>NC_087552.1:76177775-76467775 GCF_036250125.1 Pseudopipra pipra
TGGGTCAGGTGTCCCACAGGGATGTGTGGGGTGGTTGAGGGGTCCCGAGGGGGGGTCAGGTGTCCCACAGGGATGTGTGGGGTGGTCAGGGGTCCCAAGGGGTTGTCAGGGGTCCCAAGGGGGGGGTCAGGTGTCCCACAGGGATGTGTGGGGTGGTCAGGGGTCCCAAGGGGTGGTCAGGTGTCCCAAGGGGGGGGTCAGGGGTCCCACAGGGATGTGTGGGGTGCTCGGGGGTCCCGAGGGGGGTCAGGGTCCCCCGGGGTGTGCAGGGCTGTCGGGGTCCCGTGCCCCCCTCACAAGAGCACGGCTCCCTCGAAGCAGATGTCGGTGAGGGTCCTGTCCACCAGCACCGTGGGGGTGTCGTGGATCTCGGCCCCCACCTGCAGCAGCAGGAACACGGCACAGCGGTGCAGCTCTGGGGGCACAGGGTCACGGGGGGTCAGTGGGGCCGGGGGGGCACAGGGGGGTCAGTGGGGCCGGGGGGGCACAGGGGGTTGGGGGCAGTCAGGGGGATCTCGGCCCCCCCTGCAGCAGCAGGAACAGGGCACGGAGGTGCAGCTCTGGGGGGGCAGAGGGGCAGTCAGGCTGGGGGCCAGGAGGGTCACGGGGGGGTCAGTGGGAAAGGGGGGACCCCCAACCCCCCGACACTCACCCCCCTTGTTCCTGAAGTACTCGGTGTCCTTCCACATCAGCGGGATGCGCAGGTCTGGGGGCGGGAGGGATGAGACCCTTGGGACCCCCCAGAGCCCCCAGGCCCCCCCCCGGGATGCAGACACCCCCGGGGGGCGGGTGGTGGGATGGGCCCCCCCGTACCTGAGATGCAGACAGTGCCCCGGCAGGGCTCCCGCTCCGCCCCGGGGCCGGCGTCCGAGGGGCTGGGGGAAGGGGTCAGTGCAGCCCCCTGCCCTGGGGGGTCCCTCACGCTCCCCCCAGGTTTGGGGGCTCCCATTCCCCCCCAGGCTTTGGGGTCTCCCATTCCCCCCCCCAGGTTTGGGGGCTCCCATTCCCCCCCAGGTTTGGGGTCTCCCATTCCCCCCCAGGTTTGGGGTCTCCCATTCCCCCCCAGGTTTTGGGGTCTCTCCCCCAGTTGCCCCCTCCTGTGGGGTCCCCATTTCCCCCCGTGTTTGGGGTCCCACATTCCCACCCCAGGTTTTGGGGGTCCCCTCACCACCACGCCCCCCAAAGGTCCCCCATTCCCCCTCCAGTTTTGGGGACCCCCCCAGTCCTCCCCCTTAGCCAGGGCCACCCCATTCCTCCCACGTTTGGGGGTCCAACCCCAACCCCAACCCCAACCCCAATCCTAACCCCAACCCCAACCCAACCCCAGCCCCAACCCCAACCCCAACCCCAACCCAACCCCAACCCCAACCCCAACCCTAACCCCAACCCCAACCCCAACCCCAACCCCAACCCAACCCCAACCCCAACCCCAACCCCAACCCCACCCCAACCCCACCCCGACCCCAGCCCCAACCCCAACCCCAACCCAACCCAACCCCAACCCCAACCCTGACCCCAACCCCAACCCTCACCCCAACCCCAACCCCAACCCAACCCCAACCCCAACCCCAACCCCAACCCTCACCCCAACCCTACCCCAACCCCAACCCTACCCCAACCCTACCCCAACCCCAACCCTCACCCCAACCCCAACCCCAACCCCAACCCCAACCCCAACCCCAACCCCAACCCCAACCCCAACCCTCACCCCAACCCAACCCTACCCCAACCCCAACCCCAACCCTGACCCCAACCCCAACCCCAACCCTCACCCCAATCCTAACCCCAACCCCGACCCCAACCCCAACCCTCACCCCAACCCAACCCCACCCCAGCCCCAACCCCATGCATTCTGCCCCGTTTCGGGGTCTCACCGCCGTGCCCCCCTCAGCCGGGCCTCCTGGCGCCGCTGCAGCTCCCCCCCCGCCGCCACCACCCTGGCATCGCACAGCACCAGGGTCTTGGTGGTCTCCAGGGCCTGCTCGGGGCGGCTGCAGGCGGGGAGCAGCCGCCGGGCCCCCTCCCGCACCCGCAGGGCCCGCTCCAGGGCCCGCTGCAGCTCCGGCTCCTGGAATGGGAACGGGGGGTCAGGGGGATTGGGGGGGTCAGGGGGATCGGGGGGGCTCCAGGGCCCGCTGCAGCTCCGGCTCCTGCAATAGGAACAGGGGGTCAGGGGGGGCTCAGGGGGATTGGGGGGGCTCCAGGGCCCGCTGCAGCTCCGGCTCCTGGAATAGGAACGGGGGAATGGGGGGTCAGGGGGGCTCAGGGCCCCCTCCCACACCCGCAGGGCCCGCTCCAGGGCCCGCTGCAGCTCCGGCTCCTGCAAGGGGAACGGGGGAATGGGGGGTCAGGGGGGGCTCAGGGGGATTGGGGGGGCTCCAGGGCCCGCTGCAGCTCCGGCTCCTGCAATAGGAACGGGGGAATGGGGGGTCAGGGGGCTCAGGGGGGCTCCAGGGCCCGCTGCAGCTCCGGCTCCTGGAATAGGAACGGGGGAATGGGGGATTGGGGGGGTCAGGGGGATTGGGGGGGCTCCAGAGCCCGCTGCAGCTCCGGCTCCTGCAATAGGAACGGGGGAATGGGGGGTCAGGGGGGGTTCAGGGCCCCCTCCCGCACCCGCAGGGCCCGCTCCAGGGCCCGCTGCAGCTCCGGCTCCTGCAAGGGGAACAGGGGGCAGGGGGGGCTCAGGGGGGATTCAGGGGGGGCTCAGGGGGAGCTCAGGGCCCCTCCAGTGCCCGCTGCATCTCCGGCTCCTGCAAGGGGAACAGGGTCAGGGGGATTGGGGGGGCTCAGGGGGATTGGGGGGGCTCAGGGGGGCTCGGGGGGGCTCAGTGCCCACTGCATCTCCGGCTCCTGCAATGGGCACACGGGGGCTCAGGGGGCTCAGGGCCCCCCCCGTCCCCGTTCCTGGGAACAGGGCACAGGGACATGGAGGGCTGGGGGACCCGGCACCACCCGTGCCCTGCACCCCCGAGGGTCTCCCCCTGCCCTCCTGGGGGTCCCTTCCCTGCCCTCCTGGGGGTCCCAGCCCTGCACCCCCAGGGTTCCCCCCCCTGCCCTCCTGGGGGTCCCAGCCTTGCCCTCCTGGGGTCCCAGTCACGCAGCCCAAGGCACCCCATGGATCCATCGTGTCCCCCCCGGGGAATCACGTACCCCACTGAGCACCCACCCCCCCAGAGGTGCCACACCCCCCAAACACATTGGGGGAACGACCCACCCCACAGATACCCCAGAGCAGGGCCACAGACACACCCAGTGCTCCACAGCTGTGCCACGGACCCCAGAGATGCACCACGAACCCCACAGACACACCGTGCACCCCACAGACACACCGGGCACCCCACAGACACACTGGGCACCCCACAGACACACTGGGCACCCCATAGACACACTGCACACCCCACAAACACACCGTGCACCCCACAGACACACTGTGCATCCTATAGACACACTGGGCACCCCACAAACACACTGCACCCCACAGACACACTGTGCACCCCACAGACACACTGGGCACCCCACAGACACACTGTGCACCCCACAGACACACTGTGCACCCCACAAACACACTGTGCACCCCACAGACACACTGGGCACCCCACAAACACACTGCACATCCCACAGACACACTGCACACCCCACAGACACACTGTGCACCCCACAAACACACTGGGCACCCCACAAACACACTGGGCACCCCACAGCACAGCCGTGGGCCCCACTGACCCATCGTGCACCCCACAGGGCAGTGATGCACCCCATGAACACACCACGGACCCCACAGGGGAACCACACACCCCAGAGATCCACCACATGCCCCATGGACACCCCACACACCCCACAGATCCATCCTGTACCCCATGGACACCCCACACACCCCACAGATCCATCACGTGCCCCATGGACACCCCACACACCCCACAGATCCATCCTGTACCCCATGGACACCCCACACACCCCACAGATCCATCCTGTGCCCCATGGACACCCCACACACCCCACAGATCCATCATGTGCCCCATGGACACCCCACACACCCCACAGATCCATCCTGTACCCCATGGACACCCTACACACCCCACAGATCCATCCTGTGCCCCATGGACACCCCACACACCCCACAGATCCATCACGTGCCCCATGGACACCCCACACACCCCACAGATCCATCCTGTACCCCATGGACACCCTACACACCCCACAGATCCATCCTGTACCCCATGGACACACCCCACAGATCCATCCTGTGCCCCACGGACACCCCACACCCCACAGATGTGCCACGTGCCCCATAGACACACCCCACACCCCACAGATCCATCCTGTACCCCACGGACACCCCACACCCCACAGATGTGCCACGTGCCCCACAGGTTTCCCTGCCACCCCCAGATGTGCCAAACACCCCCTAAATACACCACACCCCCCCCGGGGGAATGATGCACCCCATGGATGTACCACGCACCCCACAAACACTCTGGGCACCCCACAGGGGAACCCCGTGCCCCTCAGATCCATTGGGCACCCCACGGGGGAACTGGGCACCCCAAAGACAGGCCATGCACCCCAAAGACAGGCCATGCACCCCAAAGACAGGCCATGCACCCCACAGCAGAGCCTGCACCCCACAGACTCATCCTGCACCCCACAGCAGAACCTGCACCCCACAAACTCATCCTGCACCCCGTGGAGAAACCAGGCACCCCACAGACCCACCCCACATGGACACCCCGTGTGCCCCACGGGGAAACCACCCCCCCAAAGGCAGAGCACGCATCCCACAGATCCCTCACACACCCCACAGCGGAGCCACAGACCCCAGAGACTTCCCGGGCACCCCACAAGCATGTCCTGCACCCCACAGGGAAGCCACACCCCACAGACCCACGGTGCACCTCACACCTGTGCCACACACCCCACAGACACCCCACGTACCCCACAGACACCCCACCTACCCCACAGACACCCCACGTACCCCACAGACTTATCAGGCACCCCATGGAGAAACCGGGGACCCAAGGACAGACCACGCACCCCACAAGTGTGTCACACGTCCCACAAATTTACCACACACCCCACAAGTCATTCATGGAGCCCATGACTGTGCCACACCCCCCACAGATCCATCCTGAACCCCACAGACCCATCCTGCACCCCACAGATTTACTGTGCACCCCACAAGCACATCCTGCACCCCATAGACACATCCTGCACCCCACAGATCCATCCTGCACCCCACAGATTTACTGTGCACCCCACAGATCCATCCTGAACCCCACAACCACATCCTGCACCCCACAGACCCATCCTGCACCCCACAGATTTACTGTGCACCCCACAGACACATCCTTGACCCCATGGATTTACTGTGCACCCCACAGATCCATCCTGCACCCCATAGATTTACTGTGCACCCCACAGATTTACTGTGCACCCCACAGATTTACTGTGCACCCCACAGATCCATCCTGCACCCCATAGACACATCCTGCACCCCACAGATTTACTGTGCACCCCACAACCACATCCTGCACCCCATAGATTTACTGTGTACCCCACAACCACATCCTGCACCCCACAGACCCATCCTGCACCCCACAGATTTACTGTGCACCCCACAGATTTACTGTGCACCCCACAGACCCATCCTGCACCCCACAGATTTACTGTGCACCCCACAAACACATCCTGGACCCCATGGATTTACTGTGCACCCCACAGATCCATCCTGCACCCCACAAACACATACTGTGCCCCACAGCTACATCCTGCACCCCACAGATTTACTGTGCACCCCACAGACACATCCTGTGCCCCACAGATCCATCCTGCACCCCACAGATTTACTGTGCACCCCATAGATTTACTGTGCACCCCAAAGACAAATCCTGCACCCCACAGATTTACTGTGCACCCCACAAACACATCCTGGACCCCATGGATTTACTGTGCACCCCACAGATCCATCCTGCACCCCACAAACACATACTGTGCCCCACAGCTACATCCTGCACCCCACAGATTTACTGTGCACCCCACAGACCCATCCTGCACCCCACAGATTTACTGTGCACCCCACAGATCCATCCTGCACCCCACAGATCCATCCCGCACCCCACAAACACATCCTGTGCCCCACAGATCCATCCTGCACCCCATAGATTTACTGTGCACCCCACAGATTTACTGTGCACCCCACAGACCCATCCTGCACCCCACAGACACATCCTATGCCCCACAAACTCATCCCGCACCCCACAGACCCACCACACCCCCCTTTAAAATTCACCGCATCCCCCCCCCCCAACCCCCCAAAATCACCGTCACCACCCCTCCCACCCCAAGTCCCCGCCGGTACCTCCCGCTCCTCCATCCGATCCCAAATCCCGATCCCGCCCCTGTTCCCCCCTCCCCACCTCCCCAGTGACGTCATCGCCTATAAATAACCCCCCGCGGGAAACAGGGGAGGAGGGGGAGACCCCCCAAACCCCCCCAAACCCCCCTAAACCCCCCCCAAAATCCCCCTTTTTGTGGGTTTGGGGCGGGTGACTCTTATGGGGTGAGGAGCGCACTCCGTTTTCCCGGGACCCCCGCGACCCCCCGGACCCCCGGACCCCGGGTTCCCCGGGGTCCGGGGGTCCGGGGGGTCGCGGGGGATCCCGGATTGGGGGTGAAGGGGACCGAGGGGGGGGTTATCCCCCCAAAATTCCCACCTGGATGCTGGCGGCGATCTGGCGGATGTAGAGCATGTTGAGATCCTCCAGGATCCGCAGCCGGCGGCCCCCCCCCCACCTCCATCGGGACCCCCGGGACCCCCCCGGCTATTCCGGGGGGTCCCCCCAAAGCCCCCCAAGGGGGTCCCGCCGCATCCAGCGCTGAAGGGGGGGGGCGTAGAGGGGGGAAAAACACCCCCCGCCCCAAAAAATAAAAGGTGGCTGCGGGGAGAGAAGGGGTTTGGGTTTTTTTTTTTTTTATGGCGCTTCCCACGGGGATTTTGGGGGGGCGGGGGGTGTTCCCCGGGTTGTTTGCTCCCTCTGGAGCCCCCCTCTCCCCCCCCCCGCTTGGGATCGCCGCCCCCCTCCCAGGGAACAAGGAGGGACTGTGCGGGAAAAGGGCAGCGGGGGCGGGATGGGATTGGGGTGGGATTGGGATGGGGGGGCCGGGTTTGGGGGGCGTGGGGTGCAGGGAGGGGATAAGGGGCACAGGGACTGGGTGCAGGGTTTGGGGTGCAGGATTTGGGGTGCAGGGACAGGGTTTGGGGCGCAGGGATGGGGTGCAGGGTTTAGGGTGCAGGGACAGGATAAGGGGTGCAGGGATGGGGTGTAGGGTTTGGGGTGAAGGGTTTGGGGTGCAGGGACCGGGTACAGGGTTTGGGGTGCAGGGTTTAGGGTGCAGGGAGGGAATAAGGGGTGCAGGGACAGGGTGCAGGATTTAGGGTGCAGGATTTGGGGTGCAGGGACAGGGTTTGGGGCGCAGGGATGGGGTGCAGAGTTTGGGGTGCAGGGACTGGGTGCAGAGTTTGGGGTGAAGGGTTTGGGGTGCAGGGAGGGGATAAGGGGTGCAGGGACTGGGTACAGGATTTGGGGTGCAGGATTTGGGGTGCAGGGAGGGAATAAGGGGTGCAGGGAAGGGGTGCAGGGTTTGGGGTGAAGGGTTTGGGGTGCAGGGAGGGAATAAGGGGTGCAGGGATGGGGTGCAGGGACTGGGTGCAGGGTTTAGGGTGCAGGGATGGGGTGCAGAGTTTGGGGTGCAGGGATAAGGGGTGCAGGGACAGAGTGTAGGATTTAGGGTGCAGGGTTTGGGGTGCAGGGACAGGATAAGGGGTGTAGGGACAGGGTGAGAGGTGCAGGGATGGGGTGTAGGGTTTGGGGTGAAGGGTTTGGGGTGCAGGGACTGGGTACAGGATTTGGGGTGCAGGGTTTGGGGTGCAGGGAGGGGATAAGGGGTGTAGGGATGGGGTGCAGGATTTGGGGTGTGGGGACTGGGTGCAGAGTTTGGAGTGAAGGGTTTGGGGTGCAGGGACAGGGTAAGGGGTGTAGGGACAGAGTTCAGGGTTTAGGGTGCAGGGTTTGGGGTGCAGGGACAGGACAAGGGGGAAGGATGGGGTGCAGGGTGTGGGGACAGGATGGGGCAGGGTTTGGGGTGCAGGGAATGGGGTGCAGGGGAGGGGGGACGGAGACAGGGCGGGGTGAGGGGTTTGGAGCAAAGGGTTTAGGGTGCAAGTTCAGGGACAAGGGGGGGGGAAATGGGGTGCAGGAGACAAGATGGAGGGTGGGGATGGGGAAGGGGGGAGGTTTGGGGGGACGGGGACAGTGAATGGGGGACAGGAGAGGGGGGGCAGGGGCAAGGTGGGGGGCAGGGGACGTTGGCCAGGACGGGGTTTGGGGTGTAGGATTTGGGGTCTGTGGAGGGGATAAGGGGTGCAGGGGACGAGGTGGGGTGTAGGGTTTGGGGCACAGGGGAGGAAGGGACGAGGTGGAGTGTAGGGAGGGGGTGTGAGGAGAGGACGGGGGGCAGGGTTTGGGGTGCAGGGATTGGCGTGCAGGGGACAGGGTTTGGGGCACAGGGGAGGAAGGGACGAGGTGGAGTGTAGGGAGGGGGTGCAGGGTTTGGGGCGCAGGGTTTGGGGTGCAGGGTTTGGGGTGCAGGGGACAGGGTTTGGGGTGCAGGGTTTGGGGTGCAGGGGACAGGGATTGGGGTGCGGGGTTTGGGGTGCAGGGTTTGGGGTGCAGGGTTTGGGGTGCAGGGTTTGGGGTGCAGGGATTGGGGTGCAGGACAGGGTTTGTGGTGCAGGGATTGGGGTGCGGGGGATGCGGGGTGGGACAAGGGGTGCGGGGATAGGACGGGGTGCAAGGTTCGCGGTGCGGGGGCGGGACACGGGGTGCCGGGGTCAGGGTGCGGAGACGGGGGGTGGCGGGGCCGGGAAAAGGGGGGACACGATGGTCGGGGGGTGCGGGAACGGGGCACTGGGAGCGGCGGCCGGGGAGAGGGGTGCGGGGGAGGGGTGGATGGGGTCGCGGCCGCGATCCCGGACGGGGGAGGGGGGCCCGGGGGCCCGGTAGGGACCGGCACCGGGAGCCCGTCCCCCCCTCCCCGCGCCCCCCGCCCGGTGCGGCGCTGCCCCCGTTCCCGGTACCTCCGGCCGCTCCCGCTCCGCCGCGATCGCGCACAGGAAGCGGCGGCCGCCCCCGCCCCACGGCCCGCCCCGTGTCCCCCCTCCCCGTGCCCCCCCCTCCTTCTCCCAGGAGCCGCCTCCGTGTCCCCCCCCCCCCCCCCCGCGGGGCTCCGGGACACCGGGAACGGGCGGGGGGCGCCCCCTGGCGGGGGGAAATGCGGGGGGACCCCCCCGAGGGGAGCTGGGACCCCCTCGACTGAACCGGGATCCCCCCGTGTGCAACTGGTACCGGGGGACCGGGACCCCCCCAAATGCACCGGGACACCTCCGAGAGAACCGAGACCCCCCCGAGGGCACCGGAACCCCCCCAATATGCACCAGGACCCCCCCGTGTGCACCAGGATCCCCCCCGTATAGACCGGGACCCCCGTGCAACCGGATCCCCACGTGCACCGGGACATCTCCCCCAAAACGCACTGAGCCCCCCCCGCCCCGACTGCACCAGGATCCCCCCCGGCGAACAGGAACCCCTCGGTGTGCACCAGGACCCCCCAAATACACCGAGACACCCCCCCAATATACACTGGGACGCCCCCAGAGGGACCGGGCCCCCCTCCCGCGCAGCGGGACCCCCTTCCGAGTGCACCAAGATCCCCCCGAGGGCATCGGGACCCCCACAGATGCATCGGGACCCCACCGCGTGCAGCTGGTTCCGGGGGACAGGGACCACCCCCAATATGCGCCGGGACCCCTTTGTGTGCACCAAGACCCCCCCCCACCAAGTGCGGCGGGTACGGGGTGAACTGGGAACCCCCCTATGCACCAGGACCCCCCCAAACGCACTGGGACCCCCGGGTGCAGATGGTTTGGGGTGAACCAGGACCCCTCGGATGCAGCAGGACCCCCCCACATGCACCGGACCCCCCCTACACACCAGGACCCACCGTTTGCACCGGGACCCCGCAAACGCCCCGCGCCCCCCGCCCCGGCCCCCACTCCTCGTGCCCCGCGTGCTCCCCGCCTCGGCACCACCCCCCAACCTGGGGGTCCCCCCAGCCCCCTGTCCCATCCCCGGACCCCCGGTCCCTCCCAGTCCGCCCAGTCCTCCCAGTCCCCCGCGCCCCTCCCGTCGGGTGCCGGGGGCGCGGGCGATTCCCGCTGGGCCGGGTCCCACCGGAATTCCCGGCTGGGCCGGGGCGGCGGGACGGGCCGGGGGGGCCGGGGGGCAGGGAGGGGCGGCCGCCCCCGCGGGCTCGTGCCCGGGCTGCTCCCGGTGCCCCCGTACCTGCGGGGCGGGGTCGGGGGGGCGGCAGCGGCCCCGGCGCAGCTCCATGTCCAGCGCCGACCCCCGCGCCACGGTGGCGCGGCTGCGCTGGTCCCGCCGGAACATGGGCGGGGGGCCCGGGTGGAGCCGGGGGGTCCGGAGGGGTCCCGGGGGTCCGGAGGGGTCCCGGTGCTCCGCGGGGTCCTGGCGGTCCCGGGGGTCTCGGTTCAGGGTCCGGGGTGTTCCGGGGAGTCCCGAGGTCTCGAGGCTTCCAATGGACCAGAGCAGGGGGGGTCTCGGCTCCCCGGGGGGTCCCGGGGGGTCCCGGGGTCCGGAGCGTTCCGAGTAGTCCGGGAGGTTTCAGGGGTCGCGGTGCCCCGGGGGTCCCAGGGGGTCCCAGTACTGCAGAGCCTTCCGGGGGTCCCCGGGGGTCCAGGGGGCCCCGGGAGATCCCGGTGCTCCGGGGGGACCCAAGGGGGGGCCCTGGGGCCGGAGCCTTCGGGGGCTTCCCCGGAGCACGTGGGACAGGTGGGACAGGCCGGGACGCACCGGGACACGCCCGGGGACACCGGGAGACCCGGGGGCCGTCACTCCCGTCCCGGGATCCCGCGGGGGCGGCGGCGAGCGGTGCCGGCGGCTCCTGGCACGGGAGGGACAATGGCCCGGGGCGGCCACAGCTGCGGGGACGTGGAGGAAGGGGGGGACAGGGAGGGACATCTGTGGGGGGGGGGGCGACATCTGTGTCTGTGTGACACTTCTGTGTGTGTGACATTCTGTGTGTGTGACAGTTCTGTGTGTGTGACAGTTCTGTGTGTGTGACATTCTGTGTGTGTGACAGTTCTGTGTGTGTGACAGTTCTGTGTGTGTGACAGTTCTGTGTGTGTGACATTCTGTGTGTGTGACAGTTCTGTGTGTGTGACATTCTGTGTGTGTGACAGTTCTGTGTGTGTGACAGTTCTGTGTGTGTGACATTCTGTGTGTGTGACATTCTGTGTGTGTGACATTCTGTATGTGTGACAGTTCTGTGTGTGTGACATTCTGTGTGTGTGACAGTTCTGTGTGTGTGACAGTTCTGTGTGTGTGACATTCTGTGTGTGTGACATTGTGTGTGTGTGACAGTTCTGTGTGTGTGACAGTTCTGTGTGTGTGACAGTTCTGTGTGTGTGACATTCTGTGTGTGTGACAGTTCTCTGTGTGTGACATTCTGTGTGTGTGACAGTTCTGTGTGTGTGACATTCTGTGTGTGTGACATTCTGTGTGTGTGACAGTTCTGTGTGTGTGACAGTTCTGTGTGTGTGACATTCTGTGTGTGTGACATTCTGTGTGTGTGACAGTTCTGTGTGTGTGACAGTTCTGTGTGACAGTTCTGTGTGTGTGACATTCTGTGTGTGTGACAGTTCTGTGTGTGTGTGACAGTTCTGTGTGTGTGACATTCTGTGTGTGTGACATTCTGTGTGTGTGACATTCTGTGTGTGTGACAGTTCTGTGTGACAGTTCTGTGTGTGTGACATTCTGTGTGTGTGACATTGTGTGTGTGACATTCTGTGTGTGTGACAGTTCTGTGTGTGTGACATTCTGTGTGTGTGACATTCTGTATGTGTGACAGTTCTGTGTGTGTGACATTCTGTGTGTGTGACAGTTCTGTGTGTGTGACAGTTCTGTGTGTGTGACATTCTGTGTGTGTGACATTCTGTGTGTGTGACAGTTCTGTGTGTGTGACAGTTCTGTGTGTGTGACATTCTGTGTGTGTGAAAGTTCTCTGTGTGTGACATTCTGTGTGTGTGACAGTTCTGTGTGTGTGACATTCTGTGTGTGTGACATTCTGTGTGTGTGACAGTTCTGTGTGTGTGACAGTTCTGTGTGTGTGACATTCTGTGTGTGTGACATTCTGTGTGTGTGACAGTTCTGTGTGTGTGACAGTTCTGTGTGACAGTTCTGTGTGTGTGACATTCTGTGTGTGTGACAGTTCTGTGTGTGTGACATTCTGTGTGTGTGACAGTTCTCTGTGTGTGACAGTTCTGTGTGTGTGACATTCTGTGTGTGTGACATTCTGTGTGTGTGACATTCTGTGTGTGTGACAGTTCTGTGTGACAGTTCTGTGTGTGTGACATTCTGTGTGTGTGACATTGTGTGTGTGACATTCTGTGTGTGTGACAGTTCTGTGTGTGTGACATTCTGTGTGTGTGACAGTTCTGTGTGTGTGACATTCTGTGTGTGTGACAGTTCTCTGTGTGTGACAGTTCTGTGTGTGTGACATTCTGTGTGTGTGACATTCTGTGTGTGTGACATTCTGTGTGTGTGACAGTTCTGTGTGTGTGACATTCTGTGTGTGTGACATTCTGTGTGTGTGACAGTTCTGTGTGTGTGACAGTTCTGTGTGTGTGACAGTTCTGTGTGTGTGACAGTTCTGTGTGTGTGACATTGTGTGTGTGTGACATTCTGTGTGTGTGACAGTTCTGTGTGTGTGACATTCTGTGTGTGTGACATTCTGTGTGTGTGACATTCTGTGTGTGTGACATTGTGTGTGTGTGACATTGTGTGTGTGTGACATTGTGTGTGTGTGACATTCTGTGTGTGTGACAGTTCTGTGTGTGTGACAGTTCTGTGTGTGTGACATTCTGTGTGTGTGACATTCTGTGTGTGTGACAGTTCTGTGTGTGTGACATTCTGTGTGTGTGACATTCTGTGTGTGTGACAGTTCTGTGTGTGTGACAGTTCTGTGTGTGTGACAGTTCTGTGTGTGTGACATTGTGTGTGTGTGACATTCTGTGTGTGTGTGACAGTTCTGTGTGTGTGACATTCTGTGTGTGTGACATTCTGTGTGTGTGACATTCTGTGTGTGTGACACTTCTGTGTGTGTGACATTCTGTGTGTGTGACATTCTGTGTGTGTGACAGTTCTGTGTGTGTGACATTCTGTGTGTGTGACATTCTGTGTGTGTGACATTGTGTGTGTGTGACATTCTGTGTGTGTGACAGTTCTGTATGTGTGACATTCTGTATGTGTGACAGTTCTGTGTGTGTGACAGTTCTGTGTGTGTGACATTCTGTGTGTGTGACATTCTGTATGTGTGACATTCTGTGTGTGTGACATTCTGTGTGTGTGACATTCTGTGTGTGTGACAGTTCTGTGTGTGTGACAGTTCTGTGTGTGTGACATTGTGTGTGTGTGACAGTTCTGTGTGTGTGACAGCTCTGTGTGTGTGACACTTCTGTGTGTGTGACAGTTCTGTGTGTGTGACAGTTCTGTGTGTGTGACAGTTCTCTGTGTGTGTGACAGTTCTGTGTGTGTGACAGTTCTGTGTGTGTGACAGTTCTGTGTGTGTGACATTCTGTGTGTGTGACATTCTGTGTGTGTGACAGTTCTGTGTGTGTGACAGTTCTGTGTGTGTGACATTCTGTGTGTGTGACATTGTGTGTGTGTGACATTCTGTGTGTGTGACAGTTCTGTGTGTGTGACATTCTGTGTGTGTGACATTGTGTGTGTGTGACATTCTGTGTGTGTGACAGTTCTGTATGTGTGACATTCTGTATGTGTGACAGTTCTGTGTGTGTGACAGTTCTGTGTGTGTGACATTCTGTGTGTGTGACATTCTGTGTGTGTGACAGTTCTGTGTGTGTGACATTGTGTGTGTGTGACATTCTGTGTGTGTGACAGTTCTGTATGTGTGACAGTTCTGTGTGTGTGACATTCTGTGTGTGTGACAGTTCTGTGTGTGTGACAGTTCTGTGTGTGTGACATTCTGTGTGTGTGACATTCTGTGTGTGTGACATTCTGTGTGTGTGACAGTTCTCTGTGTGTGACATTCTGTGTGTGTGACATTCTGTGTGTGTGACATTCTGTGTGTGTGACAGTTCTGTATGTGTGACATTCTGTATGTGTGACAGTTCTGTGTGTGTGACATTCTGTGTGTGTGACATTCTGTGTGTGTGACATTCTGTGTGTGTGACATTCTGTGTGTGCGCACGTGTGTTGTGAACACGTGAGAGTGCACGGGGCCTGAACAGACACAAACATGCACACGCACACACACACACACACGGGTGTCACACACACACACAGGTGTCACACACACACACACAGGTGTCACACACACACACACACGGGTGTCACACACACACACAGGTGTCTCACACACACACACAGGTGTCACACACACACACACAGAGGTGTCACACACACACACAGGTGTCTCACACACACACACAGGTGTCACACACACAGGTGTCTCACACACACACACAGGTGTCACACACACACACAGGTGTCTCACACACACACACAGGTGTCACACACACAGGTGTCTCACACACACACACAGAGGTGTCACACACACACACAGGTGTCTCACACACACACACACAGGTGTCACACACACACACACACACACACATGTGTCTCACACACACACACACACACACACACACAGGTGTCACACACACAGGTGTCTCACACACACACACACATGTGTCTCACACACAGGTGTCACGCACACACACACAGGTGTCACACACACACAGGTGTCTCACACACACACACACACACAGGTGTCTCACACACACACACACACACACACACACGGGTGTCACACACACACAGGTGTCACACACACACACACACACAGGTGTCACACACACACAGGTGTCACACACACACACAGGTGTCTCACACACACAGGTGTCACACACACACACACATGTGTCTCACACACACACAGGTGTCACACACACACACAGGTGTCACACACACACACACAGGTGTCACACACACACACACACACACACACACGGGTGTCACACACACACACAGGTGTCACACACACAGGTGTCTCACACACACACACAGAGGTGTCACACACACACAGGTGTCTCACACACACACACACAGGTGTCTCACACACACACACACACCCGTGTGCCCCCACACATGTGAAATGTCCACCTGTGCAGCCACAGCTCACACGGGCCAGTGTCTGTGAGCACACACAGGTGCACAGCACAGGTGTGCACACACGTGTGCCCTGTTCACAGACACTTGCACAGCTCACACCTGTATCTTCACACCTGCACACTCACACACCTGTACACTCACACCTGTGTGTTCACACCTGCACATTCACACACCTGTACATTCACACCTGTACAATCACACCTGTGTGTTCACACCTGTCCACTCACACCTGTACATTGACACCTGTACACTCACACCTGTGTGTTCACATCTGTACACTCACACCTGTACATTGACACCTGTACACTCACACCTGTACGTTCACATACCTGTACACTCACACCTGTGCATTCACACCTGTGTGTTCACACCTGTACATTCACATACCTGTACACTCACACCTGTGTGTTCACACCTGTACACTCACACCTGCACACTCACACACCTGTACACTCACACCTGTACATTCACACACCTGTACACTCACACCTGTACATTCACACCTGTACATTCACACCTGTGCATTCACACACCTGTACATTGACACCTGTACACTCACACCTGTACATTCACACCTGTACACTCGTTACAACCCGCCCCAGAAAAAGGGAGGGGCGTAACCCAGGTTTTTATCAATAATTCCCTTGGGGTGTCTGAAAACACATATTGGCAAGGTTTATTTTAACAATTCTGTATCAACAGGCATGCCAGCATTTCTGTGCTGTCATATAACAACGTGGCACAGAGATAACCTCTGGGGGGGAGAAAATGCACGGGGGAGAGAAAGGCAGGATAAGAGTAAGGGAGAGTAAGGGAAAGAAAAGCTGAGAGCACACAGATGTCCACAGTCACTGCCCACGGGGGCCAGCGATGGAACTTGGTAGTTGCAGCTTCCACGTCTGTCAGTTGGTGGCCTCGATCTGCTGGGGGTGAAGGAGGGAAGCCCCCACACTCCAAGAAGTTCTGAGTTATTATATCCATGGTCAGTGTCACGGGCCATACCTCGAGCCTCCAACCTCTCCTTGGGCCTGGCAGAGGTTTTTTGTGTCTGGCCTGGTTCCCACCCTTTTCCCGACTGGCAGAGGGGGGGATGGGCTCCTATGGGCCATCAGAGGTCCCACCCTTCAGGGCTTGACACCTTCGATTGCCCATCAGAGGTACAGTGCGACAGCCAAAGCCCATCAGAGGTACAGTGCGACAGCCAAAGCCCATCAGAGGTACAGTGCGACAGCCAAAGCCTGCCAGCTCGGCTCTTCACTGGAGGGAGAGGGACGGGCCCAGCTGCCCATCCAAGGAAAAGTCAAAAGCCTGCAAAAGTCTCCTAGAATGCATAAATCATTAACCATTTCAGTCTCTGACAACACTCACACACCTGTACATTCACACCTGTACATTCACACTCCTGTACATTTCCACCTGCACACTCACATTCGTGTGTTCACACCTGCCCTCTCACACCTGCCCCACACTCACACCTGCCCCCTCACACCTGCCCCACACTCACACCCGCCCCACACTCACACCCGCCCCACACTCACACCTGCCCCCTCACACCTGCCCCACACTCACACCCGCCCCACACTCACACCTGCCCCCTCACACCTGCCCCACACTCACACCTGCCCCACACTCACACCCGCCCCACACTCACACCCGCCCCACACTCACACCCGCCCCACACTCACACCTGCCCCACACTCACACCTGCCCCCTCACACCTGCCCCACACTCACACCCGCCCCACACTCACACCCGCCCCACACTCACACCTGCCCCACACTCACACCTGCCCCACACTCACACCCGCCCCACACTCACACCCGCCCCACACTCACACCCCCCCGGCCCTCGCGGCCCTCGCCGCGGTTTCCCCCCGGCCCGAGCACCGCTGCCCACTTCCAAGATGGCGGCGCCGGCGTCTCCCCCGCCGGTGACGGACGGGTGCGGGCGGAAGCGGGTCCGCCGCGAATCGTGTCCCCCGCGGTTGGATGCGCAGGGCCTGGCGCGGCGCGATGGAGGCCGGGCACGGTGAGGGCCGGGGGGCTCGGGGGGCCCGGGGGGACATCGGGCGGCTGCGGGGCCGCTCCCGGTCGGGCGGGGCCCGCGGGGGCCCCGCGCTGACCCCGTGTCCCCCCCCAGGGCAGGAGGCCGAGGCGGGCGGCCACGGCGGCCACAAGAAGAAGCACAAGAAGCACAAGAAGAAGCACAAGAAGCGGCACCACCACGAGGCGGGGCCGTCTCCGGGCCCCGAACCCCCCCGGCAGCCCCGGCTGCGGCTCCGCATCAAGCTGGGGGGGCAGATCCTGGGCACCAAGAGGTGGGGGCGGAGGGGGGGGCTGGGGGGCTCGGGGGGTCCGGGGGTTTCAGGGGCAGATCCTGGGCACCAAGAGGTGGGGGCGGAGGGGGGGCTGGGGGGGTTCGGGGGGTCCGGGGGTTTCAGGGGCAGGTCCTGGGCACCAAGGGCTGGGGGCGGAGGGGGGGGCTGGGGGCGCTCCGAGGGCCCGGGGGTTTCAGGGGGCAGGTCCTGGGCACCAAGGGGTGGGGCGAGGAGCAGGGGGCTGGGCCGGGATCGTTGGCGTGTTCCCCCCTCCCCGGCCCCCCCAAATTCCTCTCTCCCCTTGCAGTGTCCCCACGTTCACGGTGGTCCCCGAGGGGCCGCGCTCCCCCTCCCCGCTGCTGGGGGGCGACGAGGAAGAGCCCAGCGAGGGGGTCCCGATCGAGCAGTACCGGGCCTGGCTGGGTGAGCGCGGGGGGCACAGGGGGGCTGGGGGGGCTCGCGGGGGCTGGGCTGGGGGAGGGCAGGGGCAGCCCCTGGGGGGGCTGAGGTGTGAGAGGGGGATGTCTGGACCCCCCCGGATGGTCTGGATCGTCGTGCCTTGGGGAAGGTGTGACCCTGGCACGGGGTGACCCCCTACCTGTGTGACTGTCCCCCCCTCGCCCCCCCAGATGAGGACAGCAACCTAGCCCCCTCCCCTCTGCCCGAGCTGGACCCCGAGAGCTGCTTCCCCTCCCGCGAGGAGGGGGAGGAGGAGGAGGAGGAAGAGGAGGAGGAGGAGGAGGAGGAGCGGCGCTGGCTCGCAGCCCTCGAGCGGGGGGAGCTGGACGACAACGGGGACATCAAGAGGGAGGTGGACGAGTCCCTGCTGACGGCCCGGCAGGTCAGGGGGGGCTGGGGCAGGGCTGGGGTGCTCTGGGGTGTTTTGGGGGCCTGGAACTACTGGGGGGCTGGGCTGGGGGTGTGGGTATTGTGAAGCTGCTGGGACAGGAGTGAGGGTAACTGGGAGGGGCAGAGAGCCTTTGGGATGGAGCTGAGAGAGGTGGGGGGGCTGTGGAGCCCCTGAGGGGTGCTGGGACAGGGCTGAGGGGGGCCTGGGGAGGGCACGGAGCCACTGAGGAGGGACTGGGGGGGGCGTGGAGGCACGGGGGACAGGGCTGGGGGGCTGCGGGGGGGCTGCAGGGACCCCAGAACTGGTGTGGGGCTGGGCTGGAGCCCTCAGGGAGCTGGGGGGGGTCCCGGCTGGAGCCCTGGAGGGCCCCTCCTGACGCCCCCGTGCCCCCCAGCGCGCCCTCCTGCACAAGCAGCAGAGCCAGCCCCTGCTGCAGCTGCCCATGGGCGCCAAGGCCAAGGAGGTGACGGAGGAGATGCGGGAGAAGCGGGAGGAGCGGGCGCGGCGCCGGCGGCTGCAGGCGGCCCGCAAGGCCGAGGAGAGCAAGAACCAGACCATCGAGCGGCTGACGCGCACGCACAAGGCCAAGGTGAGGGCCCTGCGCGAGCGCCGCGCCCGCCCCGCGCCCTGCCCCGTCGTGCACTACCACAGCTCCGCCCAGGGCGTCACCCTGTCCTTCCCCCCGGGGCTGCCCCTGCCCCTGCCCCCCGCCACGGCCCCCCCGGTGCCCCCCGCCCAGCCCTGCGCCGTGCCCGGCTGCACCAACGCGCGGCGCTACCGCTGCGCCCGCACCGGGCGGCCCCTCTGCAGCCTGGGCTGCTACCAGCGCAACCTGCAGCTGCTGCAGACCCCGGGCTGAGCCCTGGGGGGCCGCGGGGGGGCCCGGGAGCCTCCCGTGGACAATGACAGCAGCAGGGGGCTGTGGATCCTGCCCGTGGGCACCGGGACCGGGACGGCCCGCCCGTGGCAGCCCGGGGTGGCACCGCCACGGCCTGCAGCCGCTGCAGCCCTCGGGTCAACCCTGGGGGGGCCGTGCACCCACCCCACGGACACACATGGCTGGAAGGCGGGGAACCACCCTCAGCACGGACACAGGCAGGTTCCAGGGAGCTCTGGATTCTCCACCTGGGCACAGAAGACCAGAAGAGGAGGCTCCAGGCCCTGTGCCGCAGACCTGGGGGACTATGGGGGGCTCCGACCCCTCCACGTGGACACAGAGGGTCAGAACGGGGGGCTGAGAACCTTCTGCCTTGGACATGGGGGGCTCCGGATGCTCCACGTGGACACAGCAGACTGGAACAGGAGGCTCCAGCCCCCCACATGGACTCGGAGGGCTGGGGACCGAGGGTGGGCCTGGAGGTGGAAGGGGGTCCCCGCACCCGGTGTGTCCCGGTGCTGTGGAGCTGATTAAAGGCTGTTGGTGAAGGAACCGTGTGTGGGTCTGCTGGGATAGGGGCACGGCCCGACCCCCCCGGGGCGTTATGGTACATCCCGCCTCCCCAGCAGCTCTGGGGCACAGCCCGACCCCCCCCCCGCGAGCGCTGTGGAACGGCCCGACCCCCCCCACGGGACAGCAGTGGAACCGCCCGGCACCCCCCGGGAGCGCTGTGGAACGGCCCAACGCCGCCCTCCCCCCGCGTCCCGTTATGGTCCGTCCCGGGTGGGCGGGGCTCTAAGGAGTGCCCGCCCTCCGGCAGCACCCATTGGCTGGGGGCCTGCCCTCTGCAGAGCGGCGGCGCTGATTGGCTGGCTACTCTGCCAATCACACGCCAGGAGCCGTGCCTGCGCGTACATTGGCCGCGTTGTGCAGAGTGCCCGCCTCTGGGCGGGTCGGCAGCGGCTGCGAGGCTGCCATTGGTCGGTGCCGCCGTCAGTCAGGGAGAGAAGGTGGGACACCGCCTCCGATTGGCGGCGGCTGCCGCTACTCTGGGCGGGGGCGGGGCCCGGCCCCTTTGTCTCTGTTGTTGGGCGTGAGGCGCGGGCAGACGGCGCGCGATTGGCCGGGGCCGGGCGGCGGCGGCCGCGCCGATTGGCTGTCGGCGGCGGGACGGGCGCGGATTGGGCGGTGGCGGCCGCGGGGGCGGGACTTCGGGCCGGTGCGATGGCGGCGGCGGCGGCCCCGGCCCGGGCGGCGGCGGCGGCGGCCGCGGGGGCCGCGATGGCGGCGGCGGCGGTGGCGGCGGGGCGGCGGCGGCTGCTGCGGGCGGCGGGGGCCGCGGCCGGGCGGGCGCGGGGCCGCGGCGGGCTGTAGGCGGCGGCGCCATGGAGCGGCCCGGGAGCGCCGAGGGGGCCTGGGCCGCGCTGCTGGGCCGGCAGCACCCGCAGGTACCGGGCGGGCCGGGGCGGGGGGGCCGCGCGCGGGGCCGCGGTGACGGTGCGGCCGTGCCCGCAGGCCCGGGAGTTCTGCCCGGGGGTGAACAACCGGCCCTACGTGTGCGAGACCGGGCACTGCTGCGGGGAGAGCGGCTGCTGCACCTACTACTACGAGCTGTGGTGTGAGTGCGGGCAGCGCGGAACGGGGGGAGCGGAGCTGCCGCGGGGGTCGAGGGCAGTCCGGGGGTCTGGGGAGCCCGAGGGCTCCGAGGGGGTCCTGCGGCTCTGGGGGGCTGAGTGACAGCGGGGGTTCCAGCGGGGATCGGGGGGCCCGGGCGAGCTGTGGGTCGAGGGGGGGCCGGGGGCTCCGGAGAGTCTGGGGGAGATCGGAGGCTCCGCGGAGATGTGGGGGCTCTGGGGGTTCCGGGGCCCGGGGGCTGCAGCCCGGCGCCGGGGGGGCGGGGGCTGTGTGTGAGGGTGACCCCCGCTTTGCCCCCCGCCCCGCAGGGTTCTGGCTGCTCTGGACCATCCTGATCCTGCTGAGCTGCTGCTGCGCGTTCCGGCACCGCCGGGCCAAGCTCCGCCTGCAGCAGCAGCAGCGGCAGCGCGAGATCAACCTCATCGCCTACCACGGTGCCTGCCACTACCCCCCCTCCGCGGGGGACCTCCGTGAGTGGGCACAGCCACCCCTGCACCCCCAGCCCTGCCAGTACCCCCATCCCCGGGGACCTCCGTGAGTGGGCACAGGGACCCCTGCACCCCCAGCCCTGCCAGTACCCCCATCCCCGGGGACCTCCGTGAGTGGGCACAGCCACCCCTGCACCCCCAGCCCTGCCAGTACCCCCATCCCCGGGGACCTCCGTGAGTGGGCACGGGGACCCCCCGCGCCCCCAGCCCTGCCAGTAACCTTCCTCCATGGGGGTCTGTGTGAGTCAGGGCACCCTGGACCCTCCTGTGCACCCCCCAGCACCTGCATCCCCCCTAACCCCACATCCCCCTCCCCTGCCCCTCCCCATATCCCCTTCCCCCTGGCTTTTCCACTCAGGCCCTCCATTTCCCCCTCCCCACCCCTGCCCCGGGCTCAGCCTTCCAGCTCCCTCCCCTCTGGGATCCCTTCCAGCCCTGCATCCCCCCAGCTCTGCCCCCTTTGCTCCCATGTCCTCTGGCATTCCTGTACCCCCCAGCCCTGCCCCGTGCCCCCCCGGGTGCCCCTCTGACCCCGCTGTCCCCCCCAGGGCTGTTGGCCTCCTTCAAGCTCCCTGCATACGAGGAGGTGGCCCAGCGCCCCGGGACGCCGCCGCCGCCCTACAGCCCCGGGAGCCCCTCGCTGTCCCCCGGCTCCTCCGGGGGCTGCAGCTCCTGCTCCTGCGGCTGCTCCTGCGCCTCCTCCCCCAGCAGCTCCTCGCTGTCGGCGCCGGGCACCGACGAGACGGACCCGGAGCCGGGGCCGGGCCCGGGGGGCAGCACCGCCGGCGGCTCCAGCAGCACCGGCACCGGCGCCAGCTGGGAGCTGCCCCTGCCCGAGGAGCCGCCGGCCCGCGGGGGCCCCTCCAAACGCGGCCCCCTGGACTTCCCCGAGGCCGAGGGCGGCCCCTGCTCCTACACCGAGGGGGGTGAAGAGGGGGTGGGCGGCGCGGCCCGGGGGGAAGGCGGCCCCGGGCGGCACCGGCGGCTCACGGGGGACTCGGGCATCGAGGTGGGGCGGGGCCCGGAGGAGGAGGAGGGCGAGGCCGAGGGCTGCGGGGGGCCAGGGGGTGGGGGGGGCCTGGCTCACCTGCGCTGCCTGTCTGAGCCCCCCCGGGACCCCCTGCTGGGGTCTGGACTCACCACGGAGCCCCCGGGGGCCCCTCACCCCGACTGACCTCCACGGTGACCCCACTCGTGGTGTGGCCCTGCCGGAGCCCCCTCCCCTCCAAACTGCTTCTGGGGCCCCCCCGTGCCCCTGGTGCTGCTGCCTGGGGGGGCCCCATCGCCGGGGGGGGCCCAGGCAGTGGGGGTGGGTGGTCCTGGCGCGTTCTCTCACCATTAAAGAGACGTGGAAGTACCGGAGCCCCGGTGTGATGAGGGTGCTGGGCTGGGTTGGGCCCCCCAACTGATCAGGGAGGGGACAAAGACACCCGCCGTGGCCTGGGGACATCGGGCTGAGCTGGGGCAAAGACCCCCAGCAGCACAGGGGACACAGCAACACCCTGACCCGGACAGGAACAGGCCACGGTCACGGAGGTTTATTGCAGGGGAGATGAGGGGGCTCCAGCACAGCCCCCCAGCACCTCCCCTGGCCCTGAGCTCACGGGGGGGCACAGGAACCCCCACTAATAGTCCTCGGCCATGGCGAGCACGACGAGCGCGGACCAGCCGGCGAAGGGGTGGCAGCCCTGCCCCGCGCCGTCGCTGTCCCGGTACTGCTCCCACAGGAACCCGGTGGCCTCGTGCTGCCGGAACATGTTGGTGACCAGGTTGTGGCGCAGCTCCCGGTACAGCCGCGCCGCCTGCTCGCGGTGCGGCCCCGCCGTGTGCGCGTACCCGTGCAGCGCCCGCAGCGCCAGGAAGTTCATGTTGACCCAGACGGAGCCGCGCCAGTACGGGGGGTCGTGCTCGGTGTTGCGCTGCAGGTACCAGGGGCTGTCGCGGGCCAGCGAGCGCAGCCCGAAGGGCGTCCAGAGCTTGGCCTCGCTGCGCATGGCGCCCAGCAGCGCGGGCAGGCGCGGGGAGTCCGCGCGCAGCAGCTGCAGCAGCAGCGGGAACAGGCTCACGTAGCCCAGCGCGCCCACGAAGCGCGGCCGCGGCGCCTCCCGCACCTCCCGGCGCAGCCGCGGGGCCGGCGGGGCCTGGCCGGGCGCGGGGGCCGGGCGGTGCCAGCGCAGCGCCACGGCCGTGCTGTGGTTGCCGAAGTCGGCGAAGGCGCCGAGCTCGGGCGCCCAGTGGTGCCGCTCCAGCAGGGCGTTGTCGCTCAGCGCCAGGGCCATGTCACTGTAGGGCTCGGGGGGCTCCCCCAGGCGCTCGGCCAGCGCCGCCAGCACGCGGGCGCCCAGCGCCATCCAGCAGCGCAGGTCCAGGTGCCGCTCCTGCTCCGAGGGGTGCGAGGCGCGCGGGTAATCGTCCAGCCCCGACGCCAGCGTCTTGGGGTTCAGGAAGCGCTCGGCGTCGGCGTCGCGGCCGCGCCAGCGGAAGGTGAGGGGCTCGGGGCCGGCCTGGGTGCGGTTGAGCCACGAGAACCAGGCGCGCAGGCGCGGGGAGAGGCGGCGCAGGTAGGGCAGGGGCGCGTCGGGCAGCAGCCGCTCCAGCGCCAGCAGCAGCGTCGGGGGGTTCGCCGTCTCGCTGTGCTGCAGCACGAACTCGGGGGGCACCCTGGCCCGCGCCTCGTCCCCCAGGATCTGCTCCCGCGGGATCCAGCCGTCGGCGTTCATGAGGTCGAGCCAGTGCGCCAGCACGTCGCGGGCCAGCGCGGGCGCCCAGCGGCCCAGCAGCAGCAGGTGGAAGCCCTCGTCCCACAGGAAGCCCCGCGGGAAGCAGGAGCGCGAGGGCGCGGCCGTGAACAGCACGGCCTCGGGGCCGGGCAGCGGCTCCGAGCGCCGCTCCGAGCGCAGCAGGGAGCGGCCGTGGAAGAAGCCGAGCCCCCCCAGGAGCTCGCTGAGCGCGGCCTGGGCGAAGCGGCGCTGCGGGGGGGTCGCCCCACGCGCCCCCAGCCCGAAGGTGTCCTCGAAGCGGCGCTCGAAGGCGGCCGCGTGCCGGGCCAGCGCCGCGCCCAGCGCCCGCCCCGCCAGCCGCCCCCGCCGCGCCCCCGCCGCGCTGCCCGACTCCAGCACCGCCTCCAGCACCGCCGGCGCCTCCAGCGTCACCTGGTGCAGCAGCAGCTGCCCCTGCGGGGGCTCCCCGGGCAGGGCCCCCGTCCTGGACACCCCCAGGTAGTGGCGCCGCGGCCGCCCCGGCGCAGAGAACAGCGAGGCTTCCCGGAGGCTGCGCTGGACCAGCTCCGTGAGGCGGTGCAGCCCCGGCACCCCCGCGGCCAGGAAGTTGTAGCTGAGGGAGACAGGGGGTCAGGGATGGGGGGCAGATGGGGTGATGGGGGGGAGGTGGGAGAGTCAGGTGGGGGGAGACACGAGGGAGATGAGGAGTCAGGGAGAGGGGGACATGGGGGACATGGAGTCAGGGGAAAGGTGGAAGTAACGGAGAAATGCAGGGAGGAGAGATGAGGGGACACAGATGGGATGCAGAAGGGCACACTGGATATTAGGGAAAGGGGGGACGTGGGGGAGATGGGGGAAGAGAAAAGGGGCGGACACAGGGAGAGAGAGGGAGACATGGAGTCATGGAATGGGGGGGAAACAGAGGAGACAAAAGGTGGGCAGAGATGGAGGGGCCGTGGAGGGGTAGGGGGTCGTGCCCCAGTGACTCACCTGGCGTATTTAGGCTCCTCCTCACCCTCCCCCGTTGGGGGTAGGAAGGTGAGGGTGAAGTTCCCGAGCTCCTCCGATGTTCCCTCCACGGCCGCCAGGCGGGTCCCGTCGTGCAGCACCGGCCGCAGCTCCCCCTGCCCGTCCGTGGCCACGTAAAAGAACAGGGACAGGAGCGGGGCCGGGCCTTTGCCCTGCGGGTAGGAGCAGGAGCAGGAGGAGGGTGACGGAGGGTCCCCGGCATCCCAACGCCTCTCCCGCCCTCCCTGCGCTCACCTCCGTCCTCGCCGTGACCCTCCAGCTCCAGTCCCCGCCGTGGTCTCCCCCCGGCTGCTTGACGAACTCCGTCCTGAGCAGCAGCCGCCCGTCGCGGATCTCCTGCACGCCGAAGTTCTCCCCGTCGTGCATCACCCACCCGTACCGGGCCGGCCCGTCGCCGCTGTCGCACGTGTGCCGCAGGCCGCCGCCGTGCTGCAGCCACATCAGCCCTGGGGGGCGCGGGGGGTCAGGGGAGGCTCCCGGGGCGGCGGCGGGGCCGGCGGAGCCCCGGGGCGGAGCCCCCGCCCGCGCCCCCCTCACCGGTCACGACGGAGCGCGGGCTCCGCGTCTTCATCCCGAAGTAGACGTGCGGCCGGTACGTGCCCCAGAAGTAGGAGGGCGAGGCGAGGGGCCCGGTGGAGCCGGGGGGGACGGCGGGGGGCGCGGGATGGGGGGTGACGAGGCGCGAGGCTTCGCTCCACCGGCTCCACTCGGTCGCCGCGGCCACGAGACCGAGCGCCAGCGCTGCCGCCGCCGCCGAGGCCACCAGCACCGTCCGGCCCCGGCCCGGGCCCCGCGGCTGCTGCTGCTGCTTCTGCTGCTGGCGGTGTTTCGGGTCCCGCGGCCGCTCCCGGGGCCGCTCCCGGGGTCCGTCCCCTCCTCGCCGCCGCCGCTCCCCCGCCATGGCCGCGGGCGCGCCCGGAGCGTCAGCGCCGCGCGACGGGCTGCGGGGAGCGCCGCGCGCCCCCTGGCGGGCGGGAGGACCCCGCGCGGTTCGGTCCTCCCAGGGACCCCCGCCCGACCCAAAACCGGCCCCGAGGGACAAGGACCCCCCCGGCATGCCCCCAACCCCGCCTTCCACCCAGTCCGTGCTCACCACGCCCTTAGAAGCCACTTCGTTATCCCCCTTGGTCAGCCCCATGGCTGGGAGGGGGTCCCCGCTACACTGACTCCCCTCCGCCACCCCAACAGTGCCCCCAAAGGGACCCCAGCCAGGAATCCCCCAGCCCTTCCCAGGACCCCCACGGATACCCGACCTCCCGGAGGACCTCCCAAGGACCCCCACTATGAACACCCAGTATCCCCTGGGACCACCAAGGGACCCCTGGTCTCCTCGAGGACCCTAATGGACCCCCACCCTGCATCCCTGGCATCCCCTGGAAGCTCCCAGGGTGCTCCCAGACTCTCCAGGGCCTCCAAGAAACCCCCAGCTGCCCCATTGTCCCCCAGGACCCCCAAGGGACATCCACCCTGCACCCCCGTCTCCCCAGGACCCCCCACATCCCCCCAGGAGTCCCCGTTAGATCCCGCCCCACCAGTAAGTGGTCCCAGTTGCAATCTCAGACCCCGGCCCGGCGCTGTCAGACCCCCACCCCCCGTGCCCCCCTTGCAGAGGTGGCCGGGACGGGCGGGGTGGGTTTATTGCGGGTCAGCCCTCGGGGCTGTTGCCCACGCAGGGCAGCCCCGGCACTCTCCAGCGGCGGGCGCGGTGCAGCCGCAGGGACAGCCACTGCTGGGGGCTGCCCGGGAGCGGCGGCTCGGCAGCGGCGCCGCGGGCACTGCCCCGCACATCGCCCCGCACATCGCCGCCCGCGCCCGGCGGGGGCGGCCCCGGCAGCGGGACCGCCACCTCCAGGGGGTCTAGAACGGGCAGGGGGTCCGGGGGTGGGTCCAGGGGGTGGGCGCCTTCGTCCGAGCCTGGGGAGGGATGGACGGACTGGGATACAGGATCCTCCTTCTGCTGAGACTCCCTGTCCCCGTCCTAGTTCTCATTCCCTGACGTTCCCATCTTCATCTCCACCCCTATCCTTGTCCCAGTCCCCGTCCTCATTCTTTCTCCATCTCCATCCCACCTCTATTTCAGTCCCACCCCCGTCCCATCCCTATTTCATCCCCACCTCATCCCACCCCCCACCCCATATCCCCATTCCACCCCGCCCCATCCCCATACCTCCATTCCATGTCATGCCATCACACCCCACCCCACCTCATCCCACCCCACCTCATCCCATCCCACCTCATCCCACCCCACCCCATCCCACCCCATCCCATCCCACCCCACCCCACCCCACCTCATCCCATCCCACCCCACCTCATCCCATCCCATCCCACCCCATCCCACCCCATCACACCGCATCCCATCCCATCCCATCACACCCCACCCCACCTCATCCCATCCCACCTCATCCCACCCCATCCCACCCCATCCCATCCCATCCCCTCCCATCCCATCCCATCCCATCCCATCCCATCCCATCCCATCCCCTCCCATCCCATCCCATCCCATCCCATCCCATCCCACCCCATCCCATCCCATCCCCATCTCCTCCCCATTCCCATCCCACTCCCACCCATCCCCATATTCCACCCCTCCCACGCCCCCCCCGTCCCACCCCGCCCCATTCCCGCCCCTCCCCGCTCTCACAGCAGCGCCGCAGCCCTGCCCAGCCGCGGCCGTGCCCGCCGCGCCCCCCGGGCTGCTGCAGGAGGCAGCGCACGGCCGTGTCCGTGTGGCGGAACACGCGCAGCGCCCGCAGCGCCTGCCGGGCCTCGGGGGCCAGCCCGGAGCGCTCCGAGCACAGCAGCTCCCGCACCGCCTCGAAGTCCCGCCGCAGCTGCATGGCTCCCTGCAGGCTGGGACGGGGCCAGGGTGGGCATGGGACCCTCGGGACCTCCCCGGGACCCCCCGCACCGCCACCGCACCCTGGGACCCCCACGGGGATCCCGGAACTGCCGCCGGATCCCCAGAACTGCCCCCCAGGACCCCCGAGACCCCCACTGGGACTCCTTGAACTGGTACCGGGACACCCAACCTGCCACTGCCACCCCCGCCCTGTCATGGGACCCCCGGCACTGCCACTGAGCCCCCTGTTACTGCACTGGGACTCCTGCAACTTCCACCAGGACCCCCGGGACCCTCACCAGGCCCCCCGGCCCCACCTCTCGGACCCCCAGCACCGTCCCTGGGACCCCCGCTCTGCCCCCAGGACTACAAAGGCGCCCCTGGCACTGCCCCTTGGCTGTGGCACGGGGTGTGGAGCCCTGTCCCCAGTACCTGAACTTGATCCTGTGGGTGAGGATGTGGTCCATCCAGGCCTCCAGGAAGGCCGTGGTGACCCGTGCCAGGGTGGGTGCCTGGGCATCGCGGGGCAGGGCCTGTGCCCCCTGCAGCACCTGCCCCAGCACCGCCTGCACCGCGGCCGCCGCGTACGCGCTGGGGGTGCTGGGCAGCTCTGGGGGGGCACGGGGACCCTGCTCAGCGCCGTGACCCCCACAGCCCCCGAGCACCCCAACGTGCCCCCAGCCCCCCGCACCCACCGGCGCGGGGCCCGAGCCGCCAGTGCCGGCCCAGAGGCATCGTCTGGTCAAAGATCTCGGCCGAGAGCCGCTTGCAGCTGGTGGAGAACATCTGGAGCACGTCCCCGGAGAAGAGCTGGGACAGGGTGGGGGACACGGGGTGACACAGGCACCCAGGGCACCCCTCTGCTCAGGACCCCCCACTCGGTCCTGCCGTACCTGGATGTTGTTGGCCACTCCGTGGATCTGCCGGCACAGCTGGAGCTCCCATGGGGACGGGGGCTTTGGGGGGGTGTCCCCATCAGTGTCCCCTGGCTCTGGGAAGGTCCCACTCACCTGCAGTGCCAGCTGCTCTGTGTCTGCCTTCAGCACCTGGAGGGGAGCAGGAGGAGTGAATCCAAGCCCCAGCCCCCCATGCCCCCCGTGCCTGCAGGTCTCCCTGGGTGAGCAGCAGGAGCTGGGGCAGTGCCCAGTCCGCCCTGTGCCCCCCAGGCCCCCCATGCCCCCCGTACCTGCAGGTCTCCCTGGGTGAGCAGCAGGAACTGGGGCAGTGCCCAGGCCGCCAGGTACCGCCCGGCCCTGCCCGTCAGCCACGCGTGAGCCGCCGCCGCCGCCGCCAGACACCGGCTCAGCACCTGCAGCCGCAGGCAGGGACCCCCAGGGGATGCTGGGGGCAGGGGTCAGCACAGAGGGGCCCCCCGTGCCCCCCCACGCACCCCGGACCCTGCTCACCGTGTGGGCGGGTGGGCAGTGGGCGCAGGCAGCGCAGGGCCAGCGCCAGGGCTGGGAAGAGGCGCCGGAGCTGCTGCGCCGTGCGGCTGCACCCCGGCCCCGGGGGCCCCCCTGGGACCCCCAAGCACTTGTCCGACAGCCCCGAGCCCAGGGCACAGGTGAAGTCTGGGGAGGAAACAGTCAGAAGCCCCCAACACTGCACACATCCCACACTGTACCTCACACCTGCACCCTGGACCACAAACCCTGCCCCCCACACCCTCACTGCATACCCCCCAGATCACCCCCCACTCATCCCATGCCCACGGTGTACCCCACACCTGCACCCCAGACCTCCCTAACGCTGTTCTCTAACCCTGTACCCCCGTCCCCCACCCCGCACTTCCCCCAGCCCCCGTACCCACGTCCCAGCTGCAGAGGATGCTCCGGCACATCAGGCGCAGGCAGAGCACCCCCAGCTCCTCCTGGCACTCGGGGGGCACACGGGCTGCGGGGGCACACGGAGGGTCAGGGCAGGGCAGGGATCCCCCTGGCAGCCCCTGCCCCCATGTTCCCACGTACCCACGGCGAGCGCGCGGCTCAGCTCCCGCGCCGCGGTGACGGTGGCGCTCGGGGTGGCGGGGGGGGTGCCCAGGCCGTGCCCCAGCGCGGCGCCCGCGGCCCCCCAGAGCAGCGGGCGGTACCGGGCGCCCAGGGCGGCGGCCGCGGGGCCGCGGGCGGTGTCCAGCCACCGCACCGACTTCCAGCCGCCCGCGCTGCCCGGGCGCGGCCCCGCGGGCTCGGGGCTCTCGGACAGCACCGGCTGCCACAGGCTGTCGGCCGAGGCCACCAGCGCCCCCAAAACGTGGCCCGTCAGCTCCTCGTCCTCCAGGCACAGCTCCTGCAGCTCGGCCGCCAGCCCCGGCAGCGCGTCCGCTCCGCAACCTTCCGCGGCCGTCGCCGTGTCCGTCCCCGCGGCATCGTGCCCTCGCGGCCACGGCACCGCCACGTCCTCCCAGCACACGTGGCCGTCCCCGATGTCCCCGCCCCGGGGCTGCAGGAGGGGCTGCAGCCGCTCGGCCACGGCCCGGCCGCGCTCGGCCGCCAGCACCCGCAGCACCCCGTCCACCGTGAAGGGAGCGGGGAGACCCCCGGGACCCGCCTCGGGGCCCAGCTCCTCCGCCAGCCCCTGCACCACGCGGTTGTAGATCTCCAGCCCCTGGAAGAGCTCGGCCAGGCTCTCGGGGGCCGGGGCGGGGGTCCCGGGGCGGCCGAGCGCGCGCAGACACCCCTCGGCGTGGCGCCGGGCCAGGCGCGCGGCCATGAGCGCCGGCAGCAGCAGCGCCCGCCGCATGTGCGCCACGGCCTCGCGCCGGTGCCGCGGCAGCGCCCGCAGCCACGCGTCCCCCCGCAGCCGCCGCCGCAGCGCGGCCCAGTGCCCCGCGTGCGCCCGCAGCTCCAGGCACAGCTCCCGCAGCACCGGCCCCGCGCGGCCCCCGCGCCCCCCCGGCGCCGGCAGCGCCAGCAGGCGCCGCAGGAAGTCGGAGGAGGCCTTGAGGCGCCGGGCGAAGTCCCGGGCCAGGCGGAGCAGGTGGCGGTGCCGCAGCAGCGCGTGCAGGGCCGCCCCCCGCGCCGCCACGCGCTGCCGCACCGCGTCCCCCGAGAAGTCTCCGGTGCCGCCGGGACGGGGCCGCACGTGCCCCTGGAAGGTCTCGGTGCGAGGGTCCTCCCAGACGCGCAGGCAGCGGCGCAGCCCCGCGAAGCTCTGCTCCAGCGGGGTCACGACGGATGCGGCCTCGTCGTCGTCGTCGCTGTCGCCGTCGCCGTCGCCGCGCCGGCGGGGCCGCGGGGGCAGCAGGCGCCACAGCCCCGGGGTGACGCAGCTGCGCAGCATGGCCTCTGCCCGCTGCAGCGAGCGCGCCAGGGGCCCCCGCAGCCCGCCTGCGGGCACGGCACCCTCAGCGTGGGGCAGGGACCGCGGGGTGGGGCACAGACCCTCAGTGGGGGAGCCTCTGCCCACAACCCCCTCATCTCTGCCACCCCAGCCCTGAGCCCCCCAGCCCTCTGGACACCCAGGGAGTCCCAGAACCCCATCAGGGTTTCCGTAGTTCCCCCCAGTTCCCATATCCCATTAGGTCCCACACACTATCCCCAGGATCTTCATAACCCACCGCGGTTCCCGCAGCCGACCCAGGACCCCAGACCCCATTAGGGTCCCCACAGTCCCCCAGAATCCCATACCCCCTCAGGGTCACCACAACACCCCAGGACCCCGCAGCCCCTCAAGGTCCCCGCAGCCTCCTGAGTGTCTCACCAGGCTCGAGGAGCTCCCCGCGGGCCGCCCCATCACCCGGGGCCGGCCGGGCCGTCAGCAGCAGCAGGATGAGGCCGCCCAGGCCGGCGTCGCCCACCTGAGGGGTGCGGGGGGCTCAGGACCCCCGGGCTGGGGCGAGGGGCGGGGCCACCGCCGATGGGGCGGGGCCATCCCATTAGCCCCGCCCCTCCGCTCTGGCAGCGGCGGCGTCCTCCGCGATGACCACGCCCCCTTCCGCAGTAGCCACGCCCCATGTCTGACCGGTCACGCCCCCAGCCCCTTGGGTACGCCCCCTCCCGGGCCGTTGCCATGGAGACGCCGCGCTGCGCGGGCCCGCTGCCCCCCTGCCCGCCCTGGTACCGCCCCGGCCCCGCCGCTCCCCGTGAGGGGGGTCCGGACCCCCCTCCCCGCGTGGCCTCACCTGCAGGCAGAGCTCCCCGCCGCGTCGCTCAGCGCCGCCGGCCTCCATGCCGGGCCATCCCGGGGGCGGCGGCAGCAAAGAGGCTTAGGCCGTGCCCGAGCTAATCCGGGGGGTCGGGCCTGGCTGGCCGCCGGGAGGGGATCGGCGCGGGGGGCGGGACGAGCAGCGGGGAGCGGCCGGGCCCGCGGCCTCGGGGCAGGCGCGGGCGGCGGGAGGGGACGCGGAGCGCCGGTGCCGCTCGGTGCGGGCCCTGCGGGCCGCCGTCCTGCCCGCACCCAACATGGCAGCGGGGCGGCCTCAGGCGGCGCCCTGCCCCACTTCCCGTCGGGGCCGTGACGCGCTTCCGGCGCGCGGGGCGGCGGCGATGCGGGGCGGGGGCGGCACGCGGGACCGGGACGGGTCCGGCCCGGGCAGCTCCGCCTGCGGGGCCGCCTCCGCCGCCTGCCCCTGGGGCTGCACGCCCGGCCCCGGCGGCTGGAGCGGCGGTACGGGCCGGGGGGGCGCGAAGGGGGAGCCCGGGGCGGGGCCGGGGAGCGGGGCTCGGGCCGGCCGGGTTCCGGTTCCACCTCCGCCGGCTCACGGCCGCCTGCGCTCTCCGCAGCGGCCTTCTGCCCTCTGCACCGCCTGTCCGGCCTCGGCGACCTCCCGGTGCTGCCGCAGGGCCCCTCCCAGACGGTGATCCAGTACGAGGGGGGAGAGGTGTGTCTGCTCTGGGACGGCGGTGAGTCGGGCAGGGGGTATCGGGGGGCCCGGTGCCCGGGAGCTGCCCCTCACACCCTCCGCTCTCCCGCCAGGCCCCAGGCTGGAGGATTTCTGCCAACTGGGGGATGACGACGAGGACGAGTCCGACACAGATGACGAGGAGCGGGATGAGTTTTGGGACGTTCCCCTCGTGGAGCGGCCCCGGCCCTACAGCTACTGCGGCTTCAGAAAATCCTTCTTGTGCGCGGAGCCGCCCCTGCCGCAGCCCCCCCGAGCCCCCCCGAGCGCACCCCTGGAGGTGCGGCTGGACCGGCTGCCCACGCCCCGCTGGGCCCGGCTCACGGCAGAGGTGGGCAGTTCCCCCCCTGCCCCTCCCGCTCTCCAGGGGCGGGGGGTCCTGGGCTGGCATGGCGAGAGGGGCCTCACCGTGTCCTTCCCCCAGGAGGCGGAGAGGAACGCGCGGGAGCTGGTGGCGGAGGAGGAGCGGGTGAAGAGGAAAGCGGAGAAAAAAAAGCTGAAGAAGAAGGTGGGTGAGCCCTGGGGGGTCACTGCCAGCCCCTGGCGTGCAGGCAGCTGCTGTCCCTGAGCCCCGGGGGCGCAGGGCCGGGGGGGTTTGGGAGGGCCTGCATTGCTATGATGGCTCCATCTCTTCCCTTTCCAGAAGCAAAAAGACCGGAAAAAACGGGAGAAACTAGGTCAAGAGCAGAAGAACAAGGAGAACACTGACCCAGTGAGTGACTTCTCCGACCCCCTCAAGCCGTCCTGGGGGTCCCCAGAGCTGGGGGCTGGTCAGCACCACCTACACCAGCCACCCCTCTCCCTCCCTGTCCTTGCAGAGCCCCCCGGTCCCAAGCGGCCTCGCGGGCACTGGCCCCCCCCAGGATGGTGCTGAGGAGGAGGGGGAGTGCACAGACCCATCTCCACCCCCTGAGAACTCCCCAGCCCCACCAGAGGACACAGAGGGAGCAGAGGTGAGTGAGGTTCTCCCCAGGGGGCTGTGTGGGCACAGGGGGGGGTGTCTCTGGGCTCTGCCTGCCCACGCCCTTCCCCCCAGGAGGAGCTGGACCTGAGCTGCACCTTCGTCTGCAAAGCGCGGGAGAAGGCGGGGGTCCGGCTGCCCCCCCCGGGCAGGGAGCGGCCCCCCGGCACAGGGGACACGGAGCCGGGCAGGAGGGCACCGGAGAAGGGCAGTGGGGAGGGCCCTGCCCCCCCCCGGGTCCCCCAGCCCCCCGGCCCCAGTGCGGTGGAGCAGAGCCTGATGCTGGCAGGTCAGTGCAGGGACCCCCGGGGATGGGGGGGATGGGGGGCTCTCCTGCTGTGCCAAGGGGGTTCTCCCTGCTGCTCTGGGGATTCTGTGCTGGGGGGGCTCTCCCTGCTGCTCCCCAGCTCATGGGGGGGCTGTGCCAGGGAGGTTCTCCCTCCTCAGGGTAGTCTGTGCTGGGGGGCTCCCTGCCCAGGGTGTTCTGGTCTGGGGGTCCCTCTGTGCAGCTCCTCAGGTGCAGGGCAGCCCTGCCCTGGGGGTGCTGTGCAGAGCTCCTGGCTGGCGCAGCTGCAGGCTGTTCCTGGGCCAGGGGACCCTGTCAGCTCCGTGCCCCCCGTGCCCCCAGGCCGTGGGATCGCTGCAGCCCAGGCGGGCCGGCACGACGAGGCCGTTCGGGCCTTCAGCGCTGCCCTGAAGCTGAACCCCCGGGAGCACCGGTGAGTGGGGGGGTCCCGGGGGGTCCTGGGTGTCCCAGGGTGGGGGGGCCGGGCAGCAGCGACCCCCCTGTCCCCACAGGCTCCTGGGGAACCGCTCGTACTGCCTGGAGAAGCTGGGCCGATACGAGGAGGCGCTGGGGGACGCGGAGGCGGCGCTGGGGCTGCAGCCGGGCTGGCCCAAGGGCTCCTTCCGCAAGGGCAAGGCCCTGCGGGGGCTGCAGGTACCCGGGGGGGCTCCAGGGGCTGCAGGAGGGGCTGGGGGCTGAGGGCAGGGCACTGGAGGGGGCCTGGAGGGTGCCATGGCTGGGTGAGGGGCTGCAGCACACCAGGAGTGGGGGGGGGGGGGGGTTTGGGAGGCTGTAGTGTGCCATGGGGTGCTGTTGGGGCTGAGTTGGGGGCTGCGGGGTGCCAGTGGGGCTGGGTCAGAGCTGTGGGGATCTGGGGGAGCTCTGAGGTGCTATGGCTGCATGGTACAGGCTGAGGGGTGCCAGAGTTGGGGAAGAGGATGAAGGAACCAGATGCGAATTAGGGTGTGTGGGGTGCTAGGGCTTGGAGGACTGGGAAAGGGGCTGGGTGGAGGGCTGGGAGATGCCAGTGGGGCTGGGGGGTTTCCTGGGGTGCCATTTGGGCAGTGGGGTGCCTGTGGGGCCGGGCGGGGGGCTGTAGGTGCCCTGGGGTGCCGTTTGGGCAGTGGGGTGCCCCTGGGGCCGGGTGGGGGGCTGTAGGTGCCCCCTGCCCCCAGCGCTACGCCGAGGCCGCGCGCACCTTCGAGGAGCTGCTGCTGCGGGACGGGGCCCACGCTGAGGCCGCTGCACAGCTGGAGGCCTGCCGGGCCCTGCTGCGGGTGAGACCCCCATCCCCTGCCCCCCATCCCCTGTTCCCCACCCCCTGTGCCCCCCACACCTCACCCCTGTCCCCCCACAGCAGCACAGCCGCCCCGGGGGGGTCCCCGTGTCCCCTTTCCTGCCTGAGACCAAGGAGCCGCCGCTTCTCCCCGGTAAGGGACCGGGGCTGGGGGGGCCCCGGGGGTGTCCCGGTGGGTGCTGACCCCCCTGGCCCCTCGGCAGGGGGGTGGGCCAGCGGGAGCTGCCAGCAGACAGGTGACAGGAGCGGTGGGGGGGGGAGCCCCGGAACCCCCACGAGGGACCGAGGCCAGGGACCTGCCACGGCCGCCAGCCCCCTGACCCTGCCACCGAGCCACCCTGCCAGGTACGGGGCTCCAGGGGCTGGGGGCACCCAGAGCCCCCGTGGTGGTGCTGGCTCTGGTGACAGCGGGGTGGCTCTCTGCAGGGACTGCTTCCCGCTCTGGGTGGGCAACGTCACCCCCCAGATCAGCGAGAAGGTGCTGCGCCGCACCTTCGGCCGGTGAGTGACCCCCAGGACCAGGTACTGCCCCCCGGGTCCCCCAGCACAGCCCTGGGGACCCCCAGCCCTGTCTGTCCCCATTCCCTGGCGGTTCTGACCTGCAAGGGCAGCTCTGGGGGGGGGGGTGTCTGTGATCTACTTTCCCAGATTTGGTGGTATCTAAGCTTCCTCCAGCATTGGGGGTCTCTACTGCACTGCTTTGGGGTATTTGTAACTGTTTTCCCTCAGATTTGGAGGTTTTTGATCCCCCTTCCTGTGGTTTTGAGGGTGTCTAGTACTCTTCCTCCACCTTCGAGGGTTTTTCGTGCTTTCCTGCCGCACACATTTGGGGGTGTCTGAGCCCCCTGCCGCATTTGAGGGTCTCTGACCCCCCACCCCGTGGGGTTGGGTACCTCTAACCCTCGCCCACCCCACGTTTGGGGGTCTGTGCCCCCCAGGTTCGGGGAGATCCACTCGGTGCGGATGCTCCCGGGCCGGCGCTGTGCCTTCCTCAACTTCTGCGGGAAGGGGGCGGCGGAGGCGGCCTTTGGGGCCATGCAGGTGAGCTGGGGGGCACACGGGTACCCCACACTGGGACAGCCCTGCCCTGGGACAGCCCTGCCCTGGACAGCCCTGCCCTGGACAGCCCTGCCCTGGACACCCCCGCCCTGGGACACCCCCGCCCTGGACAGCCCCGCCCTGGACACCCCTGCCCTGGGACACTCCTGCCCTGGACACCCCCGCCCTGGGACAGCCCTGCCCTGGACACCCCTGCCCTGGGACAGCCCTGCCCTGGACACCCCTGCCCTGGGACAGCCCTGCCCTGGACACCCCTGTCCTGGGACAGCCCTGCCCTGGACACCCCTGTCCTGGGACAGCCCTGCCCTGGACACCCCTGTCCTGGGACAGCCCTGCCCTGGACACCCCCGCCCTGGACACCCCCGCCCTGGACACCCCCGCCCTGGACACCCCTGCCCTGGACACCCCTGCCCTGGACACCCCTGCCCTGGACACCCCTGCCCGCAGGGCCTGTCCCGGTGCCAGCTGCCCCTGTCCCCAGGGTGCCACCGTGGAGGGCAGCGAGCTGGTGCTGCAGCTCAAGCACCCGTCCCACGCCACGCCGGCCCCCCTGCCCCGCCCCAGGGGGGGTCCTGCCCCCGGGGGGCTGCTCAGATGACCCTGCTCTGTCGGGGGGGGGCTGCCGGGGCCCCCCCCGCACCTGCCTGTACCTGCCTGTACCTGCCTGTGCCTTGTCCCCACGCTGGGGGTGAGAGTGTCCCCCCCTCCTGCCCTGGGGGGTCGGGGACCCCCTGCAGCCCCTCGTGCCTGGGGGGGGTGGGCCCAGGCTGATCCCCGTGGCCCCTCAGGGATTTGTTTCCTATTTGAGTTTTATAATAAAACTGAGACTCTTGTCCTTCTCTCTGGCTTTTCCTTCCCTTGGATTGGTGCCTCCCCCCACCTCCCCAGCCCTCCTTCCACCCCCCTGCCGTCTCTGCCCCCCCCCCCCAGTCCTGGACCCCTCTATTCCAGCCCCCCACGTCCCCTTCCCATGTTGCCCCTCGCCCTCCCGTGTCCCTCCAGCCCCGGGGGGCAGCGGGGGGGTCCCCACCCCCCCCCGGAATGTCACTTGCTGGTGACAGGAGCTTCAGGGTGGGGAGTGACAGGCGGGACATCAAATACAATTTGATTAATATGCAAATTGAGGGGGGGAGGGTCGGCCTCAGCCGGTAATTAATCACTGGTTAAAACAAATTAATGCCCGCGGCGGGAAGTGCTCGCCTGGAAAATGGGGGATACAGAGTGGTCCCCGGGGGGGATCCGGGTTCCATAATAAGGTGTCGCCTTTATTGCAAATATTTACACCGGGGCCGATAGAAAATAAAATTTAAAAAAAAAAAAAAGAGACAAGGGAAAGATGAACCAAAAAAAATACCCAAAAACGGGTGCACGAGGGGGCGGGGCCGGGCCGGGCTCGGCTCCGTTCGGACCGAGGCGAGTGGAGCCGAGCGGAGCAGGGTCGGCCCGGCGGTGCCGAGCGGAACCGAGCGGGGCCAGTCGGTCCGAGCGGGCTGGGCTCGGTCCGAGCGGGCTGGGCTCAGTCCGCCACGTCGATCTCCTCCTCCGAGAGCTCGGCGGGCGCCGCGGTGCCGGTACCGGCAGCCCCCGGGGGCTCGGGCAGCCCCGCCAGCTGCTGGAGGGCGGCGGGGGGCAGCGCCTGCAGCGAGGCCACGTCCGCCCGCAGCTCCTCCAGGTCCCGCTTGAGCTTGGCGCGGCGGTTCTGGAACCAGGTGATGACCTGGGCGGCGGAGAGCGCCAGCCGCGCCGCCAGCGCGTCCCGGTCCACCGGGGAGAGGTAGCGCTGCCGCCGGAACCGCTGCTCCAGCTCCCGCAGCTGCTGCGCCGTGAACGCGGTCCGGGACTTGCGGCGCTTCCTGCAGGGAGGGCGCGGGCCCGGGGCGCCCGGCGGGGACGGACCTGCGGGGACAGCGGGGTCAGGGCACCGGCACCGGGCACGGGGAACGGCCCCGCAACCCGCGCCGGCACCGGGGAACAGCCCCGGGGCGCCCGCCAGGAAGTGCCTGCGGGGACAGCGGGGTCAGAGCACCGGCCCCGGGACCCGCACCGGGCACGGGAAACGGCCCCGAGGCGCCCGGTGGGGAAGGACGTACGAGGGCAGCGTGTCCGGGACCCGCACCGGCACCGCCGAGCCCCGCAGAGCACGGCGAGGCCCGACCTGCGGGGACAGCGGCGTCAGGGCGAAGGCAGCGGGACCTGCACCGAGCAACGGAAAATGGCACGGGCGCCTGCACCGGGGCCGCCCCGAGCACCGCGGGGCCCGACCTCTGGGCATAGCAGTGTCAGGGCAGCGGCACCGGGAACGGCGGGCGGACCCCGGCTCCGCCGACTCCCGGTCGAACGGAGACGAACTGGCTCGCGTCGAGCCGGAAGCAGAAGAGCCGTGCCGTGCCGTGCCGTGCCGTGCCGTGCCGTGCCCTACGGAGCCGAGCCCAACAGAGCCGAGCAAACCAAACCGCGCCCGGTACCGGGAGCCGAGAGTCGCGGTTCCACAGCGGCCCCGGCCGCGTCGAAGTCGCCGCCGCTGCGGCCGTGGCTGAGCCCCCCGTGTCCTGCCTGCGGCTGGTCCGGGAACAGAGCGGGGAGACGGGAGCGGAGCGAGGAGCCGGGAGAGGAGCCGGGAGCCCCCGGCGGAAACCGAGATCCTCCTCTCTACGAGTCCAGGAGACCTGAGGCCGTGCTGCTCCCTGCATCCGATCCCGTCGCCGCTCTCGGCTCCGGTGCGGCCGCTGCTGCCGGTATCGATGTAGAGAACAGCCGGTGAGACGCGGATCGCGGCCCCGGCTACGGCTCAACGCCGCCAGCGGGGTCCCGGTGGCGGCCCGGGTCCCTCTCCTGCTCCCGCTCTCGGTCCCGTTCCATCCCTCCTCTGCCGCCGGCACCAACCCGCCTCTCGGTAACGCGGCTCCCGGGATCACCGTGCGTCCCCCGGTAACGGCGGTGACCCCCGCGGCCGCCCACAGCGGGAGCTCCGCTCCTCGGGACCCCCGACCGTTCGGTACCAGAGCCCCGGGCCGTCTCGGCCGAGTCCCGCTTGAGTTGGGACTGTCACCGGTTCGTCCCGGTAACGGGCTTTACCGCGGTCACGAAACCCCATCGCTCCCGTCCGTCAGTCCGGTAACAGGACTTCCCCTCCGCTCTCGGAGTCCCGATCGACACCGTTTCTGTCCGTCCGTCCCGGCAACGGGGATTTACCCCCGCTCCAGGAGCCCTGATCGCTCCGTGTCCGTCCGTCCTTCGTCGCTGCGAAGAGGGATTTTCGTTCATCACGGAAGCCCCGGGCGGTTCCGGCCGTGTCCGTGGGTCCGTCCCGGTAACGAGGTTTTACCTGAGTTACGGGCACCTCCCTCTGTCCGTCGGTCCCGGCTCGTTCCGCCGTTCCCCGCTGCCGGTTTGCGATCGGGTTTTGTTAATTCCGAGATTCCCGCTCGGCCGTGTCCGTCTGTCCGGCCGGTACCGGGGCTTCACTCCCGCTCTGGGAGGCCCGATCGCACCCGAGTCTGTCCGTCTGTCCAGTAGGCAACGGGGTTTTTTCGTTCTTTTTTTTTTTTTTTTTTCCATTCCCGTGTCTGTCGGTCTGCCCGGCCGGTAACGGGGATCGCTCCTGTTTCGGTCCATCTGTTCGCCCGGTAACGGGATTTTTTCGTTATTTTTTTTCGATTCCGGCCGTATCCGTCTGTCAGTCAGGTAACGGGCATTTTTACCTTAATTCCTGGAGCCCCGATCGACCACATTTCTGTCCGTCCGTCCATCCCGGCAACGGGGATTTTTTTCGCCCCCTTTCATGTCAGCCTGTCTGCCCCGTAACGGGATTTTTCGTTCGTTTATTTCGTTCCCGGCCGTGGCCGTCCGTCTGATAACGGGGGCTTTACGTTAATTCCGGGCGCCTCGAGCCGCCTCCGTTCTGTCCATCTCTCCTCACGGTAACGGGTTGGTTTATTCGTTCATCACGGACCCCACTCTGTCTGTCCGCCCTGTACGACGGTTCGTTAATTACCGGAGCGACGCTCCGTAATTAGGGAATTTCTCTCCTTTATCTACCGGAGCCCAGCTCTGCCCGTGTCCGTCTGTCTGACCGGTAACGGGGTTCGGTTACTCACGGGAGCGCTGCTCGGTCGATCCGTGTCCGTCTGTCCGCAGGATTTTTCGTTAATCACGGGAACGCTGCTCTGCCGCGGCTGTTCGTCTGTCCGTCCCGGTAACGGTTTTTTCCCCGTTAATTGCTGAAATCCTCTCTATCCGTTTCGGTAAGGGTGTTTTTATTTTTCCGTTAATTGCTGGAGCCCCTCTCGTTCTCCCCGAGTCGGTCTGTCCGTCCCGGTAACGGTTCTATTCATTCCGGGCGGCGCCGCGCTCTGCCTGTCCGTGTGTCTGTCCGTGTGAGGGATTTTCCGTTAATCCCGGAGCCCCGATCGGTCCGTCCGTGATTGTCCCGGTAAGAGCTTGGTTTTTCCGGCCAGTCCCAGAGTCCCGATCGGTCCGCCCGTGTCCGTCTGTCCATCCCAGTAGCGGTTTTTTTTCCTTCCCGGCGGCGCCGCGCTCTGTCTGTCGGTATCCGTCTGTCCGTCCACCCGGTGAGGCCGAGCCCGGGAGCGGCGGAGCCGGTTCGTCCCCATCCATAACCGGCGGTCGCACCCCGCCGGTACCGGGCCGCTGCGGGAGGCCGAAACCGGGCCAGAGCCGCCCTCCCCGCCGGGGCTCGGGGCCCGCACCGGGTTTCCGTCGCGTCCTGGCCCGATCCGCCGCTCGGCCCCGCGCTCGGTCACGGTCACGGTCACGGCCCGGCGGGGCTCATCCCCCGCCCGGTCCCGCGGCTCCCGGTAAAGCCGCCGGCGCCGTCCCGGCCGGTGCTCCCGGAGCTCCGGTGCCTCGGGGCCGGAGGCGGCTCACCGGGGCCGGGGCTCGCTCTGGCTCCCGGTGTCCGGTCTCGGGGCTCTTCCCTCCCTCCGGGCAGAGGCTGCCGCGTGTCCCCGCCGCGCCAGGCGAGCACCGGCGGCCTCCCGGGCCTCCCGGCTGCGCTCGCCCCTCGGGACACGGAGGAAACTTCCCGGGACCGGGGACGAGGGGCATCCTCAGCCTCGCCACGGCCTCCCCCGCCGCCCGCCGGCCCCGCCACCTGCCCGGTGCCCGCTGCCCGGTTCCCGGCGCCCGCCCCGGTCCCGGCGGAGCCCCCCCGCCCCGGTAGCCCCCCGGTCCCGGTACCTCCGGCTGCTTGCAGCATTCCCAGCTCCAGCCCCTGGAAGGTTTTACTGGCGAGTTCCTCCAGCGCCCAGAGCGGCGAGGCCGGGGCGCAGCCGCCGCCGCGGGGCCCCGCCGGGGCGGGGGGGGCGGCGGGACCGGTCCCAGTCCCGGGGGGGCTCCCGCCGCGGGGGCGTCCCAGGATGTCCTCGATGCCGAAAGGGGTCAGCGGTTTGGTGGTGTTGGCGGGGGGCGGGAGCCGGTCCAGGGGGCTTCGCCGATGGCCGCCGACCGCGGCGGGCAGAGGGGGGGAACCGGCCGCCTCCCCCGCCGAGGTCATGCCGGACCGGGACCCGCGCCGGGACGGGGACCCGCCGCCCCCCACCCCCCCCCCAGCCCCGCGATCCCCGTTCCACCGCCTTAAAGGCCCGGGATACCGGGAGGAGGAGGAGGAGGAGCCACCGACGCCCCCCCCGTCTAGGGGGGGGACCGACCCCTCTCCGCCACTACCGGGGCTCAGCCCCGCACCTCCCCCTTGTTGTCTCCCCCATTTTAACCCACCCTGGTGGGTCCCCTCTGTCCCCTCCGCTCCCTCCTCATCCTCATCGTGGCTCTTACCCTCACCCAAAAATTTATTGGCTCTTTTGCTCTAAAATGCCCCATAAAAGCGCCGGGGCAGCGGCTGGGAGTGATTAAGCCTTTTCGGGTGGGTTTTGGGTTTCAGAGCCATAAATCCCCCCTCCCTCCCCACATTCCCACTGCCCTTTCCCAGTACAAATAGCTCCGGGATTTCGGCCGCTCGTAAAAATCCCGGGATGCCGCACACGCAGGTGAGGCCCGGCTGGTGAAGCCGCGTCCGGATTATCCGGCGGGATAGGGGCTGGGGGATGCCGAGTGGTCCCTCCGGGGGGGCGATTCGACATCCCCCAGCCCCAATCCCGCCGGGTGTCCCCATGGATCCGTCGCTGGGATCGGGGACACGGCGAGGTCACGGGGGTCAGGGCGGTAATGAACCTGCGGACGATGAGGGGGAGCCCGGTGGGAGCACACGGAGCCGGGTTTGGGGAGCAGGTGCAGGGGGATCCGGCAGCGCCGATGCCGGGATTATGGAAGTGGGGAAGGGGCGGGGGGGTGTGTGTGGATTTTTCCAATCTTGCTGACAAAGGCAGAACGCGATCTCCCGGCTGGAAATCGGAGTTTGACAAATTCAACCTTGAAATTTCCCAGCAGCCGGAGCAATTAAAGGCTGGCGGCGGGGGGGGTGGGGAGGGGGCTCGGTTTGGGAGAGGGACACGGGGCCCCTCGCACGGCGGCGTGCCGGGCACGGCGGCGTTTGCACGGATTCCTCGCACGCGGCTTTTGTCCTCCCCGCAGGGCGCGGGGCGATGGCGGAGCTGCCGTGGCCGCACGTGCCGCCGGCTCTCGCCGGGGGACGGAACCCGTCCCGGGGTGCGGGAGAGCCGTGACCCCCACTCCCACCCCCCCAAGGGAGCTGCGGTGGTCCCGGGCTCGGTTGGACCCCCGCGAGCCCAATCCCCTCCGGCAGTACCGCTGTAACGAGGCCCCGGGGTGCCGGGAATAGGGGTCACAGCCCTTCCTGGGGGTCCCGGCCCCATGGGGAGCCCCTGGGCTCTGTTTTGGTTTAACGCTCCAGGACACGCACGAGAAATCGCTGCCCAGGGTGATTCCGTGCCCTTGTGCCGATCGGGAGTTGCGGCCGCCCACCCCCTGAGGAAACCTTCCCCCCTCGGAACATTCTGGCTCCTCTGGGGCCGAGTCCTGGGCTGGGAACGCGGGAGTGGTCCCACCGGGCTGGGGCGCGGGTGTCTGCAGGGACCCGGCAGATCTCCAGCGGTGGTGCTCGCCCTGATGGGGGGGATGTCCTCTCCACCCCATCGTTCCCCTCCCCACCTCCATCGCACCCACCCGTTGCTCCACAGCACTTGGGGCGAATCCCTGCACTCAGGGCTGCTCCCAGACCGTGGTGCTGGCACCCCCAGCCCTCCCCTTGTGTCCCCCGAGGTGCTCCCCGAGGTGCTGCCGGGGTGGGCTGAGCCCCCCGCGCCTTTCCCGACCCCTCCGGCCCCTCCCGGCGGGGGAAGCGCCGGCTCCGGCTGTCGGGAACACAGGATAGGAAACGCTTTTCACCCCAAACCAGGCCACAGGGTGGGAACAAAACGAGCCCTCGGGGGTTATGCAGGAACAGGAGCTTCCTGCGGAGCCGGGTGAGTGCCCGGCGCTGGCCGGGTGCCCGCGGCCGGAGGGGACGGTGACGGGCACGTCCACGGGTGGGACTGGGGGCACCCCAGGGCACTGCACCCTGTGGCACTGACAGCTCCCACCCTGGGGTGTCCCTGGGAGACCCTGGGGGTCTGGGACGTAGGGTCCCACCCCCCCCCAGACACTCACACCCCGTCCCCAGCTGCTGTGCTGTGCCCTGCACCCACCACGAGCCCACCGGGGCACGGGGGGGGGGTGTTCACGCGGGTGTGTTCACGTGGGTGTGTTCATATACATGTGCTCGTGTGTGTTCACGTGTACATGTGTTCATGTATGTGTGTTTATATGCATTTTCACATGTGTGTGTTCACGTGTGTGCGTGTTTATATGTGTTCACGTGTGTGTGTTCACATGTGTGTGTGTTCACGTGTGTGTTCACGTGTGTGTGTGTTCACGTGTGTGTGTTCACATGTGTGTGTGTTCACACATGTGTGTGTTCACATGTGTGTGTGTTCACGTGTGTTCACATGTGTGTGTGTTCACGTGTGTGTGTTCACATGTGTGTGTGTTCACGTGTGTGTGTGTTCACACATGTGTGTGTTCACGTGCTCATGTGCGTGTGCACGTGTGAGGGGGGTTGCCTGCACAGGGGTGTGATGTCCCTGTGAGGGGGTGCCGAGGAGGTGTCCAAGCCGTGTCCGGGGCTGCCCTGTCCCCCCATCCAGCCCCCCCGTCTCGGGGGCTGTGGTGTCTCAGAGCACCCCCAGTTCCAGGTACCCCAGCTCAGGGGGGCTCCCGGGGCTGCCCGCCCCCGTGTGCTTCAGGAGTGGGGGGTCGGGGTGCCGGGGTGCCGGGGTGCCGGGGTACCGGGGTACCGGGGTGCCGGGGTACCGGGGTGCCGGGGTGCCGGGGTACCGGGGTACCGGGGTGCCGGGTGCCGGGGTGCCGGGGTACCGGGGTATCGGGGTGCCGGGGTGCCGGGGTATCGGGGTACCGGGGTGCCGGGGTATCGGGGTGCCGGGGTACCGGGGTGCCGGGGTGCCGGGGTGCCGGGGTGCCGGGGTGCCGGGGTGCCGGCGCAGTGTCCCCGTAAGGCGCCTCCCCCGCCCCGCGCCGCCCTGATCCATTATTTATCGGCTCCATCCCGATCTCGCGCCGCAGCTCTCTCCGTAACGCGATTAGGGCCGCGGCCCCGCGCGGCCCCGGCACATGGAAATCGCTGGCAAATGAATTTTCCTTTAATAAGGGAACAGCTCGGTGCGGAATTAAAACGTCAGGAGCGGCGGCAGCGCCGGGGGGGCGCCGGGACCCCCCCCGCGCCGGGGGACGGGACCCCGGCAATTACTGGCAATAAATCCTGACCCCGCGGTGGGCCCGGGCCGCGGCGGAGCCGAGAATAATGGGATTACACCTGGCCCTGGCGAACGGGGAGGGAGGTACCGGGAGCGGGGGGAGCCGGGGATCCCCCCCCCGGGGCTGTTGGCAAATCATCGATTCATTAACATGAGCGGCTCGGGGGAGGGCTGAGCCCGGCTGCGGCACCGGGGGACCGCGGGGGAGTGGGATGGGGTGGAGATGGGGATGGGTGGGAATGGAAATGGGAATGGAATGGGAATGGAATGGGAATGGGGATGCGGTGGGAATGAGACGGGGTGGGGATGGTGATGGGGATGGGATGGGGATGGGGATGAGCATGGGGACATGGGCAGGACAGCCCAGGGCTGGGGACAAAAAGGGCCAGCACACGCCTCGGCTGCTCCCACATGTGTGTGTCTGTGTGAGCACAACCACCCCCAGCAGACTCCCCTCAGCCGTGTGCAGGCATGTGCAGGCATGTGCAGGCGTGTGCAGGTGTGCACAGAGGGCTCACAGGACACAGACACGCTGGCTCACGTGCAGAGACATCACACACGTGTACAGGCACACACACGTGGAGCCACGTGTGCCAGTGCCAGGGACCAGCCAGACTGGGGGCAGGAGCAGTGCACAGCCCCAGGAGGGGCACTCAGGATGAGGGTGGATGCTGTGGGACCCCTACTCAGCACCAGTCTGGGGTCAAGGGGTCCCACCAGTCCCGGCCCCAGCTGCCACCCCCCTCCCCACAGGGCCCCCCTCCCGCTCCCGGGCCTCCATTTGTGCCTGGGCCAAACTCCAGCCAAATGGGCTGAGGGGGGGTTGCATTTCAAAGGCTCCAGCTGGAGCAAACGCCGCTGCCCCCCCACCGGGCTGTCACCCGCCCGTGCCCCCTGACCCTGCACAGCACGGCCGGGATGGCAGGGACCCCCATGCCCTCCCCAGGAGAGCGATCTGTGCCAGGACCCCATGGGGTCGGGGTCCCTCTCGAGTTGGTCTGTGGCTGGGGGGGCAGGCTGGGGTGCTGGGTGTGAGACCCCCGTCCTGCTGTGGGGTAGAGCTGTGGTGTGGGACTGTGTGCCCGCTGCCCGCCGAGCGGGGTCCCTCTGTGCCGGGGTGGCAGCAGCCGGGATGGGGCAGCTGGAGAGGGTGGGAAGCTCCGGCTGTGGTCTGGAGGGTGACTGGTGTGGGGCATCCCCAGGCTCTCCATGGCACAGGGACCCCTGGGAGACCCGACGTGGGCCGCGGGGCGGTGGCGGGTGCCGCGGCGGGGCCGAGGCGGCGGCGGGACCATGAGGATTCAATTAGGGCCGAGTGCGGGGGCTCAGCTCGGAAATGGCCCGTCTGGGCGCTGACAGCCCGGCCCCCGCCCAAGATGAACGACCCCCGCGTTAAAGCACAGAGGGATGACAGGGGCACCTGAGTGTGGAGGGGGCCGGGGCGGCCGCGGGGGGCCGGGACCCCGGCTTTGACACGGCCACGGGTGGGACAGGACCCCGGGCCCGGTGCTGTCCCAGGGCTACTGAATGGCTGGGAGAGGGGCCGCGATGGCCCAGGAGTGGGGGACGTGGCGTCAGGGGGTTGCCTTCTGTGGGACTGCCCCATCCTGCACCCCCAGGCTTGACGGGGACGCCTGGAGCCATCTGTGCCCACGGGTCCCTCCCTGCCACACCGGCGGCAGCGGAGCGGGGGTGCCCTGGGGGTCCTACTGTGCTCAACCATGTGCCGGGCTGGGGGGGACACACACCCCCCCCTCATCCCGCAGGACCCCGGCAGGGCCCGTCCGTGGCTGTGAGCACGGCCCGGGGCTCGGGGATCGATGGCCGCGCGGGTCACCGCTGCCATTAACCCCGGCGAGGCAGCGCCCCGGGGTTAATTAAAAAGTGAAGTGCAACGAAACGCGGCGGCGGCAGCGGGAGGGGGGTGACAGCGGCGGGGGGTGACAGCGGCGGGGGGTGACAGTGGCGGGGGGTGTCGGGGTGGCACTGGTGCCTGCGGTGGGCACGGTGGGTGCTCCAGGGACACCATCGAGTGCAGGCCCTGGCACGGGCTGTCACACAGGGACTGGAGGGGCGGGATAGAAGGGGGGCAGGTGGCACTTGGGGTGTCCCCATGTCACACGTGCCGCGTGGCAGAGCCGGGCGGGAGGAAGAAGAGGCGTCTCAGAGGAAGCCCCATCCTTCCTCCTCCTCCACCCTAGCGCTATTCTTAGCCCAGGTCTGTCCCGCATCCTCCCCGCCCGGCGGGGTCCGGCCCTGCGCCCCGCGGGACCCTCGGGGCGGGATCAGCGGGGGGACCTCAAGCAGGGACCCCACCACGGGAACCCCGTCCGTCCCCGGGCTTCGCTCCCCGCCCCCAGCCGGCACCGTAACTCTAGACCCGACAGCTGCTCCGGGCCAGCCGCCCGCGGCCCCCGCGGTCCCCGCACACAGCACAGCCCCCGCAGCCCCCAGGACACAGCACAGCCCCCAGGACACAGCACAGCCCCCCGCACACAGCACAGCCCCCGCACAGCCCCCCGCACACAGAACAGCCCCCGCACACAGCACAGCCCCTGCAGCCCCCGCACACAGCACAGCCCCCAGGACACAGCACAGCCCCCGCACACAGCACAGCCCCCGCAGCCCCCAGGACACAGAACAGCCCCCGCAGCCCCCACGGCGTGGCCCCCCTGGCGCAGCACGGCGTGACAACGTTGGTGTCCCCATTTCCTGGGGGCTGGGGGGTCTCTGCTCCCCCGTGGCTGGGGCAAGGAGAGGGGGCTGGAGCTCCTGGTGCTCCCCTCCTGGTGTGGGGAGAGAGGGTACGTGTCACCCTCCTCAAGGGGACGGGGGCCCTGCCTGTCCGTGAGCCCGGGGATGTGTCTCTGGGTTTGGGGGGCTGGGGCCGGAGTCCCGCCGCGGTTGCGGACTGAGGGGTGTCCCCGCTGGGGCGGTGGCTGTGCGGGTGTCCGCGGTGGCCCAGCCCACGGTGACCCCGCGTGGTGGGACCCTCGCGGCGAGGCGGGCACGGCGGGGTCAGCGGCGCATTCCTGCTCCCGCGGGGCGATCCGGTTACCGGCCGGCCCGGCCCCGGCCCCGGCCCCGCCATTAATCTTCCCGGGTGCCCTTTGGAATTTGCCGCCCGAGGCCCCGGGGGGTGTGGGGGTCCGAGGGGTGCAGGGAGAGTGGGGGGATGGATGAGGATAGGATGGGAATGGGGGTGGATGGGAGCGGGGATGGGATGGGTACAGGAACGGAGCTGGGGATGGGATGGGGATGGAACTCCCCAGTTCGCCCCTCCAGGAGCACCCCCCTGTCATGCCGAGCCCTCTCCTACCCCCCGAGCCCCTGCCCCGCAGCGGGTGCCCGGTGCCGCAGGATGATGGCGGCACGTCCCCTCCCTGCCGGGATCACGAGCAATTATCCGGCAGACGGAGACGCGGCGCTGCAATAACCCACCCAATTGATTTAGGGATCAGGGGACCGGGCGGGTGGCAGCCGAGGCAGAACGAGCCCCCCCGGCTGGAGGGGGGCTCTGGGACAATCCCCAGGCTGGAGAGGGGCTCTGGGGATACCCTCGGCCTCTGCTCCACTGTGGGACCCCGGCATCGACGCTGGCACAGCTGTGGCAGGGGGGGCTCAGCTTGGGGCAGCTGGGAGCCCCGTGTCAGGGTCTGAGCAGGGTTAGGGGGTTGGGACAGGGTCCCAGCTCCCCATCCCACCGGGTGGGCATCGCTTCCAGGAGCGGGAATGAGCCAGCCGTACCCTGCCCACGGAGAGGGGGCCGGGAGCCTGGAGTCCTGCTGGTAACGGAGCCGCCGGCCCCGCGGGATCGAGGGCTTCCTGCAAGGAAGGTGGGACAGGGAGGGGAAGACAATAAACCCCAGGAAACGCTGGGAATAGCGGAGGGAACGGCCGCGCCGCCGGCACTGGGCCCGGGCGGAAGACTCAGAGCAAGGGGGGTAGCCGGGAGGGAGAGGGGGGATCCTCCTGAGCCCGGGTACATTGGCACTTCCAATCTTGCCGTGATTTGCCCCAAATCCTGACCCCAGGATTATCCGTGTCTGGGAGTCAGTGGGGACTGGGGGGCTGTGGGAAGGGGCCACCAGTGACGTTCATCCCAGCAGCACCACGGGGCTCTGGTGGGTCCTTCCCCTGCCCCGGCAAGTCCCAGGTGAAGGTGGGCTCGGTGGGAGCCCCTCACCGGGCCGTGGCCGCGGGCACGTGGCCGCTGAGCCCCTGTGCCGGGTGATTTATGGCCGGGAAGCGCCGCCACAGACGGGCTGGGACAAACCCGCCAGGAAGCGCCGACTTCAAAGGGTGGAACAATGGCGGGACAGCGAGTGCCGCGGCACCGGGACCAAACGGGACTGGGACCCCTGTGCAGCACCAGGACCCGCACGGGACTGGGACCCCTGCGCTGCACCAGGACCCGCATGGGACTGGGACCCCCGTGCAGCACCAGGACACACACTGTGACACCGGCATACGCATCATGGCACTGGGACACACATCATGGCACCAGGACACACATCATGGCACTGGGACACACATCATGGCACCAGGACACACATCATGGCACTGACACCCACAACGTGGCACAGACACCGTGGCATCCATGCCATGATACCCACGCTGTGGCACCAGCACCCAAACCATAGTCCCTGTGCCAGACTGGCAACCACCTCCAGAGCACCCACACCTGCCCTCCGTGCCCACCTGTTCCCATGTTCATTCCATGTTCCATCCCATGTTCATTCCATGTTCCATCCCATGTTCATTCCATGTTCCATCCCATGTTCATTCCATGTTCCATCCCGTGTTCATTCCATGTCCCATCCCATGTACATCCCATGTCCCATCCCTTGACACCCCATGAGCCTGCTCTGTGCTCTCCCCTCCTGCCAGGATGTGCCGGGGTGGTGGTCCCACAGTGCCTGCCCCTGCCCGTGCTGACACACAGGAAGCCGGGGGGGCTCCAGGGGGCTGCAGCTGCCAGACAAAGGTAGGAAACTCCAGGGGCCAAAATAAACCAGGAGAGGTGAGGGGATGCCCTCGGCCCCATTCCCTCGGCCCCGCTGCCCCATGTGCCCGCACCAAGAGGGGCTGGGTGTGCCCGGTGACATCCACCCTGTCACTGCCCAGCGGCTGGGGCCGGGTGTGTGGGGGCCTGTGGGTGCTGGCAGCAGGGCCAGGTACCATGGCCGGGTGCCACAGCTGCTCCCACTGCCAGCCGGGGCTGCTCCCATTGCCGGCCGGGGCTGCTCCCATTGCCGGCCGGGGCTGCTCCCATTGCCAGCCGGGGCTGCTCCCACTGCCAGCCGGGGCTGCTCCCATTGCCAGCCGGGGCTGCTCCCACTGCCAGCCGGGGCTGCTCCCACTGCCAGCCGGGGCTGCTCCCACTGCCAGCCGGGGCTGCTCCCAGTGCCAGCCGGGGCTGCTCCCGGCTCTCCCGGGTGTCCCCCGGGTGGCTGGGGGAGGTGTTGGGGTCCCGGGGGCGGCACTTTCCCAGGCTCCACCACGACCCCTCCGTCCGCAGGAAGGTGCCCCCCCGGCCCCCTTCCCACGCCGCCGGGCATCCCGGTGCCAGCGCCGGTGCCCACATCCGCGGGAAGCGGGCAGGAAGGGGGGGCTGGGGGAGGCCAGCGGGGGTCAGGAGGGAACGGCGTGGTGGGGGCCGGGCGGGTCGGGGGGGCCCAGCGCGGGCCCGTCAGAACCCCCCGGCGTCATTTAGAGCCGCTCAGGCGGTGACAGGAATTAAATTGCGTTTGGATTTTCTCATCAGCCTCATCCCGGCGCCTCGTTACGGGAACGTCCCCGCGCCGGCTCATTCCCGCCGTGACAGCCGGGAGCAGCGTGCCTGTGCCACGCACCGCTGGGCATGGGGTGGGACGGATGGAGTGGGGATGGGACTGGGGATGGGACGGGACGGGATGGGATGGGCACCACGGGGAAGGCTGTGTGCCACCACAGACCCGGTGGGTACCTTGGGGTGGGCAGCAGGGCAGGAGGTTGGGGTGTGGGGCAATACCGTGTAACATGTCCCTGTGGTGTTCACCCAGCCCATCCCAGCATCCCGGTGCCCCCCTGGATCCCGGGCTCTGCCCCTCAGCCGGCAATGGGGTGTGAAGGTGCCAGCTGCTCATCCGTCTCTGCCAGGGCCGTTTGGAGGTGGTGCCACTGGAGTGTGGTGGCGACAGTGCAGCTGGGGGGGTTCAGCAGCCTGGGGTCCAGTCCCCATGCCCATCCCCAGGACAGGGCAGGGGCTGAGTGGAACTCCCGGAGAGAGTGCCCCTGGGGCAGGGTTATGTGGGGCTTTAGAGGGGACCAGGGACAGTCCCCAATGAGGGGCAGGGGTGGGGGTTGTGGGGCAGGAGGGGGCAGCACTTGGGGATGTTGGCATAGGAGGGAGGGCTGATGCTGTGTCCCCCCTGGGCTGTGTTGTGCCCCCATTGTGCCCCACCTTGGCACTCTGCAGCGGCCCTGGGGCGCAACAGCTGCAGGGCTGTGGGGGGTCAGGGGGCTTAGAGGTTCCTCTGAGGGGTCCCTCCTGCTGAGCCCCCCCAGTACTGCACCTCTAGCCCCCTCGGCATGGCCAGAGCACCCCTGTGCCACCATCCCCCTATCCAGATACTGGGACCCTCCAGCCTGGGACCATCCCCAGTGGGAGCCCTGGGGGTCCCACATGGCTGAGGAGCTCCTGGGGGTCCTGTCACCCAGTCATAGGGGTCCATGCCATGCCCGGGTCCTGCCAGGCAGAGCTGAGGACCCCCCACTGCCCCCCCAGGTTAAGGACAGGGCGCCGGGGGGCTCAGGTTTCCCTCCCTGCCGGGCTGGAGCCGGGGGCCATTAGCCCCCTTGGAGCATGACGGGGCAGGGGCACATCAAAGGGCCTTTGGCCTGACTGCAGCTCGGGGGTGCAGGACCCCTCCCAGCACCTGCCCCTGCCCCGCTGGACCCCCAGCCCTCATCTCCCCCACTCTCTAGGGCAGCCCCCATAGGCGCTGGGGCCAGGCTGCAGGCGGGGGCTCATTTACCAACGTCAGCCCCGCAGTTGGTTTGAATTAGGCTCCTCCAGGGCCGGCGCTGATAAGGGAGGGGGTGCAGGGCTGGAGGGGCGTGGGGGGCTCCGGGGGGCTTCCTGCTCTGCCGTCTGTAACTGGCTGCCAGAGCCACTGCTGACAGACACGAGGACAGCCCCCGCCTCACCACCCCCGGCATCCGTCTGTCCGTCCATCCATCCCTCCATTCACCATCCCCGCGTCCACCCACCCGTCCACTCCCCCACAGCCAGCCTTGGTTCAGACCCCCACCCCGCACCCCTCCTCCTCCAGCCTCAGCTGCAAACCTAGTCTTGCAGTTCCAGTTAGGACCCCCATCCTACTCCTCCACCCCTCCAGCCCTGTTTGGGACACCCGTCCCACATCCCAAGCCCTCCACCCTCACTGAGACCCCCGTTCTGCTCCCCCCCCCTCCAGCCTCATCGGGGACCCCCGTCCCGCAGGCCCTTGCGGGGCTTTGGGGGGGGGCCGGGCCGCCCCCTCCGCTGAGCGATGGCCGACAGCTGGGCCGGGCCGGGCCGTAACCGGATCCCCCGGCGGGGGGGTCCCGGGCGAGGATCCCGGCGCGGGGCCGGGGGTGAGGGACGGGCCACGGCGCGACCCCGGGGGTGGGCACGGGCACCCGATGCCACGTGCACCGAGGCCGGGGGGTCCCACCCAGGACGGGATGCCCGGCTTGGGGGGGCGAGGGCGGGGAGCGACCCCCGACAGCCCCCGGCACGGCCCGGTACCGTCACCGCCGCGCCGGGGGGAAGGAGCGGGGCCGCCCCCCCGAGGGTGCCCATCACCCGGCCCCGAGCCCTGTGCCGCGGCCAGGGCCGCTCCAGATCTGCGCTCCCGGGAGCACCGGGAGCACCGGGAGCACCGGGATCCGGCGGCCGTTCCTCCCGCAGCACCGGGCCTCGTAACCGTGGGTCCCATCCCGGGACCCCCACACCCGCAGCTGTGCCCGCGGCTGCAGATCCAGATGGTGGAAGACTGTCCCGGGGTAATTAGGGCCGTGTGGGGCGGGGGGGCCGCGAGACACCCCGGCAATCAAGGGGCCGATGACTTTGTAATGGCTCATTGTGTAGGATGGGGGGCCCGCGGGGGCCAGACACGCACCAGGCAGCGTGACAGGGATCGATCTGCTCGGGGGTGAGGGGCGGTGAGACCCCCCCTGCACGGCAGGGGAATGGGGAGGGAGGGGGCTGCAACCCTCCAGCCCCCATCACAGCCCCACTGCCCACGGTGCACCCCAGCCCCCCCATACTGCAGCCCACGGCTCAGCACCCCCCAGCTGCAGCCCACCTGGGGGGCACTGCCTCCCCATGCAGCCCCCCTGCTCCTGGAGGTGCTGGTACTGAGGGGGCCCCCCAGAGGCCCCTGTAGCAGACCCCTCAGAGGCCCCCACCCCAAACCCAGCCCAGCCCCTCCAGACAGATCAGGGACCTGGAGGGGTTTTTCCACAGTTTTATTCCAAAAATAAACTCGAAGGGTGGTATAAGTTATGGGGGGCAGGAGCAGGGCTGCACTGGGGGAGGCAGCACCAACCCCTGCCCCTACCTCCTCTTGTCCTTGATGCTGTAGTGCAGCAGGAGGGGCGCAGGCTGCGGGGATGGGGGGGTCAGGGCTGGGGGACCCCGGGCAGGGACCTCCAACCCCGGCCCAGGGATGCCAAACCCCAGCCCAGGTCCCTGGGACAGGGACCCCAAACTCCAGCCCAGGACACCAAACCCCAACCCAGTGACCCGCCCTGGGGCAGGGATCCCAAACTCCAGTCCAGGATCCCCCTGGGGCAGCGACCCCCAAATCCCAGCCCAGGACTCCAAACCCCGGCCCAGGACCCCCTGCCTGGGGCAGGGCCCTCCCCCCCGAACATGGCCAAGCCCTTCAGGGACCCCCCATCCCCTGACACGTGCAGGGGCCAAGGACCCCCTGGGTCACCACTGTGGCCACTGCCATCAATCATCCTCAATCCCCTCGTCCAGCACTGCCCCGAGCCCCCCAGGAGGGTCACCCAGCCCCCCTCAAACCGGGGGCTGCCCCCCCCAAGCCCACCTTGCCGAACCAGCGCGAGAGCCAGAGCTGCTTCATCGTCATGTGGTCAGGGAGGGGCTCGCTGTCAAACAGGATCTGCACCTGCACAGGGGCTGTGTCAGGGGATCCCCCCGGGGCCAGGACCCCCCCAGTCTGACCCCTCCGGGCCCCACTCACGTGCTGCAGGGGCAGCCCCAGCCGGTGGCACAGGACCCTCCGCAGGTGCCGGATCTGCGCCCGCACCGAGCACCTCACGTACTTCTGCTGCAAGGGACAGAGCAGGGCAGCGGGCTCTGGGGACCCCATGCACCTGCCAGGACCCCACACGCACCCTGGGACCCAGGCCAGCCCTGGGGCAAGGGCTGGGGGTCGGGGTAGGGGCTGTGGGGACCCCACTCACCTGCAGCACGGCCTTGCTCTTGTCCTTGCTGGAGCTGCGAGGGGAAGGGAGGGGACACGTGTCCAGTCTCGGGGCTGGGGGCCTGGGGTGCTGCTGTGCCCAGTGCCCCCTGCCCACCCTGCCAAGAGGCTGCAGCCCCCCTGGACTCACCTCAGCTTCTCAAGGCAGAGAGAGACGTGCTCGTCGTAGCGGAAATAGTGGGCACGTGAGTGGTCAAAGGTGCTGTAGGGGAGCCCCATGGGGTCACCTCCCACCGTGTCTGGGGACACGGGGGGCACAGTCAGCCCCCTGTGGCCCCAGCACCTTGGCTGGCTGCCCTCTGTGCCCCCCTGTCCCCCCCCGTGCCCCCCTGGCCCACCGTCACCGCTGGGCTGTGTCACCCGGTCGAGGCCACGGGACTGGTAGAATTCCCGGATCCGCTTCTCCTCACCTGGGGGGGAGAGGTGGCTCAGGGACACCTCTGGGGCCTGTGTGCCCCCGAGGGGGGTCCCTGGGTGCCCTCAGCCCTCCCACTGCTCTCACTGCACCAAGCCCCTGCCAGAGGTTGGGGACCTTGTCCCTAACCCCCTCCCTGTCCCCAACCCCGTCTCCATCCAGTACCCTGTCCCCACCCCACCCCCATCCCTGTCCCCGATCCTGCCATCCCTCACACCTGTTCCCATGTTCCCTCCCCACTATGGGGTACCAGTGCCCACCCCACGTGTCTCCTGTGCCTCCCATCCTTCCTTCCCATGCCCCCCATCCCTCCCCACTGCACCCCCAGCCCTCCCTCCCACATCCCCCATCCCTCCCTCCCTCCCTCTGTGTCCCCCAGCCCCACAGGCCTCCCTGCCCTGGCACTTATCCCTCATCCCCACAGGATCCCTCCTGCCCCCCCGTACTGTGCTGCAGGCTGTGCCCCCTGTGCCCCCCGTGCCCCCCCATGCCCCCCCGTGCCCCCCGTACTGTGCTGCAGGCCGTGCCCCCCCATGCCCCCCCGTGCCCCCCGTACTGTGCTGCAGGCTGTGCCCCCCGTGCCCCCCTGCCCCCCGTACTGTGCTGCAGGCTGTGCCCCCCGTGCCCCCCTGCCCCCCGTACTGTGCTGCAGGCCGTGCCCCCTGTGCCCCCTGTGCCCCCCGTGCCCCCCTGTGCCCCCTGCCCCCCGTACTGTGCTGAAGGCTGTGTCCCCTGTGCCCCCTGTGCCCCCTGTGCCCCCTGCCCCCCGTACTGTGCTGAAGGCTGTGTCCCCTGTGCCCCCTGTGCCCCCTGCCCCCCGTACTGTGCTGAAGGCTGTGCCCCCTGTGCCCCCCTGTGCCCCCCTGCCCCCCGTACTGTGCTGCAGGCTGTGCCCCCTGTGCCCCCTGTGCCCCCTGTGCCCCCCTGCCCCCCGTACTGTGCTGCAGGCCGGGCACCAGCTTGTAGACGATGTCCTGCATGACCCGGTCCAGTTTGAGGTTGAGCAGCGGCTGCGTCTCGTGGATCTTGGTGTTGCACATGGGGCAGTACTTGCTGGTCTGCAGGTACTTCACGATGCAGCTCTTGCAGACTGGGCACAGGGACAGGTTGGGGTGGGGCTGGGACTGCACCCCCCCGGCAATCACAGCCCCCCGTGCCCCCCAGGGACAGGTGAGGGCACTCACAGGTGTGCAGGCACTCGGTGATGGTGGTGGCGTCGATGAAGTACCCGGCACACAGGAAACACACGATGTGCTCGTTCAGCTCCTTCATCTTCACCTTCACCTCCTCCTGCAGGGACACATCACCCGTCACCCAGAGCCCCCTGAGACCCTTTCACCTGGAAATCCCTCGGCTCACAGAGACTCTCCTGCCGTTCCTTATTGTGTCAGGAAACAGGATTTTGAGAGGCAGGCCACTCTGTCTTCCCTAGTTATGACAAATATAGGATTTTGGGGGGCTGCCCCCTCGTCTTCCCTTACTATGCCATAAAACAGGACTTTGGGGGGGGCTGGCCCTACACGTTCCCTTATTACTCCAGAAAACAAGATTTTGGGGGGCTGGTCCCCCGTCTTCCCCTATTTTGCCATAAAACAGGACTTTGGGGACCTGGGGGGCCGCGGGTCCCCCCAGCCCAGTGCCCGGCCCTGCCCCTTGGCCACGCCCCTCTCTCCAGGCCCCGCCCCCTCTCCCGCCCCTCGGTCTCACAGCGCCCCCCAGCGGCGGCGCCGCGGCACCTCCCGCCCTCGCCCTCGCCGACCCCGGCGTTGCCGCCGCCGCCTCCTCCCGGTGCCTCCCGCCCTCCCGATGCGGCCGCTCGCCTCGTTCCGCAGCGGGTCCATCTTGTAGACGGCCTGGAGCTGGTTCCGCAGCCGCATGGCGATGGCCATCGGGCCCCCCTGAGGAGGCGACGCCATCTTAGAGCCGCCTCCGCCTGTGGCCCCGCGCACTTCCGGGTTCGGGGCGGGGCCGCGGCGAGCAACGGGACTACAACTCCCGGCGCGCTCCGCGCGTCGCGTAGAGTGGCGGGTAGTGTGGGCTCGGCCCGGTAGTGACCCCTAACCACGGTCTGCGGAGAGACCCCCGGGATCCCGGGACCCCTCAGACTTGTCCGTGACGGGGGGACCCGCCGGGAGACGCCGCCGCCGGACCCGCCGTGCCCTGGGGGAGGGTGTTCCTAATAGCGATGGCCAAGAGCGATGGGGCGCTCTCTTGACAGGCAGCAGCCGCCGCCAATCAGAGAGGGCGCTGCGTGCGCGTGGTGCCGGCAGGGGGCAGCAGAGCCCCGCGGGGAGCGGGGGGAGCGGGGGGAGCGGGATGGGGACAACGGGGGGACACGGGGGAGAGCGGGACGGGGCGGGGGGACACGGGGCGGAGCGGGGCGGGGCGGGGGGACACGGGGGAGAGCGGGACGGGGCGGGGGGACACGGGACGGAGCGGGGGGCCAGCACTGGGCTGCGGGGTCCAGGGGCGCAGGCTGGGGTGCCGGGGTGCTGGCACTGGCAGTTTGGGATGCCGGGTGCTGGCAGAGTTGGAGTACTCTGGTGCTGCCAGCTCGGAGTGCCGGGGTTCACGCAGGGTTGGGGATGGCACTGGCTGTTCGGGGTGCTGGGGTGTTGCTGGGGTATCGAGGTGCCTAGGTGCTGACGTTTGGGGTGGCAGGTGTTGGGTGCTGACGGGGTTGTGGATGACGCTGTCGGAGCCGGGGTGCTGGTGCGCTGGACCCTCCGGCGCAGTCGGAGCCGTGCTGACAGGGGGTTGGCTCCGGGGAAGCAGCGGCCGCGCTAATGCGGAGCCGAGCTGAGCCGAAAGCGCCGCCACGGTCCCTCACGGCCCCTCAGTGCCCCCCACAGCTCCCCACGGCTCCTCACGGACTGGGCACCCTCCCGGGACCAAAGCCCGAGCGGCGGGGAGGAGGCTGCTGCTTACCATGGAATGGGAACGGGCAGGGGGCCGCGGCGGGCCCCCCAGGCTCGGGCTGGCACCCATCACCCCGGCACAGAGCTCCTGGCACGGAGCCGCGCTGCCAGCCCTGCTCCGACACCGTCACCAGCTCTGCGCGGGCTGCCACGGCCAGGGATAGTGCGGGGCCGGGGGCTCCTGCTCCCGGCCCTGGCCCCGATCCCGGTCTCGGTCCCGGTCGTAGTCCAGATCCCGGTCCCGGTCAGAGCACGTGCTGCCATCACCTCAGCTCGCCCAGTCAGCCCAGTGTGCCCAGTCCAGTCCCACCGGCCGAACTGGCTCGGCCCCCTCCGACTGATCGGAGCGGCTCAGCCTTGGCCCCGTGCGGCACCGGCCGAGCCCCGGTGTCCCCCCGATGCCAGCCCCCCGTCCCGGGCCGCGCACCGTGTGTGGCCGGGCCCCGGCACCCCACCGGCAGCAGCACGAGCCCCTCCCGGTGCCGGGGCGCCGGCGGGCAGAGGCGCAGGACCAGCCCCCGCCCCGGGCGGACCGCGGCCCCCGCCGCCCGCCCACCCCGTGCCCGCCCCTCCGGGGAGGCGAGAGTGCGGCGGGGGCCGGTGACCCCCGGCTGGGGATGGTCCGGCCCCATCTGTACCTGCCAGGAGCCATCCGGGGAGGGGCGGTGGGCTGCGGGGGTCACAGCGGGGCCAGCGCGGTCCCGCGCCGGGGCAGCATCGCTCTCTGCCGCTGCCGTGATGAGCACTGGCACAGCACTGGGCACCGGCACGGCACCGGGCACCGGCACGGCACCGGGCAATGGCACCGGCACCGGGAGCCTCCGCCAGGCAAGGAGTGGGCTCCGTGAGTGGCTCTGCAGGGGCCCCACGGGGCTGGGGGCGGAGTGCCCGCCCCGGGCCGGGGTCCCGGCACCGGGTGCTCCTGGAGCCGCCCCCGCCAGCCGGGCACGCGCAAGGCCGCGGATCCATCTCCCCGTTAATAATTGATGGCGGGAGCCGCCGGGGCCGCGTGGGGCTGTGGGGCTGAGGCTTTTAGCTTAGCCCTACTCAGATATTCAGCTCCATTTCCGCGGCAGGGCCGGGGCGGCTCCTTCTGGGAAGTGCTGCCGGGGGCTTTCCTGGCCAGACCCCTCGCTGGGGCTGAGCGAGGCTGGGCCGAGGCCGGACGTGTTCGTGACCGCAGTGGGAGCAGGGCTGGGGCTGGGCTGAGGCCAGACTCGCTCATCACCACAGTGGTGCAGGCCAGCAGTGTCAGGCCACCCTGGTCGGTCCCACTGTACCGCGGCTGGAGCTGAGATCCCGTCCTGGCGTCCCATGGCTGGAGCCACTGTCCCAGCCCCACACTGGCCCCACATGCTGGTTCACGGCCCCATGGGCACTCTGAGGATGGTGTAACCATGGCAAGGCAGGCAGGGGGCTGTGACAGGGTGGGTCCACCAGGGTGGTCAGGGATTCCTGTAAGGTGGGCAGGGATTCCTCAGGGAAGGCGGGGGAACCTCGGGGCAGGTGGGATGGGCAAGGGTCCCCAGCAGTGCTGGTAGGGAGTGGGCAGGGGACCCTATCACGGCAGGCAGGGGTCTTCCAGGATGGACAGGAGTCCCCATAGGGTGGGCAGGGGTCTCCCAGCAGTCCCTGTGAGGCGGGCAGGGGTCCATGGCAGGCAGGCAGGGGTCCTCATTGTGGTGGCGGGGGCTGGGCTCTCATGGACTGAGCTCCTGCCTAATGCACCGAGTGCATCTACAGAATCCAATTAACCTTCGATAACGAGGCCCTGAGCGACGTGGCTGTCAGCGGCCACCAGCCACCGGCACACGGCTGTCAGTGGCCACTGGCCACTGGCACATGGCAGCCCCCGATGGGCACCCAGCCCACTGGGGTGGGCAGCACTGTCACCGCAGCCCTTGGCCAGGCAGGACCCCCCAGCAGCCCCCAGGGGAGGTAGGGATGGGGGTACACAAGCACCCTAAGGAGCACCCAGCATGGGAGAGGGTCCCGGTGTGCCTACCCATGGCTCCGAGGCACTGGCCCTGCTGATCGGGGGGCTGGAGCTGCCTGTCCTGCAGCTCAAGGTGTGCCCCCCACTCCTGCAGTACCCCCTCCTGCCCCCTGCTCTATCCCCCTCCCCACTGTCCTCACTCCAGTGAAGGCCTGGGGGCTCAGCTGCTGCCCCGCTGGCATTGGAGCTGGCCATGGCAGGTGCTCCCGACGGGCAGGGCTCACTGGGACACCCCCCAGACAGAGACGTGCAACCACAGCACCTCTGCAGCCCCTCCAGCCCAGGCTATGCCCCCCCAGCTCCTCTGATCCTGCTCCCAGCCGCGCCCCCAGTCCGGGCCCCCGGTACCCACCGGGGCGGGGGCTGCCCGGCCCCTCGACCCCGCTGTCCCCCGCCCCAGGGGCTGCAGCCTGGTGGTGCCCGGGGGGAGCAGCCCCCCACAGCCGGGGGTTGGCGTCACCGTGCAGCCGCCCCCGCATCCATGTGGCACCGGCTCCTCCCCGAGGACACCGCGCAGACGCCGAGGGCCACCGTGACGTCCGGCCGGGCGACTCGGCCATCGGGGCCCCGGGAGCCCCAGTGGCCACATGGATCCCGTCCTGGCCTCATCCTCGCCCTATACCAACCCCATCCCGATCCCCTCCTGACCCCATCCCGAATCCACCCCAGCCCTATCCTGGCCCCGTCCATCCCCATCCCAGCCCTCCCGCCGGGTCGGCCGGGTCGGGGTGGGCACCGCGCCCACCGGCTGCTGCCGCCTTACCCCGCGCACCCTGTCCGGGTGCCGGCGCCCGCGGCGGGCGGGCGGCGGGGGGCACCGGGAGTGTTTCATGCGGTTAAGAAGTGTCTGATTGAGGCAGGAGGCGCCAGCAGCTCCCCCGGGAGCCGCAAGCCAAGGACTGGAGGACCAAATGCAGGCTAAAGTAATCCAATCTGGGCTGGTTCATCTAATTAGCCCAGAATTAACCCAGCAGCCAGAGAGGAGCTGACTGTCCCTCCAGTTTGCCAGCGGGTTTGGGGGGAAGCGGGAGGAAGAAGGGGACGTCCAGCGGTAATGAGATTACGGGGGGGGGCGGGCGGGAGCGGGCGCTCGGCAGCCTCTGGCCGGTGGGAACGTGGGGCCCTGCCAGGTCCCCGCCACGGCATCGCCGCGGTGGCCGGGGCACCGGGGTGACCGCCGGCGGCACCGGGGGCAGGCAGGGACCTGTCCCAGCGCCCCCTGCTCCGGCAGCAGCGCCCACAGCACCGGACGGGGCCACCGGCACGGCGGCACCGGGGCCGTGTCACCACCAAGCTGCACAACTGCACCGGCAGCTCCAGGGTCACGGTGGGGGACAGGGCGAAGGGCCCCGGCCGTTCCTGGCGGGAGCCCCTTTGGGGGGCGAGCGGGGGCCAGACCCCCGTGTGACCCCCCTGCTCCCAGCTCAGCTGTGCCGAGGGTCGGGGTGCCCTGGGGGGCCCGGGGTGGGGGGCTGCTGCTGCAGGTCTGGCGGTGGCAGGACCTGGTGCCACAGTGGCCGAAGGTTGATTCCCTCCTGGAATTGGGCAAGCGCCCCTTTTTCCACTGCGTCCCTTACAGCCATCCCTGCCACCCGGGTGCCAGGTCGTGTTCCTGCCTGACATGGGGATGCGTCCCCTGTGCCCAGTGAGGACCACCAGTCCAGCCCCCTGGGGTGGGAGGAGGCACACACCAAGGACGTAGGGGTCTCTGCTGTGGCCAAGGAATGAGGAAGGGTTTGTACCGGCACAGTGGGGGGTTCCAGGGGCAGAGACCCTGCCTGGCCTCACAGTGGCTCTGGGGACCCCCAGACAGGCACAGGGGGTCCATTCTGGTGGTCCGTGGGTCTCTGAGTGGACAGGGCCAGCGGCACGAAGCGGTCACACTGAGGGGCAGCCTGCACCCACAGCTGGGGTGGGAGGGGGCTCACGGCTCTCTGAGCACCCTCAGCCCTTCCCTGCACCCTGCTGGGACAGCCCTGGCCTTGCTGCTGGAAGGTGCTAGGCAGGGGGGCTGCTCCGGCCGGGAGTGCCGCCCGCAGACCCCCGTGGGCGTGGGGCGGTCCCGGTGCAGGCAGGCGCCGGGTGAGCCCGCGTCGCCCCCGGCCCCGTCACAGCCCCCCAATCCATCTCCCAGCCTGGCAGATTTCAGCCCCTGGGCATGGCAACATCTGCCTCCTGCTCCGGGTTCAATTAACCTGCTGCCGCCTCCTCCTCCGGCACCGGCCATTTCCTCCCGCCGCCGCTGTCACTGTCACCGCCGTCACCGCCGCTGCCACCACCACCGGCTGCACCCCACTGGGTCACAGCGAGCCCCTTGGCTGGGGGCTCTCTCCTGCTGGAAAACCCACAACAGGAGCACTGGGTGTTTGTCCCAGCACCTGCCAGGCTGTGAGCCAGGAACGCTGGGAAGCCATAGCCCCGACAGGGCAGGGGCCCTGTGCTGCGTCCCCCTTCCCTTTCTGGGTGCACAGGGGCCCACACCCGCGGCACGGGGCTCCCCCGGTGACCCCAGTATGGCAAAGGGCAGCTCTCCCTTGCCCGGTGCCACAGTGGGGCCGGGGTGGCACCAGCGTGAACCCGTGCAGCCCCGGCGGAGCTGCGGGTGCAGGGACACTGCGGTGGGTCTGAGACCACCCGGTGACCCGGGCCTGCCCGATGCCCCTGGGATGGGGGGTGCCCTCAGGGTGTGCAGTGTCCCCGGTGCCCCTGGGCGTTCCTGGTGCCCCTGGGATGCGGGGTGTCCCTGGGGCGTGCGGTGCTCCCGGTGCGGCAGCTGCAGCCCCCGGTGCCGCCGTGATTTACAGGCGCAGGCCCCCCGTAATGTCATTTGCCCCAGACCGGTGGCGCCAGGGTGCCCGGGCGGCCCCCTCCCCCCAGCCAGATCCTGACCCGGGGCTATGACCCGCCTGGGAACCGCTGGGACCCACCCGCGGGGCCGCCGCGCCTCTGTCGCGATAGTCGCCGGAGGGCCCGGCCCAGCCCGCGTCGCTCTCCGCTGCCGTTACCTCCCGTCGGCGGGGCCGACTTGGCCTCCGTGACCGGGAAAGGCAGGGCGGGGGACCGGGGTCCATCACTGGTAACGGCGGGGCTGGGGGGTCCCGGCAGCGGGAGGACCTCGGGGTGCACCCCCCCGAACAGCGAGTCCGCATGGCCCGGGAACTGCGAGTGGGCGCGGGGTCGGTGCCCCGGGGTTCCTGCAACTGTCATCAGCAGCTCGAGGGGACCGGAATCCGTGTCCTCGGGACGGGTCCGTGTCGTGGGAATGGTGGGTCGGGGCAAACCCCAGGTCCCCGTACCGGGCGCGGCGGCTCCGGGGCCGCCAGATCCGTTTGCTCCGCTCCGGGCGGGCTCGGCGGGCCCGGGCTCGGTGCGGAGCCTGCGTGCCCCGAGAGCGGCGGGCGCGGGGCCTCTCCGTGCGCTCCGGCAGGGCGGGGTAGGACCGGTTGGGAGACCCGACGGGGCTGCGGGTGGAGCGGGAGCGCGGAGAAGCGCCGCTCTGCTGCCCGGTGCGGCGGCGGCGGCTCCGGTGGACCGGGGAGGGTCCGGCGGCCGCCTCGGCGGGACGAACGGGTACGGGGCACGTCGGGGCGCAGGGGGGGTCCCGGGGCCGGGAGGGGCGCGGGCGCTCGGGACCCGACGGGACCATCCGCTGGGTCCGGAGCGGCGGCGGGGGCCCGGGGCGGCGGCAGCGGCGGGGGGGAGCTCGGGGGCGGGGCCCCGGGCTGTCAATCACGGGGCGCGGCCGCCAATCAGGGCGCGGGTGGTGGGAGTTCGGCCGGTCCGGATGGAGAGGGGCAGAAAAGCGCGTCCCGCCGGGGCCCGCAGCCCACCCGCGCTCCCGCCCCGAGGCCGCCAGCGGCCGCGAGCCATGCCCCGCACCCTGCCCCGAGCCTGCACCCGCACCCGGCACCCATCCCGCAGCGGGCACCCGCCCCGCACCCGCCCCCGGCAGCTGCCCCGCACCCGTACCCTGCACCGCGTCCCGCACCGCACCGGACACCCCGCGACCGCCCCCGCCGCCGCCCCCCGCCGCCCCCCGGCCATGCCCGCGCCCCGCCGGCTCTGAGCGCGGCCGCGATGGAGCGGGAGGGCAGCGGCCCGGGTCCCCCCGCGCCCCACGAGCCCATCAGCTTCGGCATCGACCAGATCCTGGGCGGCCCCGAGCCCGCGGGGCCGCACCGGGCGGCCGCGGAGCACGACTACGGGCTGTACGGCGGCGGGTACGGCCCCGCCGGTCCGCTCGGTTCCTACAACCTCAACATGAGCATGAACGTGAGCGTGAACGTGACCCCCGCGCCCGCCGCGCCGCCCGCCGGGGTCATCCGCGTCCCGGCGCACCGGCCCGCGCCCGCTCCGCCGCCCGCCGCCCCCGCCGCGCCGCCGCCGGGGCCCGCGCTGCCGGGGCTCACCTTCCCCTGGATGGAGACTACGCGCCGCATCGCCAAGGACCGGCTCTCAGGTGAGCGGGCGGGACCGCTACCGGCGGCTTTTGACGGCTCCGGGGCTCACACGACACCGGCGGCTGCGGGGGCTCCGTCGGGCGGTGCTGCGCGGCGGGCGCGGTGCGGTGCGGGTCGGGGCGGGCGCGGGGACCGGCCGGGCACGGCGGGGACCGTGAGCTCCGCCGGTTCCCACCGCGCCCGGTCCTCGCCCGCCGCCGTCGGGGCCCGCGGGAGCGGCTGGGGGCTGGTGCGGCCACCGGCGGCTCCACGGCGGCACCGAGCAGGGTCCAGCGGCTCCACGGCGGCACCGAGCAGGGTCCGGCGGCTCCACCGCGGCACCGAGCATGGTCCGGCGGCTCCGGGCGGCGCCTGAGGGGTCCCACCGGGCTCCGGGCTCGGGCTGTGCTCTGTGTCCGGTCCCCTCCCCGGTCCCGGGATCGCCGCGTGCTGACCCTGTCCCATCGTAATGGGGAGGCTGCCGGGGGCTGCGGCAGCCGGGAGGTGGGGTGGGGGCTCTGCAGGGTGCGGGGTGGGGGCTCTGCAGGGTGCGGGGTGGGAGCTCTCTTGGTGCGCAGAGCGGGGTGGGGGCTCTGTGAGGAGTGGGATGTGATGAGGGGTCTTTGTGGGGACAGGGTGTGGAGTGGGGGGACCTGCCATGGGACCGCAGGACAAAGCCTGTCTGTGTACGGAGCGGGTGCCCCAGACCCACGAGCCCCAGGGAATGGGGGTGATGGGGGTGGCTGTCTGTGGGATGTGTGGGGACGGGACCCCCAGACCAGCACATGCAGGAATTGGTGCAGAACACGGTGCCGGTGCTGTGGGAGAGGCCAGGGTGGGCCTGTGCTGGGGCCGGGGTGAGCGGGCGGTGACACAGGTGTCAGGGAGGCGGTGAGGGGTCCCGGTGGGGCCGGGGGCTGAGCGCCGTGCTGAGGGCTGAGCACCAGTGCTGGGCAGGGATACTGGTTGCTGCACCCCCGAGGAGCAGGAGCAGGTGCTCAGGTGGGGGTCCCAGGGCTGTGTGCGGGTGCCACAGACCCCCAGCCCGGCTCGGCGCCCGCCCAAGATGGCGGCGCTGCCACGTCTGCGGCGCGGCCGCGTGTGGGGACGAGGCCGGGGCCGTGTGGGGCTGGGGCTGAGCACCAGCCACGGGGTGATGGGACAGTGTGGGATGGGGGCTGGGGACCGTGGGGGTCCCACCCGGTACCAGCAGAGCCGTGTTCGCCTCCTGGCCCGCCCCGCCATCGCGGCGGTGACGAAGCAAGCACCGTCCCCGTGCAGGGTGGTGGGTGACGTCCTCGTCTCCTGCCTGGCGCCAGCGGAGGGTGGACGGGGCGGCCCCTCCCAGTACGGGGTCTCTCAGCCGCAGCCATCACTCAGCGCTGGCCTTGGGGTGGGCTGCGGGCGGGCAGCATCTGGTCCCGGCGAGGGGCCGCCCCGCGCGGGGAGGGGGCGCGGGGGCCTCCGTCCCCCGACTGCGCGGCTCCACCTGCGTCAACCGTGCCCGCCCCCGCCGGCGGGCAGGCGGCCTCCGGGGCGCGGGTGGGAGGGAGGGTCTGTCAGGAGGTCCCCGGGGTGCTGTGGCCGTGCCCTGTGTCCTTGTGCCATGGGGACCCAGGGCCATGGTCACCCTTGGTCTGAGCCATGTGCCCATGCTGGCCCTGGCGATGGCCATGTCGTCACTAGGTGCCATGAGGCCGTGGTGCCACAGGGCCATGGGGCCGTGGTTTGGCCATGGCTGCTGCTGGAGCAGGAGGGCAGTGGGTGTTGGGTGCTGACCCTGCCAAACCCTCACCTTCCCCGCGCCACTTCGCTGCCACGAAGCTGTGGCTCCAGCTCGATTCGGGAATGCGACACACTGGCCTACTCAGGGCTGGCTCACACCTCCTCTGGGAAGGGACAACCCCTTCCCCGGCCCCCGGCACTTCAGCAGCTGCCGTTGGTCAGCCCGGGCACTGCTGGCACATGGAGGCAGATGCCGGGACATGGAGGGAGACACCGTCTGCCTCCTGACACATGCTGGGGTCCCACCCCCTGCCCGGGAGGGCTGGGCAGACCCTGCAGTGTCACGAAGGCTCCTCGTGGCAGGGCTCGGTGTGTGGGGAGGGTGGGTTTGTGCAGCCGGAGCCTGACTGTGCTGCATCGGCCCTCGACCGGAGCAGCCCATCCGCCCGTCCTGGTGCCCACCACTGGGCTGGGGAGCGACCATGCCGTGGCTGTGTGGTGGAAAAGGGTCCTCCCTTGAACCACCTCTTGAGCTGCCCCTGGGTCCCTGGGCCGGGGGAGCAGGTAGGGATGGCTCAGGGTGTCCCCCTCTCCTCCTCTCCCCAGCAGCACTGGTGGCCTCTTGGATCTCCCTATCCCCTGGCCCCCCAGAGCTCCTCATCGCCGTGGTTCCCCCCCAGCTCCCTGTCCCCATGGCCCCGAGCTCCCCAGCATCCCCCCGGGCTCCTGCTCTGCCCTGCTCTGCTGGAGCTCCCCCAGAGCCCCCCATCATCCCACTTTCCCCACAGCTGCCCTGTCACCCTTCACGGCCACGCGGCGCATCGGGCACCCCTACCAGAACCGGACCCCGCCCAAGCGCAAGAAGCCGCGGACGTCCTTCTCCCGGGTGCAGATCTGCGAGCTGGAGAAGCGCTTCCACCGGCAGAAGTACCTGGCCTCGGCCGAGCGTGCCACCCTGGCCAAGGCCCTCAAGATGACGGATGCCCAGGTCAAGACTTGGTTCCAGAACCGCCGCACCAAGTGGAGGTAACAGGGGTGGCCTCAGGGCAGCTGCCACGACCCCCACATCCCTCCAGCAGCCCGACCCCACGTCCCTCTGGCAGCCCTTCCCCTGGATCCTTCCAGCAGCTGCCCCCCTCTATGGCCAAGCCCCCCCATCCTGGGAGAGGCTGGACTGGGGGGGGATGGGACGCCCATCACCATGGCATCCCCTGTGCCCAGCTGGATGAGGTCTGGCGGTGTCATGGGATGTGCCACACTGGCACAAGGTGGTGCTGAGGGATGAGGGACAAGGGACAGGGCTGCGGGGCAGTGGCACACTGACACATGGTGGTGCTGAGGGACAGGGGACAGGGCTGCGGGGCAGTGGCACACTGACACACGGTGGTGCTGAGGGACAGGGGACAGGGCTGGCAGTGCCAGCTGCGGGTACCATCGGTGGGTCTCCGCAGGCGTCAGACGGCGGAGGAGCGCGAGGCGGAGCGGCAACAGGCCAACCGGCTGATGCTGCACCTGCAGCAGGAGGCTTTCCAGAAGAGCCTGGCGCAGCCCCTGCCGCAGGACCTGCTCTGCATGCACAACTCCTCGCTCTACGCCCTGCAGAACCTCCAGCCCTGGGCCGAGGACAACAAGGTGACGTCGGTCTCGGGGGTGGCCTCTGTGGTGTGAGGGCCCAGGGTGTCGCCCATGTGCCGGGAGGTGGCAGTGGGAGCCCAGCCTGCAGCAGGGAGGGGACTGCAGCTTCCTGGGGGCCTCCCACGGGCAGCCCCCTCCCTGCCACTGACAGCCCCCTTGGGCCCCCGGCTGGGTGGGCATGCCCCTGCAATTGGACTCAAAGCTTTACCAAATCCCACCTGGAGCACCGCTGTGGGCACCCCCTGCTCGGACCCCTGGGAGCCCACAGACAGGCCCCTACACCCTGCAGGGCTCTGCAGCCCCCCCCCAGGGCCCCTGTGCCAGGGCAGCTCCTTGGGGGTCCCTGCTCAGGACCTGCTGCCAACCCACCAGCGGCTCCATGAGTCAGGCTGGGGCAGCCACAGTCCCCAGCCCACCTGGAGCAGGGCCCAGTGTGGACATCCCGTTCCTGGTGCTGGGACCTGCCCCCCCGGTGGGGTCTGCACCCACCACACCACTTGCCTTATCCCTGGAGTTTGCCACCTCCGGCTTCCAGCTGTGCCCACCATGCTGAAAGAAGAACTTGGCCACTCTGGCTCCTCCCCAGTGGTGGGACAGACTGATGGACTGGGCCCCTGGCCCTGCACCCACCGATCTGTCGGCTCCCTGGGCCCGGACGTGCCCCCAGGGCCCCCCATCACGGACTCGGGGTGCTCCCCATGCCGATGGATTGTACCAGCCCCTGACTCCCCCTGGTACCCCCATCACCTCCCACAGACTGAGCCTTCATGACCCACAGCACACTCGTGGGGGGGCAGAGGGGCTGAACCCCCCCTCCTTTGGCAAACCTTTGTGCCCCCTCCCCAGTGACTCCCTAAGTGGAGGTTTTCCCCTCCCAAGACCTTCCAGCCCACTCTGGCCTCGATCGGTGATGATGGTGGGGAGGAAGGGGGAGAAAAACAATGACCTTGACCCCGAACTTGACCTTGCCCCCCACCTGACTGCTATCCACGACCCTGCGGCCCCTCGCCCCACTTTTGGGGGCGGGCTGCTGCTGGCCCCCCACCTGCGCTGCTGCCGGGAGGAGCCGGACAGCCGGTGCCGGCGGGATTGGCTGCTGTTCCGTGACGCGGGGGGAGTGGAACAGCATCACCACCGGCATGAGCGCGGCTGAGGGCCGGCCCCGGTGCCGGTGGGGCGGCGGCGGCGAGGCGGTTCTCCGTGCCCGTGCTGAGGCCGCCGGTTACCGGAGGCTGCTGCGAGCCCGAGCCGCAGAGGTGGAGGCGCTGCGGGGGGCGGTGGGCGCGTTACACCGGCAGCTGGAGGGGCTGCGGGACCGGCGGAGCGGGGAGCTGGCCAAGTACCAGGTGCGGGATGGGAGGGCGTCGGGAGTGCCTGGGGGGCTGGGAGGGAACGGGGGGCTGGGACGCGAGGAGGGGGTGGATGTTTTGGGGGGGGGAGGGGTGGTGCCGGGGCTGGATGCCTGGAGGGATGGGGTGAAGGGGGAGGGTGGGGAGGGGCGGGGTCGGGGGGTCCCGATGGAGCTGAGGGGCCCGGGGAGGCGGCGGGAGGGGACGAGGGATGGTATGAGGGTGTCTGGGTGGGGCGGGGGCTGGGGTGTCCGTGTGGGGGGGTGTCGGTGTGGGGCTGAGGATCCCCAGGTCCGTGCGGGGCGGGGGCCGGGCCGGGGATCCCGGGAGTCCGCGTTAGGCGGGTTCGGATCGGGGTGGGGGTCCGTGCGGGGCGGGGGTCGGGCTGGGGGGCCCTGTGGAGAGGGTGTTCGGCCGCGGGTGCCGGGGGTCGCCCCGCGGTCTCGGCGCTGCTGACGGCCCGGCTCAGGAGCGGGTGGCGGAGCTGGAGCGGGAGATCGGGGCGGCGGAGGCGGAGATGGCCCGGTGCCTGCGGGAGTACCCGGCGCTGCTGCGGCTGCGGATGGCGCTGGAGGCGGAGATCGCCGCGTACCGGTACGCGGGGGGAGGCGCGGGGGGCGCGGGGGGCGCGGGGCTCAGCCCGGCCCTTCTCTTCCAGGGAGATGCTGGAGAGCGAGGAGCTGCGCCTGGGCGGTCCGGCCCCGCCGTGATCGGACCCCTGGAGCCCCGGTCCCATCACCGGACCCGCCGTGACCACCGGACCCCCGGCACCGTGACCGGACCCTCAGCCCCACCACCAGACCCCCTGTCCCGCTGCGACCGGACCCCGGTCCCTCCACCGAACCCCAGACCCTCGACTCCTGTGCCCCAGGACCCCCGACCTCGGGCCGTGGTACCCTCGGACCCTCTGGACCCCTCTGGACTCGCAGAGTCTCGGTCCTTCTGCCCCCTCGTGCCACGGGCCCCCAGACTCCTGTGCCCCCGCCTGCCCCCTGTCCTGGGACCCCCGGGAGGGCAGCGCCCGTGGGGCCACACACTCACCAGCCTCTCTGGGGGGGGGTCCCGGCCCAGACCCGCGGGAAGCACCTCAATAAAGCTCCGTGGCATCACCCGGAGCCGACCCGTCTTGGGGTTGGGGGGGGGGGGGGGCAGGGGGCAGGACCCCGGCCAGGAGCACCCTCTGCGCTCCGGGGGGCTGTGGCAGAACAGAGGCCCGGGGGGGCTCCAAGGGGGTGGGGGCCGGGCTCCACCCTCCTGGTGCAGCCCTTCAGCCCCAGGCTGGGCACCCTCCTGAACACCGGGGGGGCACCTCGTGGGGGCCCAGCACAGCTCCAGTGGGAGCTGAGCCCCCCAGTGCTGTCGGGTGACCCCTGGCCCCCCCACTGTGCTGTGACCATGTCCTGCACTAGGAGCTCCTGGGGTCAGGACAGGATCCTGCTCCCCAGGACGTGGGAATGGGGTGCTGCCCCTCAGGACTTGCCCCCTGGGTGCAGCCCCTGAGACTGAGGATGCTGCCCCACTTCTGTGGGGGTTGGTGAGGATTAGGGGGGATTGGTGAGGACTAGGGGGGTCCAGGACACCTATGGGTAGTTGGGCAGGGCTGTGGGGACCCTCCACCTGGGCTGTCCATGAGCTGGGCTGGCGCACGTGGGGAGCCTGCTCCACTCATACAGAAGGACCCCAGGGCCAAGCCCTGCACAGGCCAGGAGCCCTCTGGGGAGTTGTGGGGGCCCAGCACCCCCCTACCCACACAGACACAGACCAGGGTTTGTGGTAGCAGAGTCAAGCCCAGCGCTTTAATAGGGGGGAAAAACCCCCTTTTTAACAAGGGAAAAAAAGCCTTTTCTGAGCAGTACAAGGGAGAACAAGGTGGGTGCTGGTGCCTGTCCCACTGTGGCTGTCCCATTGGGGTCCCCCCAGCCCCAGGCGTGCCCCTGGAGGTTTGGGGAGGGGAGGGAAAGGGTGCTGGGGAAGGAGATGTCTGTGCGTGGGGTCAGCGTGCGCAGAGCCAGCGTTATCGGGGTGTGTCGAGGTCCTGCCAGGGGCTCCAGGGGCTCCAAGCCAGGGGGCTGTGGGGGTCCCGGCAGCTGATGCGCACCCGCCGTGCGCCCACCTGCACCTGGGTCTCCTCCACGCCCTCCACGAACCGCTCAACCTGCAGAGGGGGCAGGTCATGGCCTGGGCAGATCCTCGGGCAGGGGAAAGCCATTGCAGAGGAGTGGGGGGCAGAGCTGGGGGGAGCAGAGGTGACAGCCAGGGGTGACCATTCATGGCCTCAAGGAGAGAAGCAGCAGAGTGGGGAGGGGGCCATGGCTGAACCTGCAGAGAGTCCCTGTTCCCAATGCCCCCCCGGGACAGGGAAGAGCCCAGGACGGGGCAGGGTGGGGATGCAGGGCAGGGGGGGAGCGTGTGGGGTCCGGCTGGGCAGGGACCCCCGTTACCTGGGTGCCATTGGGGAGCTCGTACTGCAGGTGGTAGAGCAGCACAAAGTAGGACGTGGGGCGCTGCCAGGAGGCTGGGGGTGCCCAGGTCAGGTGGAGCTGCTCCCCCTGCCACCGCAGGGTCAGCTCCTGGGGCGGGTCGGGACGCACTGCGGGCAGGGGGGGCTCAGAACGGGGGCTGAGCCCCCCTCAGAGCCCCCAGTTCCCCTTGAACGTCCCCATCCCTCGGGCTGCTGCTGCCCTGAGCTCACCAATGTCACGGAGGAAGAAGTGCTTGGAGAGGCTGAGGTAGGAGGTGTCCGAGAGCCCCTCCAGGTGCAGCCACAGCGGATGCAGCTCCTCACCAAAGGGGCAGAACGAGGGGTCGGCCAGAGTGGCGTTGAACCGGCCGTGGCCCCCGGCCACTGGCACCCACGGACCCACGGAGCCATCGCTGCGGGGAGGGAGGCGTGAGCAGGCGTGAGGGCTGGGTGGCCGAGGGGCTGGGGGGGTTTGGAGGTCCCAGGACACCCACCTGCGTGTGAGGCGGGCGCGGAAGACGACAGAGGGGGGCCCAGGCCAGGAGCAGTGGAAGGAGCCGTGGTAGGACTCAGCCTGGCAGGACACGTTGATCTCTTCCTCGCCTGAGGGGCCGAGGGGGGTCAGGGGGTGTGGGGCCGGGAGCGATGCCCCCTCCCTGCACAGCACTGCTGAGGCTCCCCCGGCCCCAAAGCCCTGCCCGGTGCAGCCCCACGGACGGCACAGGAGCAGCTCTGGGTGCCCAGCCTGCCCCCCGTCCCTGCACCCCACCACCCCCTGCCCGGGCTCTCCCGGCCATGTCCCTCCTTACGGGCACCGCTGACCACCACGTAGGTGGTGTCCAGCAGGACAGGGCCGGCCCAGCAGCTGTAGTTGCCCGTGGCTGGCAGGTCCAAGCCGAGGATGGTGAGGTTCCTGCCCTCAGCCTCCAGTTCGGCCATGGGCTCCTGCTCCCCGTTCAGTGTCCAGCTGACGTGCGGCTCCAACGTGTCACACTGCACCACCACGTCCTCGTTCAGCTGCCCCACCTGGACTGCAGGTGAGGCAGAGCCTGGGGTCAGAGATGGGCTGTGCTGGGGGCAGCTTGTCCCTCACACCAGCACGGGGCTGGGTGCCCTTCAGCCATCCTGCCCCATGGTCCCCACCCTGCTCCTGCACCCCAAATCCATTCCCATCTGTCCCATCACCCCACATCCATCTCCCTGCTCCTGCACCCCAAATCCATTCCCATCTGTCCCATCACCCCACATCCATCTCCCTGCTCCTGCACCCCAAATCCATTCCCATCCGTCCCATCACCCCACATCCATCTCCCTGCTCCTGCACCCCAAACCAATTCCCATCTGTCCCATCACCCCACATCCATCTCCCTGCTCCTGCACCCCAAATCCACTCCCACCTGCTCCATCCATCCCCCCTCTCCCTATCACCCTCATGCCCTCTGTCAAACCCCTCAGCAGAGCTGTCTGACCCCTATCAGAGGGATGCAGGATGGGTATACCCCCTACCAGAGGGATGCAGGACGGGTATACCCCCTATCAGAGGGATGCAGGATGGGTATACCCCCTGCTCCCTCCAATCCGTGTGAGGTCCCTGCAGCCCCCTCCCATTGGGAGGTTCCCCCTCCAAGGCCTCCCCTGTGCTCGGGGGGCAGCAGCACTCACACTTTGGGGGGAAGGCAGTCAGGGTGTCCACGGGCACGAGGCACAGCACCAGCCCCACCAGCCCCAGCATCTGGGAGGGGAAGGGGAAGAGAAGGGTAGGGGAAGGGCAGCCCCGGGTGGGGGGCTGGACGTACCCTGGGAGAGGGGCAGAGCCAGCAGGGCCACCAAAGGCAGAGTCCCCGGCTGTGGGAGCAGCATCCCCGAGCAGGACACCCCCGAGATCCCCCAGTCACCCCGGGACCCCCCACCCTCCTGTGCTGTGCCTACCTCTGCGCCTGCTGCTCCAGTGGCTCCGGCGGGCACAGTGGGGCCGGGGGCTGTGGATTTATACCGGGCTGGACTCCACGGGGGTGCCCCAAGGTGCAACCACAGCAGCATCACAGTTCTCAGAAGTGGAGAGAGGCTGTGTGGGAGCCATGCTCAGCCCCCCACCCACCCGGCCCCAGGACTCACCGCTGGTACTTCCCGGGCAGGGGTCACCAGCACCTGCTGCCCTGCCCTGACCGCTGGAGGACGGGTCACCCCAGGAACGGCCAGGCGAGGGGCACAGGGGACACACGGGGGTCCTGGGTGGTCCCAGCTCCCCCAGAGGGGTCCTGAGCCCCTGCACCACCCTGAGGGTCTGCATGTCACCACATGCCCCACAGAGCCCCCACAGCACCCTGCCATGGGGTGGGACCATCAGTGGTCTGGTGGGACCATCTCAGGTCCATCAGCACTGGCCCCTGAGGTCCAGAGAGGGGCTGGGCCCTGCTGGCTGGGCTGTGGCACTGGTTGTCTTGTCCCTTCCCTCCCCTCTCTGGGCCACTGCACGTCCCATGGGATGCTGTACAGGGGTGGGGTCGCAGGGACAGAGGACACTGTGGCCACCAGCCACCCTCCTTTGTCATTGCAACCACTGCCAGCCCAGGGGGAGGGCACAGGGCAGCCCCTGCCCCGGGAAGGGGAGCACTGTGCCTGCTCATGTACTTTCTGGGGCTCCTAGAAAGCAAAGGGGAAGTGGGGGCTGCGGGAGCCTTGGGGGAGCCCAGCCCTCACCTTTCGAGTCTCTGTGGCCAGCACAAGGCAGTGGAGCCTCCAGGCCCCTTCCTGAGCAGTCAAGCCCCTGTGCATGGGCTGAGGGGAGGGAAGGGGGAGCCAGGACCCCTGACCCCCCAGGCAGAGGCTCAGCCCTTGGCTTTAGTGCCAGGGCTGTAGGGGATCCTGAGGCTAGAAGGGGGGAGCACAAGAGGGGAGGGAGGAGGGCGGGCACCTCGCCTGGGGGTGCACCCATGCCCTGTCCCATGCTGGAGGAGGAGGCACTGGCAGCACGTTTAGGGGGTTGCTCACCCCCCCTCGCTGGCCACAGCTTCCCCTTGGCTTCTGCAGAAGAACCACAACCAGGGAAGGGAAGCCCCGGTGAAAAGGCCAGGGCTGCCCTCAGACCTCAGCATGGCTGGGGACCCAGCATGACACTCAAAACAGAGGTGGGAGGGGAGCGAGGCCTCACAGACAGAAACTCCCCAGAGAGAGCAGCAGAGACAGAGCCTGTCCCAGTCAGACCCCTCCATGATATCCCACAGCAGGACAGACCCCACCCCAGCTGGACCCCTGGACTGCAGTCACGGACACGAGGCCAGGAGCAAAGGTCACAAAACTTTATACAGGAGGGACCCGTGTGTGGGCCCTCGGCCCCAGGCGTGGGGGCAGCAGGACAGGCGGTGCCTCCACCCCAGCAGAACCCTGGGAACAGACAGGGGGATGAGCCCGGTGGGGAGGGCCCACACAACTCCCCCGGCCGGGCCAGCACTCCGCAGTCCCTGCTCTGAGGTGCCACGGTGGCCCCGCGGCCGCTGGCCCCCGACTGCCCGCGGTGCAGCGCTGAGGCCGAGCCCGGTCGTGCCCGCACCTCCCTGGGGCCAGGGACAGCCCCTGCAGCCGCACGGCCCCCAGGGACCCTCCAGGGCTCCCCCATCTCCAGTGTCACAGCCAAGCCCAGACAGCCCCTGCTGGGGCTCTGGTGCTCCGGCTCACTGCAGGACACAGACGTCCCCCTCCACGGCCTCCCGTCCGGCCGCCTCTGCCAGCGGCTCCGGCCCCGCTGGCGCATCCTCCGTCGCCACCACCTTCTCCCGCAGCTCCATCAGCAGGTCCCGGCCCTCGCTGGGTGGCAGGTTGCTCAGGTAGTACTGGGGGGCCAGCTCCACCAACCTATGGGGACAGGGGGTCAGTCAGCAGCGGGGACGCCCCAGAGGGCCCCGTCCCTGCCCGTCCCCAAGCCCTCACATCTGGGGCTGGATCTCCGAGACCACGCGCAGGCAGTTGTCCTGGGAGATGGTGAACTCGTGGTAGAGCACCCAGGGGGGCAGGCGGCGGGGGGGCGGCCGCAGCAGGTACCCGCAGGCGGGGGCCAGGTGTGCCACGTGTTTGTGCGTCAGCATCACGTAGTTGCCAGAGCCGTCGATGTCACGGGCGACCTGGGAGCAGAGCAGGAGGGAGCGGGGCGATGGCACACCCCCCACGGCCCACTGCAGCCCCCCCAGTCCCCGGACCCACCTTCAGGAAGTACCCGGAGATGAGGGCCCGCTGGATGTTGAGGGCGTTGGCGTCGGAGCCGAAGGCGGGCGGGGAGACGGGCAGCTCGATGCGCCGCATCACCTCCAGCAGCTCGGCGCGCACCGTGCCCGCCAGGCGCAGCCCCTCCGCGCCCACCCCGTGCTTCCGGCACCAGCCCTCGTCCCCGGCGTCTGCAGGGCAGCAGGGTCAGCGGGGTGGGGATGGGACAGTGGGGTCAGCGGGGTGGGGACAGGGATGGGACAGTGGGGTCAGCGGGGTGGGGACAGGGACAGGACAGTGGGGTCAGCGACATGGGAGGAGGGATGGGACAGCAGGGTCAGTGATACAGCGACAAGAATTAGACGGCAAAGTCAGGGACAGGGGGACAGGACAGTGGTGCCAGTGACACAGGGATGGGGAGGGGGGAGCAGAGACCTCAGAGGGCTGGGGGTTCAGGGGTTACAGAAGCTGGCACAGCTCCCACTGGCTGCATCCCCTCCCTGCACGAGGGACAGGGACCAGGCTGGGGCTGGGACTCCCCCCAGACCCTCACATGGCCGGGCTGGGGACAGGTGAGGGGGCTGTGGGGTGCCTGCCGGGGTACAGGGGCCACGCAGGGCAGCTGTGGGACAGCCACAGGGGCGCAGGGGACACTGAGGGGTCCGTGGGATGCCCCCAGGGGTGCAGCCCCCCGCCCGCAGCCCTGCCCATGCTCACGCTGCTGGAAGGCATTGAAGATGTTGATGAGGGTGAAGTGGTCCCCGTTGGGGTGCAGCAGTGCCCGCCGGCGCAGAGCCACGGCCTCCTCCAGGTGTGTGGATGGGGGCACGAAGCAGGGGGACGCTGGGGGCGGGCAGGGGGGTCACGGCGTGCCCCCAGCACCCCCCTGCAGTGCTGGCTGCCCCCCCCGGTACCTGTGAGCATGGCAGCCAGGCTGACCATCTCCTCCACGCAGTCGAACTCGCAGGAGGCGATGAGGGCCTTGGCCAGTTGTGGGTCCAGCGGAAATTCCGACATGATGATCCCCACCTCCGACAGGTTCCCATCGTCGTCCAGAGCCGCCAGGTAGTCCAGGTCCTCCAGCGCTTGCATCAGCGACTCGGGGGCTGGGGTGGGGTGTCAGGCAGCTCTGCCCACCCTCCTCCTACAGCTGCCAGGCCCCCCAGCCCCTCTCCAGAGACAATCCAGGCCACAGTCATGGCCATGGCCAGCCTGTAGCTCCCTGGCACAGCCCCCCACAGCATGCCTGGTCCCTACCTCACCCCACAGGCTCTACCTGGGCGGTCGAGAAAGTCACACTGGCCCATGTCAGCGATGTCCAGGCGCTTCAGCAGCAGCACGAGGCGGCTCAGGCTGGTCTCGCTGACGTGGGGCGCGGGGCTGGGGGGCAGGCGCTGCTCAAAGGCCTCCGAGTACAGGCGCAGGCAGGTGCCTGCAGGAGAGGGGCCGTGAGGTGGGACGTGGCTGCGAGGGGTGGCAGGGGGTGGGACAGCAGCCCCAGAGGGCATGTCGGGGCAGGGGTCTCACCCGGGGGGCTGCCAGCTGCCCGCTGCATGCGCGACTCCGCCTGGCTCCGGCTGATGGGCCGCAGCACCTGGGACTCGGCGCGGATGCGAGGGTTGTACACCTGCGGGGAGGCTGTGAGGGGGACGCCACGGGGGAGCCCCCACCGTCCCCCAGGGCCCCCCTGCCTGCCAGAGCAGGGCCACCGCTGCCACCTCCCTCACCCCAGCCTGAAGCATCACGACGGCTGAGCGGACCCCGCAGCCCACCCCACTGTGCCTGGAGCAGAGCCAGCCCTCTCCCTGAGACTCCCCCTCACGTCCCCATCCCACTCACGCTGCGCAGCTCCAGCCCCGAGTCGATGACGAAGCGCACGGTGCCCAGCGAGAAGGACGAGTCCCCGAGCCCGTGGGTGACGATGACGCGCCGCTCCCGGCTCTCCTCGGGCGCCTCGTACAGGCGCTGTGCGGCCCGGCCCACCCCGGCGTGCAGCGGCAGCACCAGCAGCGGGCCCAGCGCCGGGCTCAGCGCCACGGCCTCCGTCTGGATGGCAGCACAGCACTCGGAGATCTCCTGGGGAAGGACGGGGGGCACACCCCACCCTGAGGTCAGGGTGCTGCTCTGTGCCCTGCACCCGTTTCCACTGCCCCCCAGCACCCACAGCCCCTCTGCAGAGGAGCCCCAGCTCCCCTAGTTTGGTCTCCAGCATCCCTTAGCATCCTCAGGGCTCCCCACTGAGAGGGACCCCCCAAGCCTCTCCTGCCCCGCTCCCCCCACAGCTCACCTGCTCACTGGCCAGGAAGATGAGGACGTGGCCGGGCTCCTGGCGCCCGTGGATGTCCAGCACGGCCTGGCAGGCAGCGGCCACGCGCCCGTGGGCCGGCGGCTCCCGGTAGAGCAGCTGCGGCGGGGGGCTGTGCCCCGGGACCCGCACCACGGGGGGGTCCCCGCAGAAGGCGCGCAGCCGCGGCTCCAGGGCAGGGGCAGTGACCACCACGAGCCGCAGCGCCGGGCGCTGGCGCAGCACGTCCTTGAGCAGCCCCAGCAGCGCGTCCGTGGGCACCGTGCGCTCCTGCGCCTCGTCCAGCACCACCACCCCGTACTGCCGCAGCAGCGGGTCCGACGTCATCTCCCGCAACAGCATCTCGTCCGAGCAGAACCTGCCACAGCCCCACCCTGTCAGCGTGGACCCCCGGCCGGGGGGAACCCCTCAGCCCCTCCCCACAGCAGCAGGCAGGCAGCAGGCAGGCAGCAGGCAGGCAGCAGGCAGGCAGCAGGCAGCCCCCACCGGCACCACTCCCCGGCAAGGCCCGGCTGGATTAAGGGATTAGGGGAGCTCAGTGGGATTAGAGCGCTGCACTCCCAGCACAGGCCCCATCCCTCCCGTACCTGAGGATGGTCTCGGCAGTGCAGCAGTCCTCGTGGGGCACGCAGTAGCCCACCTCGTGGCCCAGGTTCAGGTCCATCTCGTCGGCCACGCGCAGGGAGAGGCTGAGGGCGGCCAGGCTGTGGGGCTGGGTGCAGGCCACCAGCCCGTGGGCAAACTGCAGGGACAGAGCGTACTCGGCGCACCACTGCGGGATCTGTGGGGACAGGGTGGGGGTCAGCACTGTCTCAGGACCAGCCCCTCCCTGCTGTGCCCCTCCAAAGGGCACAGGGAGTCTCTCCAGGGATCCAGCTGCAGGACCTTTGGGGCCAGAGGCTATCCAGAGGCACTCAGAGCCCAGGCAGGACCTTCCCTCCCTACTCCTGTCACCTCTCAGATCAACAACCTGTGACAGGAGCCCCACCACCCCACACCCACACCTCCCTGCCCTGGCATGGGACACTGCAGCCCTGTTCTCACATTAGGGATATGGGACAACAGCCCAGGAAAACCCTCAGAGAGTGACAGGGAAGGGAGCACCAGAGAGTAGTTGCTGGCCAAGTGCCCAGCTGGGCAGTGTGGGACAATGCCAGGGCCACATGTATGTCCCTTGGGTGCTGGAGACCAGAGTCCTGCTTCACCCTGTCCCGTGTGCCCCCCACGAGCAGTGCCAGGGCCCAGGGCCCTGCAGGGACTGCAGGCAGGGTGCTGCACCCAAAAACACCGTGTCTGGGGCCCACACAGGATTTATTCCACAAATCCAGCAGGGCTGGCTGAGCCCAGGAACTCAGCAGGTCACACCCAGAGAGGTGAGCTGGGCAAGTGGCCCGAGCCCAGGGCCCACACCCCAACAGCCCAGGGCCAATAGTGCTGACCCAGTCCAGTGCAGCCTCAGGCAGCTGCAGTGATCCCTCCCTGGTCAAAGTCCCTGGCGCTGTCCCTGGGTGCTGCCAGTGGCTGCCGGGTGGGACCAGCTCCCTGGGGCGGGCAGGAGGTAAAGGGCACCTCGGTCCTGCCACTGGCCCTGCGCTGGGCCCAGCTCTGGGGAGGGCCGTTCCCCCCTCCCTGTGCCATCTCCAGGGCCAGCTGCTCTCGTGGCAGCGCTTCTCAGCTCGTGCCAAGGCTTTGCCCGGGGCCCAGCGCCAGCCCCGGCACATCCCGGTCCCCACCCAGCCCGCCGGGCTCAGCGCAGGGCCCCAGGGGTCCGACACCCCCCCCGTGGGTCCCAACGGCTCCGGTCCTTCCGTGGGCTCCGGCAGGACCCACGCACAGCGCCCGGCGAGGCCGGACCCCCCTGTGCCCCGGGACAGCCCTTCCCTCACCTGGGTGCTCTTGCCGGTGCCGGGCGGGCCGGACACCAGCACGATGCCGCTGTTCCCCTCCAGGTGCTCCATGAAGCTGTACTTGGTGGTCCAGACCGGCAGCTCCCGGCGCTGCCGCAGCAGCTCGTAGTAGCGGGAGGAGAAGGGCAGCCCGTCGTAGGGGTTCACCTCCAGGTCCCCGTCGCAGCCCAGGGACGGCTCTTCATCCTCCTCCTCCTCCCCCAGCGCGGAGCCGGGGCCGCTCGGCCCGGGCAGGGGGCCCGGGGCCCCGCAGCCGGCCATGGCGGGGACACCGGAGCTGCGGGGCGGGCGGGGGTGGAGCGGCACCGGCGCTGACCCACCCTCACCTGCGTCCCGGGAAGGAGTCGGGACAGCCCAGTGCCACGTCCCGTCCCGCGGGGTGGGGGAGCCGCGGGCACCGGGCACGGGGAGCGGGCAGAGGGGCAGCGACGGCGGCGGGGGGTGACACGGCCGGGACGCGGGGCGCGGGGAGCGGGCAGGGAACGGGGGCACCGGGACGGGTCACCGGGAGAGCTCGGCAGGACCGAACGGGGTGCGGGGACCGGACCGGGCTATGCGTGGGGATTAGGACGGGGCACAGGAGGTGCGGGACGGGGCGGACACCTTAGGGATGCCGGTCCCGAATGCCACGGGCGGACCGGGCCGGCGGAGCACCTGTACGGAGCGGACCGGACCGGGCACCTGAGCACGGGCACCGGGTCGGGTCGGAGCGGGCACCTGAGCACCGGCACCGGAGCGGAGCGGGCGGGCGGGCCGGGGGCGGGTCCCCCGCGCCCCCCGGGCCGAGCTCCCGGTTCCGGTTCCGGCCCCGCTCACCTGCGCGCGCCACCGCCCCCGCCCGGGGCACGGCCACGTGACCGCCCCGCCACCCAATCAGCGCCCGCGCCGGGCGGAGCCCGGATGTGGCGGCGGGACCGGACCGGGCGGGACCCGCCGGGACCCCCCGAGCTCCCGATCCCCCGGCACCTCTCCCGGCTCCGGCCGCGGTCCCGCCCTGCCCGAGGCCCTCCGCCGCAAGCCCCGATGCGCGGTCCCGAGCCGAGCGCGGCTGCAGCCACAGCCCGTCCGCGGCTCCTACCGGGACCGAACGTCCCAGTACCGGACATCCCGGTGCTGGTGCGGGGCATCCCCTATCGGGGCACCGCTGCCGGGTGTGCTGTACCGGGGCATCCCGTAACAGTGCAGGGTATCCCCGTTGGGGCATCCTGTACTGCCGGCCGGTGTACCGGAGCCGGCCGGCCTGTACCGGAGCATCCCGTAACGGTGCCGCTCATCCCGGTGGCGGAGCGGGGCGTCCTGTACCGGCGCCCCAGCCGCGGCGGCTACCGGCGGGACCGGCAGGTGGAGCTCCCCGGCCGGCGAACGGCGCCGGGCGGCCCGGGCCGGCCTGAGCTCCCGCGGGGCAGAGCCGGGCACCGGGCAGAGCCGGGCACCGGGCACACCGGGCACCGGGCACAGCCGGGCGGGGCCGAGCGGTCCCTGCTGGCCTCGGCACTGCGGGAACCGGGAACCCCGGAGGCTGCGGGAACTGAAGGTCCAGAGCCGCCTGGGTTTCCCACACTCTGAGAGCCCCGGCACCGCAGCGTGCCCGTGCCGGTGTCTGTACCGTGCCGGTGTCTGTACCGTGCCGGTGTCTGTGCCGTGCCGGTGTCTGTACCGTGCCGTGCTGGTGTCTGTACCGTGCCGTGCCGGTGTCTGTGCCGTGCCGGTGTCTGTACCGTACCGTGCCGGTGTCTGTACCGTGCCGGTGTCTCTCTGTGCCGTGCCGTGCCGGTGTCTGTGCCGTACCGTGCCGGTGTCTGTACCGTGCCGGTGTCTGTGCCGTGCCGGTGTCTGTACCGTGCCGGTGTCTGTGCCGTGCCGTGCCGGTGTCTGTCTGTACCGTGCCGGTGTCTGTGCCGTGCCGTGCCGGTGTCTGTACCGTGCCGGTGTCTGTACCGTGCCGGTGTCTGTGCCGTGCCGTGCCGGTGTCTGTACCGTGCTGTGCCGGTGTCTGTACCGTGCTGTGCCGGTGTCTGTACCGTGCCGTGCCGTGCCGTGCCAGTGTCTGTACCGTGCCAGTGTCTGTACCGTGCCGGTGTCTGTACCGTGCCGGTGTCTGTACCGTGCCGTGCCGTGCCGTGCCGTGGTTCTGTCCGTTTGTTCCCGGCGCCGGCAGGTCGGTGCGATGGTGGGGGTCTGGCTGCACATGCCGAGCTTCCCCGTGAGGGACGGCGGCTGCCCCGGTAGCTCCCGCAGGTCCCGCCCTCGCACCTCGGCCCGGGCAGCGACACCGGAGCACCGGATCCTTTCACACCCGGCTCCAGCGGCTCCCGAACCCACTCGTGCCCCCAGCTCTTCCTTGGGCTGATGGTCAGTGCAGGCGGCCCAGAGCCGGCTTTGGGCGGGGGGGTCTGTCCTGAGGCTTCGGGTGACCCGTGGGGTGGGGGAAACTGCAGCCGGGGGACCCCCAGAGCAGGCTCAGGTTGATGGGGGAATGGGGGACCTGCAAAGCGAGTGGGGGGCACCGGGAAGGAGCCTGATGCTGGTTCCACCGGGCCGATGGAGACGCGATTCCGTCTGTGGGAGCAGCAGTGCAGTGGCGGCAGGATTCGGGGGGGGCAGGGGGTCCCAGGGCAGTGCTGCCGTGCTGGGGGTAGGGCCTGGCCGAGCCCCCATCCCCGCGGAGCCACCGGTGCCAGACAGCCGGCTGCGGCCGCGGCAGGGAGGAAGTGGCTGCCGAGCCGTTGCTCCGCACGCCGTCCCGGAGCCGCGGCAGTGGAGGGCTGGGCAGGGCTGGAGCCAGGGCTGTGCCGTGCACCGCACCGGCACTGGCACCGCTGGACCTGGGGCACCGAGGGACGGGGACAAGCCAAACCCAGCCACGGTGGCAGAGGCTTTGTCCTGGCAGTGCCGGTTTGGAGCATCACGGCTGGCAGAGGGCACGTGGCTCCTCATGCCACGGTGCAGCCAGAGCTGTGCTCGCTCCGAGCCCCCCACTCAGCCCCGTGTCCTGCTGGCTGGGGCTCCAGTGACGGTGCTCAGCCGAGGGGGTCACAGTGCCACCACATCACCCACACCAGCAGCCGCAGGGACCCCCAGCCCAAGCCCCGGGGGGGTGGCACGTGGTGGAGCGCGGGGCGGTGGGGTGGGACCCCCACACCCGGCTGCGCAGTGAGGAAGCGGAGCTTTCACAAGCTGGGGGTACACGTGACACAGGGAGCACGGCAGGAGGAACCAGCAGTGCCCTGCAGCACGCCAGTCCCCCGGCACAGCCCCGCTGCCCCGGCACAGCCCCGCTCCCCCGGCACAGCCCTGCTCCCTGGCACGGTGGCCATGGCACCTTGGCTGCCCACCAAGGAGGAGAAGTATGGCGTGGGTGAGTGGGGGCTGCAGGCGCTGGCCCTGTGGGGGTCCCTGCTCATCAGAGGGGTGCAGGGCAGGCTGAACAGGGTGCTCAGGGTGGGGTGACACTGACAGTGCCCCCCTGGCTGTGGTGGCCCTGCAGTGGTGGCAGGTGATGGTGGCTGGGCAGTGGCACCGGCAGTGCTGGCCCAGTGCCAGTGTGAGGTGATGTGGGAGGGGGCTGGGTCCCAAGGGTGCTGGTGTGAGTGGGTGCAGGAGTGAGCGGGGGGTTGGCAGGGGCTGCAGGGCTGGCGATGGGTGGCCCAGGGGACGGGGCTGAGCAGGGCAGGTGTGTCAGCAGGACCCACATGCCCAGAGACTGCAAGGCTGGTGCTGGTGGGGATGGGAAGCACTGGGGCACAGCACTGGGGTGGGGGCTTGGCACAGGGTCCAGCCCTCCCCTCCGGGCTGTGGGTCTAGGCTCAGCCTGGCTCCTGAGGCTCTGGAGGAGCCCTGACACACCCCAATAATTTGCCCCAGGTCCCAGCTGGGGCTTTGTTCCCACTTCAGTGTCTGTGATGGCAAAGCCCTGGGCTTCCCTGTTTCCTGCAGCACCTCCAGCTTGGGCTCCCTGTGCCCTGCACCAGCCCCGGGCACCCCGTTCCCTGCAGCACCCTCAGCTTCTGCTGGCCCTGGCAGCTCTGTGCCTCTTCCCGTTTCTGTTGGGGGCTGTTTCCTGCACCCTCCCCTTGCAGTGCCAGTGGCACCAGAGCGAGGGCTGAGCCCTGCAGGGCCCTGGGCAGCACCTGAGCAAGGGTTGAGCTGCTGTTGGTCCCAGCTGGATCAGGGTCCTCGTGGGGAGGGCAAGGTGGAGGGAGGGGCAGCGTGCAATGCCCGAGTGCAAGGGACTCTGCTCCAGTCTGGGAGCCAAGCCAGGGCTGCCTGCACCAGAGCTGCCTGCACCAGAGCTGTCCCTGTCCCGGGGCCAGAAATAACGGCAGGGACAACCGCAGCCCGCCTGGGGCAGGAAGTGGTTGGCCACCAGTGCGCTCCTGTCCCCACTGCCTTCCTCCCTGGCCACCGGCTCCGCTGTGCCCACACTGACCTGTCCTGGGCCACCAGCCCTGGGCAGGGGCTCAGCTGGCACTTGCCTCCCTGCATTGCTTGTGCCAGGAGCAGGACCATCGGCACACAGGCTGTGGGTGGCAGGCAGGGGGGTCCCATGGGGGACCCCTGAGTGCTGGAGGAGGGGGCTGGAGGCTCATGTTGTGCCTGGCCCTGTGTGGGCTGTGCCACAGCTCTCCTGGGGTGCGGGGCTGGGGTGCTCGGGGGTCTCAGGCTGTTTGTGGGGCTGCTGTTCTGCCCCATCTGTTGGGGCTAAGCAGTGCCTGTTGGGGTGCTCTGCCCCCCCTGGGGGGCTGCTGGGGCGTGCAGGTGCACAGGGCCTGAGGGGCTGTGCTGGTGCCAGGGAGGGACCCCAACTCCCAGCCCCTGGCCCTCTCCCTGCAGCCGTGTGGAACTTCCCGGGCACCAAGGAGCATCACCTCCCGCTGCAGATCGGGGAGACGGTGCACATCCTGCAGGCCTCCGAGGGTAAGAGGGACCCCCGAGGTACCCCAGCGTGGGGGTTTCTGCACCCTCCCTTGGCCCCCTGGTGGGAGCCAGGACTCCCAGCCCGGCCCACAGGGTCCCCCTCCCTCCCTCGCAGGTTGGTACCGCGGGTACTCGCTCCGCAACAGGGCTGCCCAGGTAGGTGAGCGGGCTCAGGGGAGCATGGCTGTGGCTCGCCCTGTCCTACCAGGGGTCTGGGGGAATGGGGGGACATGAGCGGCATCTCGCCCTGTCTGTGCCGGGGGGTTGAGAGACCGCAGTGGGCACAGCTGGCTGGAGCCCCCAGCCATGCCTTCCCAGAGGGATGTCTCCCAGCCCAAGGGTGCCAACAGCTCTGACTTCCCAGGGCATCTTCCCGGCATCACTGATCCGGCTGAAGGGCGCCGTGGTGGAGCACCGGGGGTAGGTCTGGGGCACGGGCAGGGGTGGTGGGCTCCATCCCCCGCCTGGCATGGGGTCCCCACAATGCCAGGGGGCTCCAGGGGTCCCTGTGCCCTCCTTAGGGTGGAGGAGAGCGTGGTGCCCGCCGAGATGCCGATGGTGCAGGAGATCACCACCACGCTGCGGGAGTGGGCCACCATCTGGAAGCAGCTCTATGTGGTGCGGGCCGGGGGCCTGGGGAGCGGGCGGGCCGTGGGCAGGGGGGCGTGTGGTGACCCCACAGTCCTGCCACAGGCCGGGCAGATGGAGCGGTACGGGCAGGTGAAGCGGATGATGCAGGAGCTGATGGAGCAGCGCTCACAGCTGCTCTCAGGGACACTGCCCAAGGACCAGCTTCTGCGGCTCAGGAAGGAGGTGACCGGCAGGATAGACTATGGCAACAAGTGAGCATGGGACAGGGCACAGGGACCCCGAGTCTGCCCTGGGCACAGGCTGCACGGTGCCCGGGTGCTCCCTTGGTGTCCCTGACAGCCTGGCTGGCTGTTCCTCTGTCCCCATCATCCTGGCTGTGTGTCCCTGCAGCACCCTGTGTCCCTGCTGTCCTGCTGACTGGCTGTCCCTGTGTCCCCATCATCCCAGCTGGCTGTCCCTGTGTCCCCATCATCCTTGCTGGCTGTCCCATGGTGGCTGGGGACAGTGAGTGTGCCTGCAGGTGCACAAGCCACCTGGCCAAGGGCTATGGCTGATGAGCCGTGGCTGGGGCAGGAGTGTCCCTGGTGCTGCCTGGCTCCTGTCCCCTTGCTCACTTGGGTCTGTCCTGCCCCCTCAGACCCCGTGTGAGGGCAGGTGGGTCCCGGTGGGACACGTGGACCCGTGTCCCCCCCGGGTCCTGCCTCACCCCATCCTGGCCTCGGCAGGATCCTTGCGCTGGACCTGGTGGTGCGGGACGAGGATGAGAACATCCTGGACCCCGACAGGACCAGCGTCATCAGCCTCTTCCAGGCTCACAGGAGAGCGGCGCAGACCCTCTCCCAGCGCATCCAGGAGGAGATGGTGAGGCCGGCACTGGCCCCACACCTGCTGTACCCAGACCCTGATGTCCCCGTGCCAGGGGCTGTGCCAGGGGCTCAGCCATGGGTCCAAGCTGTGGGGCTGAGCTGCCTTGTGCTCCCCAGAGCCCACAGCCAAGAGCACCAGGCCACAGCACCCACGGGGCAGCTTCACCCTCCCACAGCCTCTACCTGTGCGTCCGCAACTTCGTCTGCCACATTGGGGAGGAGGCGCAGCTCTTCATGGCACTGTACGACCCCGGCGAGCAGCGCATCATCAGGTGGGGTCCCGGGTGCGGGACAGGCCCCTGCCCCCTCTGTGCCAGGTGCCAGTCCCACTGCTCCCTGTGATGTCCCCCACTTTGTGCCACGTTGCCCGCTGGTGCCCACTGGAGCAGCCTGGCTCTGCGTGAGGCAGTGGTGAGGTGACTGGTGGGCAGCAGCTCCCCACTGCTGGGGACAGCCAGGCTGGGCCAGTCCCTGTGCCGTGACTGGGGACATCGGTGGGATGAGGGTGTGTGTGGTGGGAGCTGGCAGGGGCTCTGCTGTCCCGGTGCCCACCTCACTGCCAGCTCCTCCCCCCTCACCTGCCCCGCAGCGAGAACTACGTGATCCGCTGGGCCAGCACTGGGGTCCCCCAGGACATCGAGCTGCTCAACAACCTCAAGGTCGTGTTCACGGTGAGTGCAGACCCCCGGGGGCTGCGCTGCTGCTCCCCACCTCCCCCTCCTGCAGAGCTGCCTCCACCCGCAGCGTTTCAGGGCCCCCAGCAGCAGGCACGGTCCTCCCGTGTCCCGTGAGGGGCTGAGCCCCCACCACTCCCCCTGCTCGAACAGCCCCAGCCCCTGCACAGATCCCAGGCCTGGCACCGGGACTCAGGTCCCCTCAGGGTCCCCTCCCGGTGCGGTGCTGGGGTTCTCGGGGTGCCCCATCCCCGTCCCTCGCCGTGCGGCTCCCGCTGACTCAGCGCTTCGGCTGCAGTGCTGCGCTGACCCCCCGGGACGGAGCGGAGCCATCGATATGCAAAGGAGCCAGGAAAATCGGTGCTAATGAGCAGCATCAGCATTTCGGCTCTGCTCCCATCCCCCGGCGCTCGCCCACCTCCAGCTCCTGCTCTGCTCGCTGCTGGTGTCCCCGTTTGTCCCCGCGCTCTGTGGCGTGTCCCTGTCCCTTTCCTCAGCACCACCAGAAAGTTCTGCCACAGGGGCAGCACCCTCAGGACCCGACACTCCCCGGGTGCCCGGAGCCGGGGTGCAAGGCCACCCCACCCTCCCCACACCATGCCAGGTTGCCCCCCTCTCACTAGGCTGCCTGGCCCAGCGTGCCCTGTGGGGCCATCATTCTCCACCAGCCCTGGCATCAGGGCTTTGGGGCTCCTGGGGTGCACAAAAGCCCCCGGGACAGTGGGGCCAAGTGCCTGCCAGCCAAGCCGCTCCATGGGGCACAGTGCAGGGGGACATCCCGGGGCACTGGGAGCGGGGACCTGCAGTGGTTCTGTGCCCACTGGTTCACCCTGCGCAGCCCTGGGCACCCCACGATTGGGTGCTGGTACTGGCACGTCCCCAGCGGTGCTGCCAGGGTCACACAGCCCCTGTCCCCCAGGACCTGGGCAGCACGGACCTGAAGCGGGAGCGGCTGTTCCTGGTGTGCCAGATCATCCGGGTGGGACGGATGGACCTGCGGGACACCCACAGCCGCAAGCTCAGCACGGGCCTGCGCCGGCCCTTCGGCATCTCGGGTAGGGGAGATGGTCCGTGGAGACCCCCAGGGCCACCTGTGACACCACCTCGGCCACCCCCTTGGCCACCCGGGCTGCTCCCGCTGACCCTGCACACAGACCCCGACCCCGGGCTGCTCCTGCTGTCCCTGCACACAGACCCCAACCCCGGGCTGCTCCTGCTGTCCCTGCACACAGACCCCGACCCCGGGCTGCTCCTGCTGTCCCTGCACACAGACCCCAACCCCGGGCTGCTCCTGCTGTCCCTGCACACAGACCCCAACCCCGGGCTGCTCCTGCTGTCCCTGCACACAGGCCCCGACCCCGGGCTGCTCCCACTGATCCTGCACACAGACCCCGACCCCGGGCTGCTCCCGCTGTCCCTGCACACAGACCCCGACCCCGGGCTGCTCCCGCTGTCCCTGCACACAGACCCCGACCCACTGTGTGCCCAGAGCCTCCCTGCCTCCACCTCCCCCTATGACCCTGCTCTGGGCATCGATCCCCGTGGATCATCGCTGGGAGATGACTGATGTCTCCTGGCTCAGGGCATGCCAGAACCACAGTCAGGGACATCTCCAGGGGAATTATGGACATGGCAGTGGGTACCACCACCCCGGGCAGAGGGACCATCCTGCTGCCCTGTCCTGCCCCAGTCCTCATCCGTGGGCAATGGAGAGGCTCTGGATATGGCTTGTTTTGGCCAAGATCTGTCCCAGAGCTCTGAGGTCACCTGCAGTGACTGGTTGGTGGCCATGCCATCCCCAGAGGCCACAGAGGGGACACTGGACTCTGGTGTGAGACCCTGGTTCTGCCTCTGCCCTGTGCTGGAGGTGATGCTGGTGTTGCTCAGACCCCCAGAGCATTCCCCATGGGTGAGCTGTGCCAGGATGGCAGGTCCCAGCTGGGGGAGCAGGTCCCACCTGGGTTGACAGGTCTCAGCCATGTCATCAGCACATGTCCCTCGTGGAGCCAGGCGGGCTTTTCCCTGCCCAGAGCCCATACAGCTTGGCAGGTGCCAGGGAGGTGTCAGTGGGGCAGGAGGAGCTCCCTGTAGGGCACAGCAGGGACACTGTCGGGGGCACAGGTGATGCCGTGGCTGCAAGACAGGACAAAACTCTCCTGGGTGCTGGCTCTGGAAGGGTTTGGCATGGGAATGGGACCTGGCACGGGGCTGGGGGTGCTTGTGCCCCTGCAGCCACCCCTCAGTGCCATCTCTGTGTCACTGCAGTGATGGACATCACCGACATCACCAAGGGGACGTGTGACAGCGACGAGGACAAGCAGCACTTCATCCCTGTCCACCCGTGAGCCCCATGGGCGGGGGGAGCGGGCAGGGGGGCAGCACTCCAGGGCCTGGCTGGCACAGGACCCTAACTGCAAGGGGACAAGAGGTGTGAGGATCAAAGAGAAAAGGTTTTTCCCGTAAATATGGCTTTTCCAGGGTGGCTGCTGACAGTGATTTTCTTCACAACATGATCCGGAAGGCAGTGGAGGGGAAGGACATCAACCACAAGGGACAAGGTAAAGAGCCTGTGTCCCCAGTGTCTCCTGTGCCCACTGTGCACAGTGGTGGGGAGTGAAGTGAGACCCCTCCCCAGGCCATCCACCTGGCCCTGCAGCTGCTGCTCGTGCTCAGGGACCCACCTGCCTGCCCGTGGGGCAGCCCTGGGGCCATTTCCTGCAGGGCTGGGGACTCACTGGGTTCCTGGCTGGCCCTGGGCCACCCTAGCTCTTGCTGTCAGCCCTTGAAAAGCTGCTGTGGTCCCCACAGGGCTCTGGGTGTCCCTGAAGATGCTGTGGGGAGACCTGAGCCAGGTGCGGAAGGACCACCCTCACCTGGTGGATCGCGGCACGGCGGTGGCTCGCAAGCTGGGCTACCCGGAGGTCATCATGCCAGGCAAGGGGGGGGCGAGGCACCACCCCGGGGATCCCTGGGGGTCCCAGCGTGGGCTCAGGACCCGGCTGATGGGACTGTCCCCCAGGTGACGTCAGGAACGACATCTACCTGACGCTGGTGCAGGGTGAGTTTGACAAGGGGAACAAGAAGACGCAGAAGAACGTGGAGGTGACCGTGTGTGTCTGCGACGAGGCAGGAAATGTGGTGCAGGTATGGCAGACGTGGGGCAGGCCCAGGACTGTCCCCTGTGTCACCCCACCTCGGGCAGAGCCAGCAGCTCCTGCAGCACAACCAGCTGGAGGAGCCCCTGGAGCTGCTCAGAACAGGGATCTGGGAATAGAATAAAGATCTGCAAAAGTGCTGTGGAGGGATAGAGAGAAAACCATCCTCCCCTGGGGACAGCCAGAACCCTTGGCCACCCCCAGTGCCCAGGCATGACACTGCAGAGGCAGGGGTGGAAGAGCTGGGGGCTGGCAGAAGGGCAGGGGGCTCAGAGCCAGGTCGTCCTGCCCTCCTTGCCTCTCCCCAGGTGTTCTCACATGAATTCTCACCTGGCCCCTGAGGAACGGGCTGGAATTGTTGTGGGCCTGGCTGGACTGGTCTGGGGGCACAGCACCCACCTCCATCTCCATCCTGATAGTGCCCTCCCCACAAGGCAATGGAGGCCAAGCCCTGACACGCCCAGGGGGTCACAGTCCCTTTGGAAGTGGCACTAGGCCTGGTGGGAGTGGAGGGGATGGGGACACGGGTACCTTTCGCTGCCCCTCCCGCCTGGCCGGGAAGGGACAGCTGGAAAGACACTCCAGTGCCAGCTGGGTTATGGTAAAGGGGCACCTGTGCCAGGAGGTGTGGGCAGGGGGTCTCGGGGGTGGTCCAGGTTGGCAGGGGGTGGAAACCCCTCCTCCCTGCAAGCTTGTTTGGGCTGACCCCGGGCTGTGTCCTCCGGCAGAACGCGATCCAGGCGGGCGCGGGGGGCAGCCCCACCAGCCACCACCGCTCCGTCGTCCACTACCAGCAGCGGCACCAGCGCTGGATGGAGACTCTGAAGGTCTGGGGAGCCCCAGGGGGTGGGGCCCGGGGTGGGATCGCCCTGCAGCCCCCCCAGGCTGTGGCCCCCGCTCCTTCTGCCCCGCAGAATCCCACTGCTGCAGGGGTCCCTGTCCGGGCTGGCTTTTTGGAGGCAGCCCTTGGTCCCCACGTCAGGGAGAATGGAGGTGCTGATGGTGTCATGGCAACTCCTGGATGGAGACCCAGAGTGACCAGCAGTGCTGAGTGGGGAGTCCCACGTATGGGCACGACCAGCCCTGCCCAGCCCCCAGTGCCCCCAGCCCAGCCTCACTGGTTTATGGGGAAGGATGTGGGGCTGGTTGCAGCAGTGGACAATCCAGCACAGCCCTTGCCCGGGCACAGAGGGGGATTGCCTGGCTGTGGGCTCAGCCTGTGGCCCCCTGCCCTCAGCTGGGCGTACGTTCCCCCTTAGATCGCTGTTCCCATCGAGGATGTCCACAGGACCCACCTGAGGTTCACCTTCCGCCATCGCTCCTCCAGCGACTGTGAGTGTCCCCTGCTCCAGGCCTTCCTCCATGGACATTCCCAGAGAGCTGCACTGGGGGTGGGCTGGGACAGGAGGGTCCCATGGGGCGTCCTTGCCTCGTACCATGGGGGTACATCGTGGGTCCTCTGAAATTCCCGCAGGTGACAGAAGCTGTCACCCAGCCCTGCCTGCTCCAGCCCTGCCTGCCCCAGCCCTGCCTGCCCCAGCCCTGCCTGCCCCAGCCCTGCCTGCCCCAGCCCTGCCTGCTCCAGCCCTGCCTGCCCCAGCCCTGCCTGCCCCAGCCCTGCCTGCCCCAGCCCTGCCTGCTCCAGCCCTGCCTGCCCCAGCCCTGCCTGCCCCAGCCCTGCCTGCCTCCTCCCCGGGTGTCTCTGGCTGCCGGGAGGGCGGGACCCCCCTCAGCACTGCCTTTCCCTGCCCAGGATGTGTCCCCGGTCCCCTCTGACCCCCCCTCAGCTCTCCCTGTGTGTCCCCCCAGCCAAGGACCGGAGCGAGCGGATTTTCTCCATGGCCTTTGTGAGGCTGATGCGCCCCGACGGCACCACCCTGCGGGACGGGGAGCACGACCTGGTGCTGTACAAGGTACGGGGGCCACAGAGCCCCTGGGACGGGGGGCTGCAGGACGGCAGCGCTCCTGGGGCCAGGGTACCACCCCTGCCCCTGCCCACGCCGCCGCGACGGTGGCACCCGTCCAAAGGGTTTCCAGTGCCCCCCTCCCTTCCTCCCTCCTTGTCCTCGCTGTCCTTGGTGGCGGGGGCTCCCTGCACGCCGTGTCTCCAATCCCTGCGCTGCTCCCCTGGAATGACAAGTTTTGTTTGGGAAAAGGTGATTTAAATGTTTGTGATGGGGAGGAAACGTCCCCGTGGTGAGGCTGCGCTTCACCTGATTTCACCAGCCCTGGCACTGCACTCGTTTGCTCCCAGAGAGCAGAGGGAGGGCGTGGGGAGGGGAAGTCACTGTTCATTTGGGAAAATGCAGTCGGCTTCGATGTGAAGGGACCCAGAAGGCGCTGCCCCCCTCGCCTGGTGTCCCCTCCCTGGACTGGGGCCGGCTGTGGCCAGGGGAGTGGGAGGCATAAGGGCCCTGCTACCCAGGGGAGCTCAGGGCTCTTGCCCCACATGCCAGCACTGCTTTGGGGTCTCTCCCCGGCCATGGGGCTCCAATGTCCCCGGGGGATAACCTGATCCCCCACCCCGGGCTGCTGCACTGGAGTCCTCCCTGATTTTGACAACGTGACCATGTTTTCTCCAGGCAGAGCCATGTCCCTTCCCAGGTCCTGCATCTCTTTGGGATGAGCTGATCTCCTTCCACCTGCTGTGGCAGCTGGGGACAGGGACAGACCATGCTGTTCCTCCCCAAGGCTCCTGCACATTTGAAATCATTATTGTGTCCCTCCTCCCAGCTTTTTTTTTGGACAAAAGACCCAAATTCTTTAACGCTGCTGTGGCCTGCAGCACTGGCTCTGGTCCCTGGCTCTCCAGGGACTGTCCTCTCTGCAGCAGAGCACTGGGCACCTTCAGGACCTGCAAGTGCTGGCTGTGACAGCAAGATCAAACCCTGCACACCCCTCTCCTGGGAGACCAAACCCCCCCACTTCCCCCCTGGGTCCCTGTTCCCCTCAGAGGGCTGTGGCTGCCCTCCCTGAACCCCACATCCTGCCCCACTCCACACTCTCCCCGGCTGACTCCAGCTCTTCCCAGAAGACACTGGGGCTGGAGTCTGGGAGTCAGAAGCTATTTCATCTTTTCATCTCTGTTTGCCAGAGGAATGTGAGTGACAGGCTTTTAGCTGGGTTTTAGCTGCTCAGACCTCTTGATCTCCTGCTGCTCTGAACTCCAGCCAGTTTTCCCTGCACGGGCTCAGCCCTGGAAGGAACGCTGGGCTCCCACATTTCTGCTCACTGTGGGCGTGCTGGAGGGGGAAAGCCAACAGCAAACAGCCCTTTCACCTTCATCTGACCTTCAGCAGGAGGGGTTTCACCCTGCGAGGCAGCAGGCAGGGGAGGATGGATGTTCTGCTGCCGTGTGTGAGCTGCAGCCCATCACTGCACGTCTGGCCAGCTCTGGGCATCTCCCACGTCCCAGGGTGGCCAAAGAGCAGGGAAGGGTCACTCAGAGTCACCCCAGTGAGTCCTTCTGGACATAACATCAATTATATTTTCAACTTAGAGTAGGGGACTCAGAAACAGGCTGGTTTGTGGCTGTGAAGGCCCCAGTGTGCTCATGCAGGTGGGAGACATTGGACTGGGGATGGTGATACTGTGGGACCTGCTGTGCCGGGTGCCTGGGTGGTGGCCTGGTCTGTGTGGGTGTCCTGATCTCTGTCATTGTCCTGATCTGTGTCGTGTTCCTGATCTGTGTCGTGTTCCTGATCTCTGTCATTGTCCTGATCTGTGTCAGTGTCCTGATCTGTGTCACTGTCCTGATCTGTGTCATTGTCCTGATCTGTGTCAGTGTCCTGATCTGTGTCACTGTCCTGATCTGTGTTGTTGTCCTGATCTGTGTCAGTGTCCTGATCTGTGTTGTTGTCCTGATCTGTGTCAGTGTCCTGATCTGTGTCAGTGTCCTGATCTGTGTTGTTGTCCTGATCTGTGTCAGTGTCCTGATCTGTGTTGTTGTCCTGATCTCTGTCATTGTCCTGATCTGTGTCATTGTCCTGATCTGTGTCGTTGTCCTGCTCTGTGTCGTTGTCCTGCTCCATGCTGGTTTCCCACCCTGTGTCAGTGTCCTGCTGTGTGTCCATCCCCAAAGCAGTGCTCAGGTGTGTTTCATTCCCAGATTCAGACTTCTCTGTGTCACCAGCCTCCCCCCACACTTCTGCTGCCTGTTCTCGTGTCCTCCTGCGTGGCACGGGCTGGGATTTGGTACCTCTCCAAGCCAATTCTCCCAGCTGGGCAGGGTCCCCACAGAGCCCCTTGGGGAGCAGATTTGTGGGATGCTCTGTTGAAATCGATGTTGGGGAGCCAGTTACTCCCAGGAGCTGTCATTGCCCCCATGGATTAGGAAGCTCCCGGGCTGTGCTCCCCAGGGTGACCTGTGCTGTGCCTCGCAGGGTGACAGCAGGAAGCTGGAGGATGCCAGCGCGTACCTGTCCCTGCCCTCCGAGCGGAACCTGTCGGAGCCGAAGCTCCTCTCTGGCTCCTCCTTCCGTGTGAGCGGGGCCGCGTCGGGCTTAACCGTGTCAGCCCGGGACAGCTTCCAAATCTCCACACTCGTCTGCTCCACCAAGCTGACCCAGAATGGTGAGTCCTGGCTCCCCGTGGTGGGGGTGGCAGGGCTGTGCCCCCTCCCAGGGGGTGTTCCCACCCACTGGACCATACTTCTCCCAGCATTTGGCTCTCCAGTGTCCGTTGCACCAGCACAGTGTGTAAAAACACCAAAACCACTGGGAGAGTGGGAACAGTGAGCACAGTTACTGTTTGGACACAGTCAGAATGGCCAAGGCTGTTTCCAAGGGGAGAGGAGCAGCAGTGAGCAGAATTCCCACTTGAATATCACTGTTGGAGCCTTCACGACCTTCCTTTGAAATTGCTGTGGGAATTGGGGCTCAGTGGCTTAAACCCCATTTCTGGGTTAGCCTGGGGGAGTTTCCAGACCAGGGCTGCTCTGCACAGGTCAGGGCAGCCAAGAGTGTTTGTGCCCCCTTGGCACAGACATCTCCCCTCGGCAGAGACTCACGCCCCCTTGCTCAGGGGAAGGGCCCGTGCAAATGCCGGGGTCCAGTCCTTCCTGCTGCGAGGCTGGAGGATGGGAACGGCCCATCCCACTCAGGGGAAGTGCCTGACACAACGGCCTCGGTGTGGGGCACTCGGGGCCCAGAGCACAGGGTGCCAGGTGCCTGCGGGTCGGGGTCACCGCGGGTCAGCACAGGGGGCTCGGGGCACGGAGCACAGGGTGCCAGGTGCCTGCGGGTCAGGGTCACCGCGGGGCAGCACAGGGGGCTCGAGGCCAAGGCAGCTCCATTAATTCCCTTCCTGCAGCACAATTTCGGCCCCCACGGCCACAACCTATTTAGCTGAGTTTGTGCTTTTATGGCTCTGGCATCGGGAGCTTTCAGCTGAGCAGTGGTTGTAGGGGAGACTGGGAGGTTCCAGCTGCTCCTGGCGGGATTATGGCTGCCCTGGGGAGCGAGGGTGGGACAGGGAGCCAGGGGTCACTGAGGTTGGGATCTGTTAGTGAAGGTGGGGTGGGGAGCCAGGGGTTGGTAACACTGGGGTCTGTCGGTCTGTCAGTGACTGTCCCCTTCCTCCTGCCCAGTGAACCTGCTGGGGCTGCTGAAGTGGCGCTCCAAGCCCAGCCTGCTCCGTGGGAACCTCCAGAAGCTGATGAACGTGGATGGAGGGGAGGTCATCAAGGTACAGCCAGGACCTGCCCCCACCTCCTTTCCTGCTCCTGCACCCACAGCCTCCCCACGCCCAGAGCTGGGTCCGGTGCCACGCTGGGGTCGGTGCTCAGGCCCTCACGACCCTCTTGTACCCCAGTTCCTCCAGGACACACTGGATGCCCTGTTCTCCATCATGATGGAGCACTCGGACACAGATGTCTATGACACACTTGTCTTTGATGCCCTGGTGAGTCCCACGGTGCAGAATGTGGGTCTGCACAATGCAGGGGGTGGGACTGGAGCAGTGGGGCTCACTGGTCCGACCTGACCAGCTGTGCTCTGAGCCTGCAGTGCCTCAGGCTGTTGTCCCACCAACCTGGCACGGGGCAGGGCTGTGGCTGTGGGGAACATTGTCCCTCCAGGGGACAATCCCAGCAGGATTCGAGGGCATTTCTCCTACACCAAGACAAGAGTGACCCTGGTGAGGGGACCAGGGAAGGGTGGGGGTCAGGGTGGCTGTTGTGGGACACCCGGGGTTGGTGGTGCTGCAAGTTCTGGCCATGAAGAATCCCTGTGGCCACCTGGGCTTGGGGCCCATGGTGGGCTTTCCACCTCGAGGGTCTGTCTGTCCTAACAGGCTGGGCAGGCATGCAGGGGACTCTGGTGGCCCCAGCAGCTCCCACGAGGGGTCGATGCCACTTTGGCACCCGACTGCCTCCAGGCATCCCACTGCCCACACCCAGCTGTGCCTCTGCTGGCTGCCCCCAGGTTTTCATCGTGGGGCTGGTGGCTGACAGGAAGTTCCAGCACTTCAACACAGTCCTGGAGGCCTATATCTGCCAGCACTTCAGTGCCACACTCGCCTACAAGTGCGTTCCTGGGGGCCATGGCACAGGGAGGGATGGGCTGGCACATCTGGAATGGGGAGGGGGAAAGGGCTGAGACAGCTGGAATTGGGGTGGGTGGGCAGGGCTTGGACAGCTGGCACGGGGAGGGGTGGGACTGAGACAGTGGGTGCAGGGAGGGATGGCACTGGAATGCTGGAGGCACCAGTGGGAGCTGAGCCATGAAACCTGCCGGTCCCTGGCACTCACATCCCATCCCGCAGGAAGCTGCTCTCGGTGCTGACTCAGTACGTGGAGCAGGCGGGGCAGGGCCAGCCCTGCGAGCCCCTCCCGCGCACCTTCAAGGCCCTGGAGTACATCTTCAAGTTCATCGTCCGCTCCCGCCACCTCTTTGCCCAGTAAGTGCTGGCAATGGCTCCCAGTGCCCCCAGTGCCCCCAGTACCGTGCCCCACCGGAGCCTGGTCCCTGGCCCTGGGGTCTGCAGGAGGGAGGGAAGGAAGGGGGTCTCTGTGCTGCCGGAACGGTGTCGGTGCCGTCAGTCCCAGGGTTGTGGCACTGGCACCTCGACCCACCTGGTGCTGCTGCTGTGGCACCCGGGGGGCAGCCACCGCCTCTGGCACACTGCTACCATGCTGCCATGTCAGCTGATCCCCAGCCACACTCCTCTATCACTGTGAATCCTCTCCCTGAGGATTCTGGCCATTTTCAGCTCCATCCTGTCCTCTGGCTGCTGCTGGAGTGTTGGTGGTCTGGTGTGGGGGTGGGCAGTGCCATGTGTCTCAGGGCAGGAGAGATCAATGCACTCACTGGGAATCCCACATGCCCTGTGTGCCCTGCAGTGACTCTGGGGGGGTTTCCAATGAGCTCTTGAAATCCTCCCACGATGGAGATAGCAAAATGTCCTGGGCAGCCTGTGCCCCTGAACAGCCAGCACTGCACTGGCAAGGTTAGTGGGATGTGTCCCTGCCCATAGAAGGAGGCTAAAACTGGATGGTCTGTGAAGCCCTTTCCAACCCAAACCCACCTGTGATGAGCAGTGCAAGGGGCTGGGAGCCTCAATGGCTCCCTGTTCCTGCTGAGGACAAAGTCAAAACCCCCCTCCCCTGGCACCTCCAGAGTCTTCGTAGGACCTGGTTTCACTTGTTGCCCGTGGGCACAGGGTTCACATCCCAGTCTGCATGGTGGGACAAACAACCCTCCTCCGGGCGGGCGTGGGAGAGGAGGAAAACAGAACATGACCATCAGTGTTACCAGAAAAAGCCAGTGACGTTCCTCTTTCGTTCCACGTACACGGCACCGAAAGCCGAAGTGTCCCGAGGGAACAACAGGCAGTGTGGGGCCCCCCACACACGGGGAGGGCCCCCTGCCCGTGGTGGGCATGGGCTGGCACCCAGGGCAGCAGGGTCACCCCACGTGCAGGGGCCGCAGTTGGCAGGCTGCTGTGGTCAGGGGAGCAGGGGCTCTGCGTCCTCTGTCCCAAGCCTGGGATGTGTTGGGGTCCCCGATGGTGCTCTGAACCCCACTGGCAGTGAGGAGCTGTGTTGGGGTCCCCGAAGATACTCTGAACCCCCTGGCAGTGAGGAGCTGTGTCGGGGTCCCCGAAGGTGCTCTGAACCCCCCTGGCAGTGAGGAGCTGTGTCGGGGTCCCCAGTGGTGCTCTGAACCCCACTGGCAGTGAGGAGCTGTGTCAGGGTCCCCGATGGTGCTCTGAACCCCACTGGCAGTGAGGAGCTGTGTCAGGGTCCCCGATGGTGCTCTGAACCCCACTGGCAGTGAGGAGCTGTGTCGGGGTCCCCGATGGTGCTCTGAACCCCACTGGCAGTGAGGAGCTGTGTCAGGGTCCCCGATGGTGCTCTGAACCCCACTGGCAGTGAGGAGCTGTGTCGGGGTCCCGGCACCCCAGGAGCCCTCACACCTCACTCTGCCCCGCTCTGTCCTCGCCGTGTGAGCTGCCTTGAGCCCTGCCTGTCCTCTCCACCTCCCCTGCCTGCCCTTCCCAGGGCACCATCCATGGCTCCAGGGCTCTGGGGTGCTCCAGCATCACACCTGCTTTTCCCTCCTGTGTGAGGACACAGAGCAGATTCCTGGCTTACCGAGCTCCTGGCATAAGAAATTAATTACGTGGCGCATTTGCAAACAGCCCCGTGAATGAGTTTGCCTGGAACAGAAACATCCCTGAGGACATTTAGCCATTTTATTCAGTTTCCCTTTATCTCAGCGATCTCCACACGCAATTACACGGGGTCCTCAGATCCTCTAAGTGCTCTGAACGTACTGCAATTTGTACAGTCTGTAATCGACAGGAGTTGGGTTGTGATTGGAGTCAGTCGCTGCAGATTGCCGGGGCTGGGATTGCGTGTGCTGCCACTGGAGCTGGACGAGCAGCACCCACAGCTCCTGCGAGGAGCCCAGGGGGCTGTGAGGACGATCAAGCCCCATGTTCCACCTTGGGACACTCCATGTCCCCTCAGGTCCCCCCAGCACCCGTGTGGAGGGAGCTGTGGGCAGTGGGGTGACGGTGCTGTCGTGACATGGTCTCCCACTTGCTGCTTCCTCCCTGCTGGTTCCTCCGGCTGCTTCTGCTTTTGGGCCACCACTGAGGGCAGCAAAGCTTTTCCTGCACAGTACCTGCCGTCCCTGCAGGGCTCACCCTGCTCTGCTGTCAGCAGGGTGAGCTGGTGTCACCCCTCCACAGCCTCCTGCAGCTCACAGGCCCCTCGCCCTGCCTCGCACAGCCCCTGGTTCCTGCAGCAGACCCCACCTCCAGCAGTGCTATGGGCTCTGCCAGCCCCACCCATGGGCTCTGCCCCCCAGTGCCCCTGGAAGGACCGGCCCCTTGCCCCAGCTCCCAGCCAGGGACCCCACAGCTGCTGAGTATCCCCCCAGCCCTCTCCCACGGGGACATTGCTGGGTCTCCAAAGGTCATCACAACTGCTGTGCTCTCACTGTGACCTGGGCTGCGGGAGTTCCTGGGCAGGACATCCCTTCCCAGGACATCCCTTCCCAGGAACCTCCCTGACCCTTCCTGAGGGAATCGTGGTCAGCATGGATTTGTTGCAGTCCATGTGGATTTTGAGGCCAGACTGGACAGGGCTTGGATCAGCCTGGTCTGGTGGAAGGTGTCCCTGCCCATGCCAGGGGGTGGGACTGGATGAGTTTTGAGGTCCCTTCCGACCCAAACTATTCCATAATTCCCAGATTTCCCTACATAGCTGGTGGCTGGATAATTACTCCTGCCACGTAGCTGACTGTGCTTGGTGTCAGTGATGGGGGAATTACCTCAAACACAGCCTGTTGCAGTGATTTAATTCCTGTGATCGCACCTCTGCTTTGTAGCTCGGCAGTTTTCCTGCAGTTTTGCACATTCCACAGCTGAACTCCCCCCATTTGGTTTGCTCTGGTCCTGCAGGTCATGGAGGGCAGGGGGGGGAGGGCTCAGGAGGCTCCTGCTCAAGTGGGACAGTGCCAACCTCCTCCGAGAGGGATTTGGGGTGCGAAATCACAGAAATTAGGCTTGTCCAAAAAATAAAGTGTTCATGTGAGTGGGTCTGAGGCTGTACTGGGGCAGTGGTTGTGCCAGGACTGTGGCTGTACTGGAGCAGTGACTGTGCCAACACAGTGGCTGTGCCAGGGCTCACCACTGGATCCAGCCATGGCAAATGTTCATGGAAGAGTGTGATTAACTGGGATGGCAGGTGACCCCCGAGCAGAGGCAGGTGGTGCTGGGGAAGGCAGCAGGGTGGCAGTGCTGTGACAGCAGTGATCTGGCCATTGCAGGCTCTACGGGGGGCAGGAGACGGCCCAGTTCCAGCGCTCCTTGCAGCGCTTCTTCCTTGCCCTGAACCAGCTGATGGAGTCCCCGCTGGAGGGTCCCACCCTGCTCTCCCAGGTACGGTGTTGGGAGGTGCTGGGAGGGCTCAGCTCTGCTGTGTGGGGGGATGGAGGGTGCCCGGGCCAGGTGCTGTCTGTGCCTGTGCTGGGGTGACACTGGCTGTGCCCACATCAGGGTGACACTGGCTGTGCCCATGTCAGGGTGACCCTGGCTGGGAAGGGGGTCTGGGGAGGACTCCTGGGGTTTATCCCCATCCCGGAGCTGGTCTGGCCCTGTTCCCTGCAGCCAGGACGAGGCTGGCACATGAGGCTGAAGGGAGCAGAGCTGGTGTGGGCGATGGGTCAGGGGTGCTGTGACAGCGGCAGTGGGACCACACTCTGCACCCGTGGTCTCCCAGCTGGAGAGAGGCTCTGCAGGGTGGGGACCCCATCTGCAGATGGGGACGTGTGGTAGCCCTGGGACAGCTCCTATGCCTACCTACGTCATGACATTCTTGGATAATCCCATATAAACTGATCTAACTGGAAAAAAAAGGAGTTTGAAGGCCAACAGGACAGTCACCCCCATGGAGCAGAGGGGCTCCTTATCCCCTCTCCCATCTGAACATGGATCGATGCTCCGATCTTGTAGAATCACAGAATCAGGGAATGGTTTGGGTTGGAAGGGACTTTAAGACTGTTTTGTCCCATCCCTGCCTGAACCCCTGTGGCCACAGCCCCCCTCACGTGCGATGGCTGGGAAGTGGGGCCGTGGGTGCCCTGCCCGTGTCGCCTCTCGGTGCCGGGTCAGCACTGGCAGCTCTCGGGTCTCTTTGCAGGGAGCAGCCCTCAAGTACCTGCCCTCCATTCTCGAGGACGTGTTTGGGATCTTTGACTCCTCTGCACTGGGGTAGGGTCCCTGTCCCTGTCCTGTCCCCCCCATTCCCAGCCCTGTGTCATGCTCAGCACCTGCCACAGCCCCCTCTGTCCCCGTGTCCGACCCAGAGCTGAATGAGGGCAGTGGAGGGGTCTGGGTCTCCTGATGCCCTTCCCAGTCCAAAAATGGGAGGGGTCTGCTCAGTTTTAGCAGCTGCCTGTGCTGGGGCAGGGGCTGAGCCCCAGCTGGGTGTGTTTTGGGAATTAAGGTGGGGTTTGTATGCTGGGTGCCTGCACTGCCTGTGGCTGCCCTCTGGGACCATCCTGCCCCACATGGCTGTGCCCCATCGAGGGGCTCCCCCCGCCCAGCAGCCCCATCCTGAGCAGAACCCGGGGGTCTGGGGTTAAGCGCTGTCCCAACGGCAGGGCTGTGCTGCGGGACTTCGTGGGGAACCTGCCCCCCCAGCGCCTGCTGAAGCAGAAGTTGCAGTCCCTGACCCACATCGCCAGCAGCAGAGTCTTCCAGTCCCACGGTGAGAGGGGGCACGAGGGGTCCTGGTGACACAGCCCTTGCTGAGCTCACCTGCGGGCTGTGGCACAGAATGGGGACAATTCCCTGCACAGGCACACCTCCTCTGGCCCATGCCTGTGGTGTCTCCACAGAGGGGGGGCAGTTGCCTCATCTCTGTGCCCCCTCTCCCCCTCAGAGTGCCGGGAACTGGTGCTGCAGGCGGCCCTGCCCATCCTGCAGGAGCTGATCCAGGCGGGTGAGGAGGAGGACGCCTGCATCGAGCTGCTCAGCAGCATCCTGGAGGTGCTGTACCAGGCCCAGAAGGTAACTCAGGAATTGTCTGGCCGGTGACCTGACCAAATCCCTCTGAATGGGGTTAAGCACAAATTCCTGGCCACGATATAGTCGGAGCTGACTGTAGTCATACAGGGGACTGTGGGTGCTGCCACCCCAGCAGGAACCTGCCCAGGATGGGGCAAAAACCTGCTGGTTTCCACCTCAGCGAGTCTCTAGTGGGTTTCCCTCCATTCCCATGAGTCAGGAAGGGGCTGCCAAGCTCAGGGACTGCACTGACCTGAGGGTGGGGGGACATTGCTGGCTCTGCAGAGCTGGGAGAAAGGCAAGACAGGGGGGAAGGTGAGGCCAGGGAGGAGGTGAGGGCAGGGAGGAAGATGTGGGTGCCTGCCCACCCAAATGTGGCCCATCCAGGGTGGGCTGGGCGGGCCGGGGCCGTCCCTGCAGGGTCTCAGTCTGGCTCCCGGGGCGCTGTGATTGCAGAGGGCGGAGGAGCTGCGAGCACGGGACAAGGGCCGCGGGGACGTGGAGCTGGTGAGTGTCCCTCCTGCAGCCTCAGCATGTGGCTGATGGCAGGAAGGGCCCAGGTGACCCTGAGCCTTTGGGAAGGGCTTGTCTGCATCTGGCTGTGGTGACAAACCCTGCGCGGTCACCTGAGTCCCCCCGGGTGGGGAATGTCTCTGCATGCCCAGATTTTGGCAGCTGTCCTCCTCTCCCTGTGCTTCCTGGGGCTGCCGTCCATCCCTGCCTTCCTGCAGCCACATCGGCCGTGTCCCTGCCCCTGGTGAGCCCATCATTGTCCCTGCCTGCCGGCCCAGCCCTCCTACAGCCGGGTCGGGTGATGGGACATCGTGTGGTTACTTCTGGCAGTGCCATTCCCAGCACTTTGGGAACGTGCAGGGCTCAGTGCTCGCAGGACCCTTCCTCTGATCCTGTCCTTCCCGGCTGCTCTGTGCTCTGGAGTCCCTTTAGGGACCCCTGGGAGATCACACAGATCTCACAGCTGAAGCGCAGTGACTGGTGTTGTGGGAACTGAGGTGAACATTTGCACCGTGTCCTGGGAGGGCGTGGTGGCTGTTTGACCCCCACGGCACTGGGAAGCCAAGGAGTGGGAGGGAAAGCTCAGAAATTGTGGTGAAATGTCTCATTTGGGGCTTAACTTTCAAATCTAAAATAGCCTTTATGAAGAGGGTGGTGGGACTCTCTCAGGGGAGGATTCTGCACTCGCTTCAACCCCGTGTGAGCTGAACCCACCTTTGCCTGCTCAGTGCCAATGTGGCCATCCCTGTGACTCCCATGTGACTCCCAGTGTCCCCAGCTGTTCCCAGTGTCCCCAGCTGTTCCCAGTGTCCCCAGCTGTTCCCAGTGTCCCCAGCCAGGTGGCCACTTTGCCAGGAGGTGTGTGGGGCTGAGCTGCACAGAGATCCCGAGTCCTGTGTTTACACCAGAGCACATTGCTGTGCTCTGACTCCAACCCCGGATCAGGCCCCGTTCCCATCTTGCCACCCTGATGCCACCAGCCTTTGCATGGGGATCAAATGAGCTCTGCTGTGCCGTGCTGTGCCCCACAGCTGGGATGTGCCCTGCAGCTGGGATGTGCCCCACAGCTGGGATGTGTCCCACAGCTGGGATGTGCCCCGCAGCTGGGATGTGTCCCACAGCTGGGATGTGCCCCATAGCTGGGATGTGTCCCACAGCTGGGATGTGCCCCACAGCTGGGATGTGCCCTGCAGGTGGGATGTACCCCACAGCTGGGATGTGCCCTGCAGGTGGGATGTGCCCCACAGCTGGGATGTGCCCCACAGCTGGGATGTGTCCCACAGCTGGGATGTGCCCCGCAGCTGGGATGTGTCCCACAGCTGGGATGTGCCCCATAGCTGGGATGTGTCCCACAGCTGGGATGTGCCCCACAGCTGGGATGTGCCCCACAGCTGGGATGTGTCCCACAGCTGGGATGTGCCCCATAGCTGGGATGTGCCCTGCAGCTGGGATGTGCCCCACAGCTGGGATGTGTCCCACAGCTGGGATGTGCCCCGCAGCTGGGATGTGCCCCATAGCTGGGATGTGCCCCATAGCTGGGATGTGTCCTGCAGCTGGGATGTGCCCCACAGCTGGGATGTGTCCTGCAGCTGGGATGTGCCCCACAGCTGGGATGTGCCCCGCAGCTGGGATGTGCCCCATAGCTGGGATGTGCCCCATAGCTGGGATGTGTCCTGCAGCTGGGATGTGCCCCACAGCTGGGATGTGTCCTGCAGCTGGGATGTGCCCCACAGCTGGGATGTGCCCCGCAGCTGGGATGTGCCCCATAGCTGGGATGTGCCCCATAGCTGGGATGTGTCCTGCAGCTGGGATGTGCCCCACAGCTGGGATGTGTCCCACAGCTGGGATGTGTCCTGCAGCTGGGATGTGCCCCACAGCTGGGATGTGCCCCGCAGCTGGGATGTGCCCTGCAGCTGGGATGTGCCCTGCAGGTGGGATGTGCCCCATAGCTGGGATGTGTCCCACAGCTGGGATGTGCCCCATAGCTGGGATGTGCCCCATAGCTGGGATGTGTCCCACAGCTGGGATGTGCCCCATAGCTGGGATGTGCCCCATAGCTGGGATGTGCCCTGCAGGTGGGATGTGCCCTGCAGGTGGGACATGCCCTGGCATGGCCCTGACACCTCTTACCTTGCAGGTGTGGGTGAAGAAGCACATCCAGGTGATCCTGGAGCGGCTGCTGCACACAGTCACTCGCAGGGTGATCGTCCTGGACCGGGAGAACCCACTGAGGGTGAGTCCCACTGCGCCGTGGCCACACCACTTCCCTTTGGGCCGTGTGGGACAGGAACGAGGTGTTGCTGGTTTGGGGATCTGGTGCAGGTGACCAGCACTGCTCCTTGCTGGCTCTGCCAGTGGTACCCAGTGGGATGGGGCTGGATGCCAGGGACGTGCCCAGTGGAATGCAGGGGAAAGCAGGAGCCGTGCTGGGAGCAGGGCTGCAGCAGGGTGTGTTGGGCTGGGGCTGGATGTAGGGGGGTGTACCACAGCAGGACAAAGGAGGAAACCAGAGCTGTGACAGAAGCAGGGCTGGAGCAGCAGGGGCATTGGGAAGAGTGGTCAGGGGTCAGAGGTGCAGGAAGCCCATTTTGGAAGCAATGAGGGGTTTGGGCTGCATTCCCTGGAAAACAAGTAATGGACCTGGTGAACCATCACAGTTTACACGCCAAGAACACGTGTGAGGAATGTGCCAGGACACATGGGAGGGGAAGCAGGTCAGAGCACATGGAGCAGCCCTGCCGGGAGTGATGGGAGGGAGGGGACAGAGCTGGGGCCAGTGGGGCTCAGGAGCTCCGATGGAGAGTGGTGACAGAGCCAGGCGCTGTGCTGCGTCACGGGGGGTGTGCAGAGCCTGTGTTTGGGGGCCCAGAGAAGGGAATTGCCGTGCTGTGCCGTGCCACGCTCCGTACTGTGCCAGGGGAGGTGTGGGCATCCAGAGCGGCAGCTCTGCCACCAGGGCTGTGCCCAGATCTCAGCTGTGCCGTGCCCGGATCTCGGCTGTGCCATGCCCAGATCTCAGCTGTGCCGTGCCCAGATCTCGGCTGTGCCGTGCCTGGATCTCAGCTGTGCCGTGCCCAGATCTCGGCTGTGCCGTGCCCAGATCTCGGCTGTGCTGTGCCCAGATCTCAGCTGTGCCATGCCCAGATCTCAGCTGTGCCATGCCCGGATCTCAGCTGTGCCGTGCCCAGATCTCGGCTGTGCCGTGCCCAGATCTCGGCTGTGCTGTGCCCAGATCTCAGCTGTGCCATGCCCAGATCTCAGCTGTGCCATGCCCAGATCTCAGCTGTGCCGTGCCCGGATCTCGGCTGTGCCGTGCCCGGATCTCAGCTGTGCCGTGCCCAGATCTCAGCTGTGCCGTGCCCAGATCTCAGCTGTGCCGTGCCCAGATCTCGGCTGTGCTGTGCCTGGATCTCAGCTGTGCCGTGCCCAGATCTCAGCTGTGCCGTGCCCGGATCTCAGCTGTGCCGTGCCCGGATCTCAGCTGTGCCGTGCCCAGATCTCAGCTGTGCCGTGCCCAGATCTCGGCTGTGCCGTGCCCAGATCTCAGCTGTGCCGTGCCCGGATCTCAGCTGTGCCGTGCCCAGATCTCAGCTGTGCCGTGCCCGGATCTCAGCTGTGCCGTGCCCAGATCTCAGCTGTGCCGTGCCCAGATCTCAACTGTGCCGTGCCCGGATCTCGGCTGTGCCGTGCCCAGATCTCAGCTGTGCCGTGCCCGGATCTCGGCTGTGCTGTGCCCAGATCTCGGCTGTGCCGTGCCCAGATCTCGGCTGTGCTGTGCCCAGATCTCAGCTGTGCCGTGCCCAGATCTCAGCTGTGCCGTGCCTGGATCTCGGCTGTGCCGTGCCCAGATCTCAGCTGTGCCGTGCCCAGATCTCAGCTGTGCCGTGCCCAGATCTCAACTGTGCCGTGCCCAGATCTCGGCTGTGCCGTGCCCAGGTCTCGGCACCGGGGTGTGATGCAGCCGTGGCTCAGGCAGGAGGCACACACAGGGTCTCACTGGCTTCCACCCTGCTTTCCACCCTCGTTCCCGGGCTGTGTGACCCAAGGCCTGGGGCAGCCAGAGCCAAAAGCACCGTGGAGGCTGTGCCGAGCAGTGATGGGGTGAGGGGTGATGGGGGGCTGCAGGGACGGGTCCTTTGGCTGTGCCGCGCTCCCGCCGCTCACTCGGGGCTCCTCAGGTGCCGTCTGGCAGCTCTCCCAGCACCATCCATGGTTCCTGTGCCGCTGCCACAGCCCCTGCCCTCAGTCAGGGATCCCAGACCGTCAGCCCATGCTGCCCCAGCAGCTCCAGTGGCTGGGAAGGGCCAGGGGGACTGGAGATGCATGTGCCCACACCACGACAGCGCCCGTCCATCCTGTTGCTGCTGGGCAAGAAGGGAGTTGCACCTCAGGGTCACTGTCCTGGCTGCAGCCCCCTGAGTACAAAGGGGGTCCCCAGCACCAGGGATGGGGTTTGACACCGGGCCATCTCCTGCACATGTGCATCTCCTGCTTTGGGGTGCTGCGGTGTGGGCACCAACTGGAGAGCGGTGCCAAACCTGCCCACCCTCCACTCCCCTCTGTGGCTGCAGCAGCTGCTTCCAAGGCCAGGGGTGCCCGGTACTTTTGGAGGAGACCAGGAGATGTCCCCTTCCCCAAGGGCAGTGGCCCCACTGGGAAAGCCATGACTGCTCCTGCTACACTGAGGTGGCAGGCCCTGGCAGGCTCCCAGATGCTGAGGTGGGCACCCAGGTGCCCTGGGCTTTGAGGAGCTCTCACCAGTGGCTCCACAGTGGTGGAGGGTGGTCAGGAATCAGCACAGCATGGGGAGCACTGACTGCTGCATTTTTGGGATATGTCAGACACCCACCACTGCTCCCTGCCCCTTGTTAAACCAACACCGAGCTTCCCCTCTCGTGGCAGCCCCAGAGAGGCTGGAATATTTGAGCTGCTCATTCCTGTTTCCCTGTCATCAGCACCTCTTCCCTACCCATGGGACCCCCGCCCAGCCCACCCTTCCACACAGGGATTTTGGAGACAAAATCCTCCTCTCCAGGCCGGGGTCCCACAGAGACTGTTTTCCAGCGTCTCTGACCCATGGAAACCCTCAGTGCTCCTGGTTAACCTGCAGGCAGCAATGGGGGGGGCCAGCAGGCCCCTCTGCAGGGTGCAGGGACAGGCACTGGTTTGAGCCGGGGCAGGCTTGGAGGCGTGGGGACTGCCAGGGGCCCTGGGGGAGCCTCAAGTAGAGGGGAGTCCAGGGGAACGGCTGCTGCCCCCTCCTCATCCTCCTCCTCCTCCAGAACAGAAGAGCACAGGCGGGAGAGGATGTAACAAAAATAGCGTCTCTGTGGAATTTATTGAGTTCTCCTCAAATACAGCCACAGCTCCCCTCCACACCCGGGCTCCCGCCTTGAACGGAATGGTCAAAAATAGAAAAGCTGGTGCTACCCAAACCCCACCGTAGGAGGGAGGGAGGAGAGGTGGGCAGGGGGTCAGTGCTGGGCCGGTGCCCCCGCGCTGCAGGCTCGAAGGTCACAGGAACCAGAAGCATTTGCGCCGCGATTTCTTCACGTCCAACTTCACGGGCAGCTTTGGGGCCGGGGACAGCTCCTGCCTGGTCGGTGAGGTGGTGCCCGCTGCCCCCACGGCCGTCGGGGGGGGGCTCGGCCCGGGGGTGCCCTCGATGTGGCTCAGCACGCGCTGGAAGCGGCCCTCCTGCTGCCGGAAATCGTGCTCCACGCTGCGCCAGGGCGAGGGCACGGCGTCAGAGGGGATGTGCTGTGCCACCCCAGCCTCCACAGTCTGCCACCCGCCACGGCCCCCCAGCTGCCACAGTCCCCCCCTGCCACGGCCCCCCAGCTGCCACAGTCCCCCCCTGCCACGGCCCCCAGCGTGCAACAGCCCTCCCTTTGCCTCAGAGCTGTGCCCTGCTGCCCACCTGCCCCTGGCACCCCAAACACGGCCCTTGGGGGGCTCAGCGTCCCCCAACACAGCCCTTGGGGAGCTCAGATCTCCCCAAAAGTCCCCAGGGAACTCATCTGCTGAGGGCACGTCCGCCAGAGCTGAGCCCCCTTGCATTCTGGGGCAGTACAGGGGCATGGCCAGACTTCCCAGGGTCACTGTGAGGGGATGTCCTGCTGCATGTGCTTTCAGACAGCCCCTGCCCACCACACTCACCCCTGGGGGCTGTGAGGGGGGGTCTGGGCCCAGATCCCTCCCAAACAGCCACCCCGTCCTTCCTGCAGCCATGGGGTCCGTGCCCAGCATGTGGCACCTCATGGCTGTGCCAGAGCATCCCAGGCCACCTTCTGCCAGAGGGACAGACCTGTATCAGCCTGACTTGGTGGCACGGGGGGTCTTTTGGGGTGGATCCCCCTCAGCTGCCCACCTGCCACCATCCTGCTCCTCCGTCCCCGGTATCCAGCCTGGTGCTGATGTGGGGGGGCGAGCCTGGGGTCTGTGGGACCCCCGTTAGCCATGAGTCCCCTGGAGAGGGGCTGCATGTCCCTGGGGCCAGGGCCCAGGGCAGCTTCGGCATCAGGAGGTGGCATGAGCATGCAAGGGCTCTGCTGCTGCTTGTCCCACGGCTGTCGTGGCAGGAATTAGGGTGCCCCAGGTCTGGGTGGGTGAGGGGGCCTGTGCCCCCCACCACAGCCCTCAGGTTTCCTTGCGGTGCTGGAGCCCTCGGTGTCCCCACAGTCCCCAGTGTCCCTTCAGCCCTGCTGTGCCCCCCAGCCCTGGCTGTGCCCCATAGCCCTGGCTGTGCCCCCCAGCCCTGGCTGTGCCCCCCAGCCCTGGCTGTCCTCACGCCCCTGGTATCACCACAGCTCCCAGTGTTCCCGCAGGCCTTGATATCCCTCCAGCCTTCTCTGTCTCTGCAGCCCCTGCTGTCCCCACAGCCCCCCATGTCCCTCCAGCCCCCAGTGTCCCCGGAGCCCCCGGTGTCCCTGCAGCACCCTGTGGTGCGGGCTGGCTGCTGGCAGCCACGTGCCACGATGTTCCCTCGCAGGGAAAACCTGTCAGTCTCCTCACACCAGCCATGTCCCATCGGATCAACGAGGTGCTGCGGCGTGTGCTGGCAACACACGTGGCAGAGCACACGGGGAGCGCCCCAGGAGCCCCCCGGCACTCCAACACCTCCCTTCACCTCCTGTCACCTCCCCTTGAGAGGACACGAGGGTCCTCAGCCATTTCCAGGAAAAAATGGCAAGGGGTGCCAGTGGCCCCAGAGCAGGGGGCAGCCCAGGGAGGGATCTTGACTCCCCAGCACCGACACAGGAAAGGGTCAGCATCGCTGGGGGGGTGCTCAGCTGGTGCATTGCCCTGAGGTGGGACAGGGGCAGGCAGATCTGACCCCACCACGGGCCATCCCTGGGGTCTGGTGCCAAAGGTGCTCCCCCTACTCCCCCACCCCATGTCCCACCAGAGCCTCTCCTCATCCCACGGGCAGCAGCAAAGCCCACGGGGAGTCCCCAGCGAGAGCCTGGCCATTCCAGGGACCCACCTCCCCCACGTGTGACATCTGTGGCACTGCCATGCCACGTGGAGACAGGCTCGTCAGCCCCAATTAGCGCTGAAGCCCCCAGGAGCTGCAGCAGGGGAGTGCAGGAAGAGTGTGGAGAGCAAGAACGCTGAGGCAGCACCACTGTGCACAGGGGCACGAGGGGGCTGGAGACAGGCACCCCCAGCCCTGGGGTGCACCAGGGAAGGGGCACAGTGCTCACAAAGCACAGCAGGGCTGTGGCACACTCGTGCACCACAGAGCAGGGCTTGGGAGCAGCTCTGTGCACCACACCCCACCCATCCCAGCGCCCAGAGTCAGCCTAATTAACAGCAAAAGGAGAACACACCTGGCCATCCACCCACACTGCAGAGGGGACAGCCAGAAGGACACAAAGGGGTGCCTGGAAGGGCAGAAGGCTTGGGCAAATTCCCAATTCCTTCGGGAATGGGGCCTGAGAGAGCAGGGAGGGCATGAGATGCCTTTCCCCACAGACCAAATGGGCTCTGAGGAGAGAGGGCAGCAGAGGATGGGGATTCCACACCCCGATCCAAAGCCAGCACTGGGAAGCAGAGACAAAGACCCTGTGTTCCCAAACAGCAGCGAGGGGCAGGAATCCATGTGCAGCATCTGTGTGGAGCTGGCACAGAGACAGCGGGATGCAGCCTGGGCTCGAGTGAGCCCACGCACCCGCCGCTGGTGAGGCTTCCCCAATAGATTGCCATTACAGGAGATAAATGCTCTGCCATCCTGCCAGAGCAGCCTCCTTCCAGCTGCTGCTCCTCCATGGAGATCACCCTTGCTGCTCCTGGGAGCGGGAGCTGCTCCCCACAGGGATAAAGGGACAGATCCAGACCGAGTGACACCCAAGGGTGCTCCGTACATGGTGCCCCCCAACACCGGGACAGGGGGTGCAGGCTCACAGACCCCCCTCTCGCCTCACAGAGGAGTCAGGGGGTGCAGGGGAGCAGGACCCCAGGAGCACACGGAGCCAGGGCTGCCCTCACCTGTAGATGATACAGGCACAGTCCCGGCAGGTCCCGCAGTTGGCGATGTCCTGCCCGGTCCGGTACGAGTGTCGCCTGGGACAGAGATGTGCCATGAGCCCAGAGACCTGGCCTGGGTCTGCCCGTGCCCCCCGCTGCCCCCAGCCCCTCATCTGCCTCTGAGCTCCTGCCCCAGGAGCCAGGACTCTCCTCCCTGGATCCCAGTCCCTCTCCTCCCACACGATCCCATTTAATGCCAGGCCAAGCACGGCTCCTCTCAGCTTCCCAGATTTCTCTGATGGGAACAAACCAGAGCCGGGCCCAGCAGCAGTCAGCCCCAAACCCTTCCCACTGTCTGTGCCCTCCCATTCCCATCCCCATCTTCATCCCGGGGTCCCCACGCCCGCAGCCCCCAGGTGACCACCCGTGTCCCCACACACAGTGCCACAGGGGGAGGGCTGTGTCTGTGCTGGAGCACAGGCACATGGCAGTGCCCTGGCAGATGGGCACAGGAGGTGCTTCAGACTCATCTCCAGCCCACGCTAGACTTGGAATTTATCTCTTCTTGATGCTTTTGTACCAGAGCATCCTCCTCCCCCTCCGGGAAGGTGCACAGGACTCGGATTAAGCTGCTGCGTGCCCAAGCTCAGCTCATGCTGCCACATCCTCCTGCCGCTCCACAGGAGGAGTCTGCACCCTCCATGTCTCTGCTGCTGGTGCCAGACCCCATCCCTGAGGCACCCTAATCCCAGGGGCTGTGCCGGGGACCCCCTGCACCCCAGCACTGCTGGTGGGTGCTTCCTGCTGGTCCCTGGCTCCCTCTGCTCTCAGAGCTGTAAGAAATGGCCCCTGTGAAATGTTGTTGGTCCCCTTGGGACCTCACCTCTGTGTCTCCACTGCCCCCTCAGGGCTGTGGAAGGGGGGACAGCTGAGAGAACACCCTCATGTCCCACATAGATGTCACATTTTCCCATTGAAATCTTCCTCCAGTTACTTGACCTTGACCACAGTTGTTCTCAGCCCTCGGAAACTGGGTCTGTTAATGCACCAAATTATACATTGCAATGGGGATTATTCTATCAGCACCCAAATTAGATCCTGAGACCTTTTATATATATATGGTACGTATGTGTGTGTGTGTGTGCCTGCGGCTCTGACGTTTCCAACAGCACCTCTCTGCTGGGAGAGCTCACCCTGGAATGTGTTCAGGGTTTAAATATATATGGTATGTATGTGTGTGTGCCCATGGGCACCTTTGCCAGGGCGGTTCACTCTGGGATGGTGTTTGGTGCAGGATGTTGCCAGCAGCTGGTGCCTGGACTTGGCCAGGACGTGCCAGGGCTGGTGGCCCCACTGTAGTGCACAGTAGGCACCTGGGATCTGACCCGTAGCAAATGAGGCCATGCTGTTCCACAGCATAAGGACACCAGGATAATGTTTGATGTGATTTCCTGTCCCGTTCCATGTGTCTCTGGTACCTTGTTTGCTCACTTCACTGTAACAGTATATGGAGCCAAGGCCTTAATTAAGCTGTCCTGGCTGCACCTGCCTCAGTGGGTGCCAGACTGAGACCCCCGGGGTCCCTCCCCACTGGCAGTGCTCCAGGGGTGGCATGGAGATGGCATTCCCTGCACTTCACTCACACCCAACACTGGCTTAATCTGATTGAACAAACGGATCTCTGTGCTGCCCCAGTGGGAGCTGACAATCTTGGGCATCAGGAACAAGCCCCAGAGGTTTTACAGGAGGGTGCCGGCACTGGCACCTCCCAGGAGGTTGGTTGCCCTTGTGTGAGATGAGTTTGGAGGGTCTCAGCTGGGGACTATCATGGACTGACCACCTTGAGCCATTTGGCAAATCTGCCTGGGAGGCCAAGAAATGCTGGCCTGGGGGGAGACCTTGCCCAAGAGAGCAGATCCTGGGCAGGCCAGATGGGGGGGCTGGACACCTCCCCTGGACACAGACACACCCATCATGAGGGCACCAGCCACTGGATTTGTGCTGAAGGTACCTCCATGGAGGGGCTGGAAGTAGGTGAGAGCTCAGGGTGGCTGCACGTGTGACATGGCAGGGACATGGTCCCCCCCTGAGCCAGCTGCTGGGATGTGACATCCCAGATCCCTGTTCCCAGCGACCAATGGGCAAGTCAGCTGCACTGGATCTGGGCAGGGTCCAGCATCCCCTCGTCCCCCAGGCCTGCACCCCCTGCACCCATCCTTGGGCACGGGGAGGGCCCCGCAGGCGTGAGCAGAACACGCTGGGGAGGGTGAAACCTCACCCTGAGACACGGAGCTGTGTGTGCCTGGACAGCAGCTCTGAGCTTCTCAGAGGGAAACATGTCCAGGAGGCAGCAGCACCCAAATCTGGCAACGTCCCCTGTTCTCCATCCCCAGCCCCAAGGGACATTGTCTCCCTGGCCCCTCGCTCCATCCCCGCCTGCTCACCCGTCCCGCTGCGCCTCCTTCTTCTCCAGGTCCTGGATGACGTCCAGCAGCACCCTGATGGTTTGTTGGCTGGTCTCCAGCACCCCTTCCAGGGACTGCAGCTGGGAATGCAGGTCTCCCTGCTCCCCGGGCCGCCAGGGGCCCTCTCCCTGAGTTGTCTGGGCGTCCTCGTCCCTCGCTGGTGGTCCCACCGGTCCCTTGGCCACCACCACCAGCTGCAGCAGGTCCTGGACATGGTGCAGTGTCTCCGGTTGCTCAGCAGCGAGGCAGGGCTGCCCGTGCTGGGGGGGCTCTGGTGCCCACCCTGCTGTTTGTGTCCCCATGCTGGGGCCCTGTGGGACCGGGGGCAGCAGCTCCCTGTGTCCCTCGGGTCCTGCCCGGCCATGCCCGGGCTCAGCAGCGTGGAGCCGGCTGCAGGTGCTGAGCACAGCTGGTGTCTTCTCCGGTGCAGCAGCAGCAGCAGAGCTGTGCCAGCCCGGCACCGGTGGGATGGGGGCTGGCGAGGCGCAGCAGGGCCCCCGCCATGGCGAGCCGCAGAGCTGGTGGTGGGGTGGAGGGGGGTCCCGGGGGGGGTTGCCCTGAGGTGGCTGGCGGAGGCCGTGGGTGTCCGTGGCGGGGCCGGGCTGCCGGCGGTGCGGGGAGGGCTGGGGTGGTGGGCGGCCGCAGGGCAGGGCCCGCTCTGAGTCGCTCCGGCCAAGCCCCCGGTGCTCAGCGGGAGGTCGGGGCTGGCCACAGGGTACGGAGGCCGGGCGTGGGGTGACCCCGTGGCCACCTCGTGGGCTCCCGCGGAGCTGGGCACAGGCGGGGGGCGGCGGGCAGGGCTCCGGGGCGCAGCGGGCAGCAGGACACCCGGCTGTGCCGCGGTACGGGGGAGGGGGGTCCCTGGGCGGTGGCAGTGGTAGGGGGCACACCGTGGCGTGCTGGGCGAGAGCCACGGTGCGGTCATGTGTGGGGAGGTTGCCAGGGGCCCGCGGGGGCACAGCCCAGCTGGTCGCGGTGGGCACGGCCACCCCAGGGCACCGGGCACTCGCCACAGCGGGCAGTACCGCATCCCCTGCCACATCGCAGACGCTCCTGCTGCGGGGCTGGGGAGCTGGGAAGGGCTTCTGGAGGCTGGGGGAGGTCTGGATGGCCGTGCTCATGCACGCCTTCCTGGGCATGGGCAGCGTCAGCGAGCCCGGCTGTGCCTGGGGCCAGCTGCGCCGCGAGGCACGGAGAGCCGCCGGCTCAGGGGCGTCCCTGGGGGGCGGCGAGGCACGTGGGGTGTTGGGGCCGGGGGTGGCCGCGGGCCCGGGCGGGGGGCTGCCCGCCCGCCCTGAGCCGCCCTCCACCAGGTCCTTGAAGCGGACCTGCTGCGTGCGGTTGCGCCGGCGCTTGAGGCGGCTCTCGATGTCGGGCGAGTCGCGGTTGAGCAGCACCGAGCGCACCGTCATGGCTTTCTCCTGGCTGCCCTCGCCGGCGGGGGCCGGGCCGGGCACGGGCTCACGGCTGACCATGGCTCAGGGCCGCGGGGCCGGGGGGCCGCGGTGGGGCGCGGGGGGCCGAGCGCCGATGGCCGGAGCCCTGGGCTACACCCGTCCCCAGAGCTGCTGGAGCAGCGGGCAGCCTCATCCCGCGCTGCCACAGAGAGGGGATGCTGGGCGGGAGGCGGGCGAGGGGCCGCGGGGCATGCTGCCCACTGCCCGGCCCTACAGCCCCCGGCACGCCGCCCCGACGGCCCTGCCCGGCACCGCAGCTCCCCGCCGGCGCCCGCAGCCCATCGTCCCGCGGCGGCTGCCCGGGCTCAGGGCCGCCCGCATCGGGCCCGGTGCCGGCCGTGCCTGCCCACGGCTCCTGGGCTCTGGACCTGCGGGGACAGAGAGAGGTGCGTCAGCCCTGGCCACACCACCACGGCCCCCGAGGACACGAGTGTCCCTGCAGAGCCGCCAGCCTCTCCCGCCTCAGCTCCCTCCCAGCCCGCCATCGCCAAACGCGAAGAGACAGACTTTGATCTGCGGCGCTGCCTCCTCAGCACAAAGGGAGAAGGGAAAAGAAACCCCTTTAGCATAAACACGTTCCGAGTTCACAGCTCAAATCAAGCAGAAGCAGCTGTTAAAAATAGCTCTGCCTCGCCGGGGCTGGTGCCTCGTGCGTGGGGCGGCAGCGGGAGGGCAGGCACAGGACAGGGTGGGGGGCACGGGGCTCCCGTGAGGGACAGACAGACACAGGGCACCTACTGCACGTGGGACACCCGCCACACACAGGCACCGGCTCTGCATGGGCTGGAAAGGGCGTGGGGCACCTCTCCAGCATGGACATGGCTGGAGTGGGCACGGGGCATCCTGCACTGGGCTTGGCCAGGTTGGCAGAGGGGACCCGTCGTGTGTGGGGCGTGGCCAGATGGGCACAGGGACCTGTCACGTGTGGGGCGTGGCCAGATGGGCACCGGTGGTGCTGGCTGGGCTGCAGGTGTGGGGGGCCAGCTCCGTGGGCAGGGGTGAGACTGTGGCTCGGGGAGACTGAGCCACTTCAGGCATGTGAGAATCAGCAGGAGCAAAAACCTTCAGTGAGACTGTGGGATATCCCCGACACCAGCATTGCTTCCCAGGCAGCACAGGGTCAGGACCTGGGGGCACAGCAGGGATTGCACCCAGCCATATCCCCATCCCTGCCATCCTTCCTGCACAGCTCTGCAGGGCTCCTCCTCCACACACCTGCCAGGCAAACCCCTTCGCAGCCCCGTCCAGATGTTCCCCCAGCGCCCAGCCCCATGCCCAGCTGGCTCTGCCTCTGCCCACTGGGTCGCCTGCAGCTGCCCCAGCCCATCACACTGCCTGGCCACGTGGAGCACAGGGCACACTGTGCCCTGCTGGGATGTCCCAGGGTGCAGGGGAGGCCGATGGCTAATTTCAGGACACAATGACAGGGAGAGGGTGGGAGAGACAGAAATGTCAGCCCTGGTGCACAGTAGTTCAGCCTCACCACACCACACCATGTCCCATGTCCCACATCCCTGGTCCCCAGCCCAGACCACAGGCTGCTGCTCCCCCAGGGCCCCACGCCCTCTCAGCACAATAAGGCAGGAGCCTCGCTGGCTCCACAGCCCCTCTGTCCTCCCTGCAGGTGGACACATGGCACAGCCACCCCTTGGGCCCCTCCCTGCCTTGCCTTGTTTCTGCTGGCACAAAGCGCTGACTCAGCACAGCAGCCCGGAGTCCCCGACGCTGGAACAACCAAACTTCCGAGTGCTGCACGTGCCAGTGCCCAGGGCCTCCCCAAGCCCACGGTGAGCACTGACCCGGCAGAGCAGGGAGCTCACGCAGCCCTCCTTGCCCCCAGCCCGGCCCTGCATGCCCCAGTGCCTCCGCACACCCCGCCCCGCACTCGTCGGGATGCTGCTCCACACGCTGCCGAGCCGCCCGGCGCTTCCCTTCCCGAGCTTGGAGCCGTGCCCAGACACCCGGAGACGTCTGTGAGGCAGGACGCGACAGGGATGGGACGGGCTCGTTAGTATGGGCAGCATCAGGCAGAGGAGTGAGCTGGCCGGGGCCGGAGCCGGTGGCACTCGTCTCGTGTCCCGCATTGCCACAGCCCTGCCTGGCCCAGGGCCCGGGCACCCACTCCATGGCCATGGTGTGAGCCACCCCCTGAGGCCCTGCCTGCAGGGTCACCTCTCCCCCTTGTGCCATAGAGGGGGCCCATGCCCTGGGCCAGGTGTCCCACGCCCAGGTCCCTGGCAGCATCCTCGGCTGTGGCTGTGCCAGGGAGGGCAGAGGGGCCCAGTGGGCACATCTCTGTGCCAGAGCCGAGCACTCCAGAGGGCAGCCTGCATGTGGTCAGCCTGCTTCAGAGAGTTCCTTAGTGGGAGCACTAACCAGCACAGGGCAGAGGGTGTTGGGAATGGCTCCAAGGGCCGAGCACAGGGCAGGAGCACCACTGGCACGGTCCGAACCTGGACCAGCCCCCTGATCCTGCGGCGGGCACCTCGCCGAGCCACGGCTGGCGCAGCGTGGGACGAGGCTGATCCCCCGCCGACGCAGAAACGCGGCACTGTCAGTCAGCGAGGCCTCCCCGAGCCCCCTCGGCCTCCCAAACTGCTGGGAGATCAGAGACAAGGCACAAGGACAAAGGGAAGCCTATAAATTATACATGGAGCAACTCCATTTGGGAACAGCTCCGAGGATGTCAACCACCCACGCCAGGACCCTCCCACCCGTCCCTGCGTGTGCTCTGTGCTGTGGTTGGATTCAGTGCTGCGCTCGGGCACTGTTTGCAGACACCGGTGTCTGCACGGATAACGAGCCCCCTGCAACCTGGCTCTGCCCTCTCTAATGGGACCCCCCAGACTGTCGCTGAATCCGAGGAACCCCCTGTGCTGATGGGCCCCAGGACACCTTGGATGCACCCAGCACCCAGCTGCACTGGCGCTTCCCAGCTCCTCGTCAAGCTTCATATACGGGGAAATGGTGCCCAACGCCCCAATCCTGGGGTCCACCGGAGCCCCTCCAAGGTCCAAAGCCCACCACAGCTCCTTCCAGGGTCCAGTCCAAGAGGACCCCAAGGCTGTGGCCACTCCTCTCCAGAAGAGACCTGTGAGAGCCCCCGAGACCAAAGCCAGAGCCCCGGTGCTCCGCTCCCGTGTGCCCCGCTGGGCTCTGTCTGTGGGACAGGGGGTGTTGGGCACCCCTGGGGTGGTCAGTGGAGAGCGACCCTGGAGAGCCCAGTGCAAGGGATGGGGAGAAGCAGAGCCCTGGCATGGGGGTCCAGGGAATGTGGGTGGGCTGGCACTGGCCAGGGAATGGGCTGAGGGCTTGACTGATCCCCTCTGAAGGACGGCAGCGTGTGCCAGCCACGCCACGCAGTGCGGGGCTGCGGAGAGCACGGCTCATCAAACCCATCTGCTGCTGGGCTTGATGAGGTTCCAAGTTTGGTCAGTGGAGGTAAAAGCCTCGGCGGAGCAGACTCGGATTTCTGTGAGGCATTTGACATTTCGACGGAGAAAGCAGGAGAATCCCAAAGCAATGTGACACACATTAAATGGATTAAAACCAGCTAACCAGCACATCTCCACTTGTAACCATCCCACAGCCATCACCCATAGCTGGACTCTGCCCCACTGCCACAGAGGGACAGCGGCCCAGGGCACTGTTTGGTCCTGACCACGGAGGGAAACTGAGGAAATGGGAGAAAATGAAGTGCAAGGAAGAAAAAAGGCCAACATAGAGGCAGGCAACAGGCGTGGGGCCGAGGCTGCGTAGGATGGGGCTCTGGGCAGCGGTTCCAGGCTGTGCTCATGGCAGCTGGAAACACGGGTTGACGAGCTGGAGGAGCAACTTCCTTAAAAACTGAGGCCAGCTGGTGCAGGAGCAGCTTGGAAAGGGAGGATCCTCCATCTCAGCAATTTTTTAGATCTGAGTGGTTTTTCTCCTCTGGTTCCTGTGGCAATTCCAGGCTCATGGATAAGGTGGGACAGCAGGTCACATTGATGGTGTACAGGTAAAACCAGGTGATTCTCCTGTAATGCAACAGAGGACATGAGTCCTGCAGCAGCGGGTTGTGCTGGATGCTCAGCACAGCTGGGAAGGATGTCTGCTCCACTGAGCCCAGGAGCTGAGGAAGTGTTGGGAACCTCTTCCCATGGACACCACTGACCAGCGCCCGCAAAGATCGAGTACCCTCCTAGTGAGCAGCACCAGGGCTCTGAATCAGGTGCCAGCCCAGCTCCCTCCCCAGCCCAGAGCCCTTTGCCGCGGACACGCTGTGCCATGTGCACCTCGTCCTGCATCACCTGCCCACCAGCCTGCAAAGGGCTTGGGAATCTCCCCTGGGAGAGCCCCAGCACTGGGTTCCTCTGGCCAGCACTGACTGATGGGGAATTTTGTGAGTGAGATGCACCAAACCTGCCGGGTTTGCATCGTGGGACTCATCTCGCACGGTGCAGGGCTGCCCTCAGAGGACAGAGCCCTGCTTCACACTGCTCTGTACAGAAAGTTATCTGCCAGCTTTGGCCCTTTCCCCACCCATCCTCCTCCTCGTCCTCCTAGTAATGCCTGTGGCAGAGGGAAAACCGGAACAGACACATAAATCTTCTCAGGATGCAAGAGGACGGGAGACGAGATTTATGAGGGAGGAAGTCAGATTCTCCTGGAACTGCAGAGGAGAGCAGCAAATGACCCGGCTCCACTCATGAGGTAACAGCTTCTGTGGGGCAACACTTCTGATTTTTCTGATCTCCAGAGAAGAGAGAGGTGCTGCTGGCAATGGAGAGGGTCAGCACTGGAGGATGAGGCACTGGAGGGGCAGGAGCCAGGCTCGTGACACATCACTTCACAGCAGAGTCTAATCCTGCCTTGGCTCTGGGAGGACTCGAGGCGTTTGTACTCAGATCAGAGCATCTCTGGGACTCGAGGAAGGAGGACTCAGAGCAGCTCCTCAGGCAACTTGCACACCCAAAATCCAGTTCCTCGCTGAGGAAGCTCCACCACGAAGGCAGCTCATGCCCTGCCCTCACGGTTCTCTTGGAGGCTCTTCCAGAACCCAGCTGCTCAGAGCCTCACAGACCTTCTCATTTCCTGCAGGCACTTAATCATGGCCCGTTTATATCCGACTGTACTTGTGCCAATGGAGCGCTTCCGCTCGAGCAGCTCTTCTCCCTCCTCAGCACTCAGCCCCTGTGTCCCCAGTGAGGAAATGTCCCTTCTTCAGCCACAACCCCAGTGCTCTGCGGGTCCAGCTCTGTTCGTGTCCCCAAGCCCAGCTCCTCATGTCCCCAGTGGTCCTCACAGCACCTGATCCCTCCCTCCAGGCAGCACCCAGGGCGCTGCTCAAACACCACTGGGGCTCCCCCAGGACCCCTGGGCTCCCTGACCGAAGGCACAGGCACCGTCCCTGTCACCGTGGCCGTGCCCAGGGTGCCTGTGCCCTACAGCCCCCCAGCCCCCACAGAGCATTGCCCAGGGGTTCCAGAAGTGGCACTGGCACACGGGTCCTGGCACGAGTGGCAGCTCACATGAGCCGAGGGATCGGCACTCATCCCTATGTAGGTCACTGGCTGAAGTGCTCTGTGGGAACATTAGTCACTCTCCCAGCCACGGGGCCCAGGAGAAGGCTCTGGAGCCCAGCCAGGGCAGGGGGTCTCCGTCACTCATCTTCCCACAGCAGCACCCACGGGCACCCTGCAGGCTCCTCTCTGAGGCCACGGAGGCTCCTGGGTGCCCTGGCCACACACCATGGCTCATGCCCACAGAAGAGGTCCCACTGGTGGGGAAGGAGCAGCGACAGCCTCCTGGCACACAGAGGTCACCAGCTCTGCTTCCATTGCTCCCCTCCACCTGCAGATGTGCTGGTGCTGCAGATGGAGGATGCACACGGTCAGGAAGAGGGGAGCACAAAGCCTCTACGTGAGCCTTCAGAAGCTGCAGAAGCCAAATTATTCCTCTGTCTCCTGTGGATGCTGATATGGCTGTCATGGCAGTGGTGTCTCTGTTCTCTCCACTACCTGCTGGCGTTCCCACCTCTCTGCCAGGCAGAGGAGCATCGGTATCACTGTTTTAATGAGACATGAAGAGGTAGAGTGACCTGCCTGGGGGAGCACGGGCAGAGCGGGGCAGACAGCCCATGTGGAGCAGGAGCACCTCAGGAGGAGTTTGTTCCATATCCCAGGGCTTCCCTCAGCCACCTCCATGGAGGAGCAAGAGAACATCCCTGGAGCTGCTGCCAGCACTGCAGTTCAGTGCCACTCCTTGGGGCTGCAGGAGAGACCACCCTGGAGGAAGAACACCCAGCAAATGTGGTGTGAGCAGTACCATGCTCCTCTGAGCCCCAGAAACGCTCTGTGTCTACAGGGATCTGGGAAGATGTTTGTCACAGAGATCCAGCCCAGAGAGCTCAATCCAGCCCAGAGAGCACGACCAAAGTCCAGGGCTCTGCCAGCACCTCTGGCCCAGGATGATCCTGAGCAGATGACAGGACCAGGGAAGTGAGACACAGCTCATCAGCAGACCCCACAGCCCCGTGCTCTCCAGGGAGGGTGTCTCACCTTTCCAGAAGGGGCTTGGGCACCCATCTGGAGCCCACCCTCCCCAGTGTGCAGAGCAGCCAGCCAGGCCGGGGGGCCCTGTCAGACCAGGACTCCAGGGGCTTCCTCTCATGCCATAAATGGCATCAGAAAGCCACAAGCTTTCCCCAGAGCACAATTATGGAAAAAGCTGGAAAGGCTTCACCACCCAGCTGTTCCCACACCACCCCGGCCACCCCTGCACACACTGATCTGGGCTTAGGGGGCTCAGCAGGGTCCCCCCGGGATAGCCCCTGTCTCACTGGTGCCCACCAGCCATGGTGCCAGCAGCCAGCATTGCGGCCTCTGCAGCTGCAGCTCCCAGCACAGGGAACGTCCTTCCAGAATACAAATTCCTGCCTTTAAGTGCATTCCCAATGCCATCAGGCAGCCTGCTCCCCTTTATCTCCATGTGCTTTGGACAACTGTGGTTACCAGGGGAATCTGGGAATTACCAAGTGTCCTCCTGTCTCCCCGTGCCTCAGTTTCCCCCCCATCAAACAGCCTGGACCACACAGATCATCCCCACAAACACGGGAGGCAGGCTCTGCCAACGGCACTGGTTAGGACTGGAGTAGTGTTGTTAGCACGGATGGGAATAGACCCACTAATTATCCATGGCCTCTGGATGCCACCATACTATTAAATAATTATAATAATTATCATTTGTAAAGAAGACAACCTCAGTCCAAAGGAGCTTCTGCGATGAAATCCACCCCACTCCTCCGAGCGCGCCAGAAGGACAAACCCTCCCCACGGAGAGGGGATGAGGGAGAGGGCCGGGGGTACCAGCCTCAGCCTGGCTTTGCCTGGGGGTCCCCCCGCGGCCCCCTGGCCCTTCCCCTCGGGCAGCACCGCAGGGAGGCAGCGCAGCCGGTGGTCCCCCGCGTCCCTGCCACCGCGGCTGTGCCGAGGGGCTCCTTCCCCTGCCCCCGAGAGCTGCCGAGTGTGGAGACCGCCGGGAGCTGCTGCTGGCACTAAATGCGTTCTGCCACCCAGAGCGGGCAGCTGACATCGGTGTCCCCGTGTGTCCCCATGCAGGCACACGCTAGCACAGCCGTGGCCCAGTGGTTACTCATACGTGTCCACCTCATGCTTCCAAGACAAAACCGGTTCCGCGGAGACCTCCCGCCCCCCCGCACCTCTGCCGGGAGCCGCAGCTCTAACGGGCTTTGTGCGCGATCCCGTAGGGAGGGTCGGGACCGGCGCACCCCGGGAGCTGCGCCTCCCTGTTTCGCAGGACCGGCTGGGCTCGCTCCGCATCCCGGAGCCCCGCTGGCGGACACAAGGCCTTGGGCGCGGAGCAGCCGGGAGCAACGTGGGCTGAATCCCTCCAGCCCCGACCGGCGTCACCGCGGCGCGCGGTGCCCAAAGTGACATCCCTGGATGTGCGTGTGCGTGTGTCAGCCGGCACAGCCCGGCTGAGCGACCCGTCCCTCACGAGGGGGAGCGGGCACAGCCGAGCCGGCCCGGCCGCTCCCCAGCGCGGCTCTCGCACGCGGCCCCGCACGCAGCGACTCGGCAAGCGGCGGGGACACGGGCCGGGGCGGCGCGGCTGCGGCACCGGGGCACGATCTGGGGGTCTTCGGCTCCCACCAGAGATTCACCTCCATGGGCTGCACACTGTGCCACCGCTCCAGCACGGCTGTGACCCCCAGAGACCCCGCCACGGCAGCCCGCGGCCACGTCCGTGCGGGGTGCCCAGCGCAGGGGGCTCGGAGCGGAGTGCCCGGCGCACGGTGCCTGCCATAGGGTGCTCGGTGCGGGGTGCCACCGCCCCCGTGGCTCCCGCAGTTCCCGGGGCAGCTTCTGCTTAGCGGGGGCAAAGAAGAGGAGGACTGGGAAGTGCCGCGACCCCCGGGGCTCCAGGGCCGGGCACCACGCACCGGCGGCCGGGAGGACACCACGGATCCCCCTTGCCAGCCCAGCCCGGCTCCTCGCCCTGGCCCCGCCGGCCCCCGCACATCCCGCGGGGCCGCGGGTGTTCGCATCGCCCCCGCGCCCCCGGGGTCCCCGCACCGTCGCGCAGTCCCGGCTTCAGGGCTCTCGGTACCGCGCCGCCGTTCCTGGCCCCGGGGTTCCTGCGTCCCGGCCGCGGGGCCGCCCGGAGTCCCGGTCCCGGTCCCGGCCCGGCGCCGCAGGGCCGATGCCCGCAGCGCCCGGCCCGGCCGCCGCCCCGCTCCCCGGCAGAGCCCTCTCCCCGTCCCACCGGTACCTGGTGCTCGGCGGAGCGGCTCCGGCGGCGGCGGGCGCGGGGCTCGCGGGGCGGGGCGGGGCGGGGCGGGCGGCGCGCGCTCGCCGGTACCGGGGCGGAGCCGGCGGGGGCGGAGCGGGGCGGGGGCGGAGCTTCGCGACGGGGAGCGCGCCCGGGTACCGAGCCCCGGAGGAGCCCCGGAGGAGCCCCGGTCCCGGCACCAGGCGGGTCCTGCCCGGACGGCGCGGTGGCTGCGGGCCCCCGGTGCGCCCGTGCTGCTGCGCGGGGCAGCGCTCGGCGGGGCGGCCGCGGGGCTGCGGCGTCACCTGGATGCCCGAAGGATCGTGAGCTGTTGGGGTTTGATCCATTTGCTTCCCACAAGATCATTCCCTGCAAATCCGCCCGCAGCCAGTTTTGGCCGTGGCTTCCCCGCAGCAGCCCTCAGAGGGCTGCGCCCCGTCCCGAGGAGCTCCCGGGGCTGCCTGGGAGCTGCGGGGACGAAGCTGGAGCCCTTGGTCACTGGCAGCAACCACATTCCTCCGAACCGCCCTGGGCTGTCCCCTTTGGGCTCCATGTTGTTGGCAAGGGCTGGCCTGGGGCCGGTGAAATTGTCCAGGAGGAAGCTCTGGCACTGATCAACCTACCGGGACTGGAAGGTTCCTGTGGCACCCCGTGTCCTGTGCAGAGCTGCTGGGGCTCCTCCAGCACACCCAGGGTGGACAGTGGTGCCCAGTGCCCGGTGCTGCCCTCACAGGGCTCACGGCATGATCACAGAGTTCCATCAGTAACACTGGGGCACGACAGGGCCATCACTCATCCTGAGCCTGCAGGACGATGCTCTTACCCAGAGATCCCCAGGACAGCTTTCTGGACAGCATCCTGCTCCTGCACAGGCTGCTTATCTCACCACAAAGCCAGGAGCCTCCTGGACTTGAGCCAAGGGCTCAGTTTGGGACCCTTCACTGGAGGCGCTGGGCTCCAGAAAGAACCTCCTTACTATTTTCAAAATGCCTTTGCATCCACAGATGACCTTAAATTACCTTAAAAATGACAGAGATGCTTCAGCACCGTGCTGTAGAGCTATGTCTGCGTCCCCTCAGCGTCATGGCAGGTGCCAGAGCCGTCCCATCGCTGGAGTGGGATGTGCAGACCAGGATCTGGAGATGAAGGGGGGCAGGAAAAGTCTGTGGAGCTGGGGTGGAGGGAACCAGGGCAGGCGGGGGGTGAATGGCCCCCAGAGCAGTTGGGCCTCCAGGGTACAGACTGACTGGGGAACACTGATAGTGTCCCCTTCCATGGTCACGGGACTGAGCAGCCCATCTCCCCCAGAGCCACTACGTGGCCTGCATGGCCACCATCCTGAGCCAGATGGACAAGGACCACTACAGTGCCTACATCCAGGCATTCCCCTCCCGGCCTGAGCTGATGGTGAGTGCTGCCCCTTGGCCACACCAGCACCTCCCTCACAGCACCTCCCTGTCTTCCCAAGAGGGCATCATGATCCAGCCCAGCTCCTGACATCTTCTCCTCCCTGGTAGGACTTCCTCATGGAGACCTTCATTCTCTTCAAGGACCTGATTGGGAAGACAGTGTATCCCTGCGACTGGGTGGTGATGAACATGGTGCAGAACCGGTGAGGACCTGGGCTGGGAGGGACCCGTAGGCAGGCGCTGGGGCTGGGGGTGAGACCCTGGGGTTCCTCATGGGGCACAGGGCAGGCAGACACTGGGGCTGGGAGTGAGACCCTGGGGTTCCTCATGGGGCACGGGGCAGGCAGACACTGGAGCACAGCTCCAGTGCACCCAGGCGGCGTTAGGCTGTGCTGCAGTGGGCACGAAGGCCCCTGCCCTACCCCCACTGTGGGACGGCGGTGGGCACGTGCATGGTGGGCACACTGGGTTGGGCAGTGGGCACACTGGTGCTGCCCTTGCTCAGTGCCTGTGGCCACTTGGTCCCAGGGAGTTCCTGCGCACCATCAACCACTTTGCCACGACCTTGACCAAGATGTTCCTGAGCAACAGCAGCTTTGAGCTGCAGGTGAGTGGGCACTGCCAGTTCCTGGTGGGGACTGGGGGTCCAGGAGAGGACACACCCTGGCCCCCAGCCCCCCATTTCACGCAGCCTGACATTCATCCCTGTGTTTTTACTGCAGCTTTGGAACAACTATTTCCACCTGGCCGTGGCCTTCCTCACTCAGGAGTCCCTGCAGCTGGAGAACTTCTCCCCAGCCAAGCGCAACAGCATCCTGGCCAAGTGAGTCCACTCCAGCCGATTGGCAACACCTCGGGTCCCTGCCCCAGGCTGCTGCCACGCCGCAGGGTCAGGGATTTTGGGGTGAGCTGGCCAGGGTGTGCCACACCCTGGGCTGCAGAGCGCTGCTGACTGACCATCCCGGCAGGTACGGGGACATGAGAGCCACGATCGGAGCGTCCATCCGGGACATGTGGTACAGCCTCGGTGAGCCGGGGTGTGCAGGGGGGTTGCTGGGTCTCCGTGGGCTGGTGTCCATCTGCACCATCATCAGACTGGCTGTGGGGAGTGGGGTATTGCCAGTGTGGCCATGGGAGCCTGCATGGGTGCAGATCTGTCCCCCAGCCCTTCCTGCCCTCCCCAGGCCATCGCAAGATTGAGTTCATCCCGGGCATGGTGGGCCCTATCCTGGAGATGACACTGGTGCCAGAGCTGGAGCTGCGCAGGTCCACCATCCCCATCTTCTTCGACATGATGCTCTGCGAGCACCAGCTGACTGGGAGCTTCAGCCGGGTGAGGGACAGGACTGATCCTGGGGAGCAGGATGGGGTGGGATGGTGCAGCAACCACCTGCCCCGGGGGAGTAGCATGGCCTGGGAGTGGGGACAGGGACCTGTCCCTGCCAGGTGGTCCCTGGGGAGGGGCTGCTCTGAGGCCCAGTGTCTGGGGGCTGCTACTGCAGCAGCCAGGGCCAAGCTGAGCCCATCCTCGTGCTCCCCCACAGTTTGAGGACGAGATTCTGCGCAGGCTGGACAGTGAGGTGGAGGGCGGCCGTGGGGATGAGCAGTACAAGCAGCTTTTCAAGAGCATGTGAGTGTGTGGTGACGTCCCCACCTTCTCCCCAAGGCATGGACCTTTTGCTGCTACCATTCTCTGCCATCCCACTCCTCCTCACATCTGTGCCCTGACCTGGAGAATGCCGCTGGGGAGTGGGACCAGAGAGGAGGGAGGATGGTGCCTGAGCACCATTATGTGCCCCCTGCACACCTCTGCTGCTCTGGCCAGCCTGCTGCTGCCTGCCCCCAGCAGTGCCCCTGCCCCACATGTTGTCCCTGCCCTTGGTGATGCTCCTGTCCCCAGTGATGCCTCAACCCCAGGAATTACCCTTGTTCTACCCCAAGAGTTACCCCTGACCCAGGAATTAGCCCTGCTCTGCTTTGGGACTTGTCCCTGCCCCAGGAACTACCCCGTGCCCCACGTGATACCCCTGCCCCAGGCGATGCCTCTGCCATCCCCAGGCTTTACTCCTGCTCTGTTGTGCTCATCAGGTTCCCATGCAGGGTGATGGAGCTGTCGGGTCTCCCACCATCCTGGCCATGCCTGTGGGGGGTCTCACTGCAGATCAGGGGTTGATTTGTGCCTCTTGTTGAGGGTCTTCTCTCTCCCAACTCCCAGTCCCTGGGAAGCCGAGCAGAGCAGTAGTGGGAGCGCCGTGGAGCTGGGTGTGCAATGGCACCCACGGTCCCCTCTCTTCCCCAGCCTTCTGAGCTGCTGCCAGAGACACTCCGAGATGGCCAAGCCCGGGACAGACTTTGTGGAGCTGGTGACTGCACTCCTGGAGCGGCTCCTGGACTACCGGGCTGTCATGAACGATGACAACAAGACCTACAGCATGAGCTGCACCGTCAACCTCCTGGTGGGTGCCCTGCCCCAGCTCCCTGAGCATGGCAGAGCTCAACCCCAAGTCCACCCAGCTCCCTGGGCTGGCAGGCTGTGGGAGGGGCTCACCTCCACTTTCCCACAGTCCCTGGGGCTGGCAGGGCTTGTCCCTGTGTCTCCCCACGTCCCCTCAGTGCCCCTGGCACAGCACAGATGGGGAGCACCCACTGCCAGAGCCGGTGTCCCCTGGGAGTCGCCGTGCATCTCCCCAGTGCCATGGGTAGCCCCTTCTCCGTGTGGGGACAGTCCTGGCAGCACCATGACCCACTGTGGGACTGTGGGGGGCTGTGGCACCCCTGGGGCCACTCAGACAGCCTTGTCTGCTCTTCCCCAGAACTTCTACAAGGAGATCGACCGCCAGGCCATGTACATCAGGTGAGTGCAGCACCAGGGGACTGGCAGCACCTGGGCTGGGGAGTCCTGGGGCCCCGAGCTCCCCATGGGAATGTCGGAGCGGCTGGAGGGGCAGGGCTGTGCTGGCTGCCAGGCCCCACACGCGGGACCGTCGCTCCCCACACACGACTCCGTGGCTCCCAGGTACCTGTACAAGCTGAAGGACCTGCACATCAGCTACGAGAACTACACGGAGGGAGCCTACACGCTGCTGCTGCACGCCCGGCTGCTCACGGTGGGCCGGAGGGGAGGTGGGGGTGGGTGGCCGTGGTGACCTGGCATGACAGGCCAAGTCCTGTCCCCTGTCCCCCACGCAGTGGTCAGAGGAGCCCAACACGGCCCCCGTGCCGGGCCTGCACGGCTGCCACCTGCACACCCAGCGCCAGCTGAAGGAGGCTCTGTACAACCAGATCATCGAGTACTTTGACCAGGGCAAGGTGAGTGCAGCCACCCAGCCCTGCAGCCCCCGAGCCCCCAAGCCCCCGCAGCCGGAGGAAGCTCGGCTGGCTCAGGGCAAGCCTGGGCCCCTGGCCACCTCTGGCCCCTGCTCCAAGCCCCCAGACCTGGGCTTCAGCACAGCCCCTCAGCCTCCCCACAGCTGTGGTGGGGCTGGAGCTGCCCTGCAGTAAGCCTGGCTGGAGAGTTCACCTCACAGCCACTGTCCTTCATCCCATCCTGTCCCACCCTATCCCACCCTGCCCCATCCCATCCTGTCCCAGTCCCAGCCCTCATACTGCCAGGGGCCGGAGCTGGGACATCCCGGGAGGAGAGCTTGCTGAGGCTGGGGGCTCCAGGGCTGGATTCAGTGAGAAGCCAAGTCCTGCTTGGAGAGTGAGAGACTTCTCACTGGGGGGTAGGGACGCAGGTGCCCCCACAGGCAGGGGGGTCTCCTCTGGAAGCCCCTGGTGCCCCCTGACCCAGCATACCCTGTCCTGGGGGGGCCCTGCCCTGGCCCCCTCTTCTCCAGATGTGGGAGGAGGCCATCCACATCTGCAAGGAGCTGGCGGAGCAGTACGAGAGCCACGTCTTCGACTACGAAATGCTGAGTGACATCCTGGTGGGTGCCCAGCTGGGATGGGGGTGCTGCTGGCAGGGCAGGATGGTGGGGATGAGCTGGGGGATGGTGGTCTGCAGGGCCCCATCCTGCCCCTCTCCCCTGCAGCAGCGGGAAGCCAAGTTCTACGAGAAGATCCTGAAGGTGCTGCGGCCCAGCCCAGACTACTTTGCCGTGGGGTACTACGGGCAGGGCTTCCCCACCTTCCTCCGGGTAAGCGGGGCCGGGAGCAGCTCCACGCCTGCCACCTCCATACCCAAAGAGCCCCACTTCTCACTGCTCTCCACCTGGATGTGGAGCTGTTGACCACAACTCTTTGAGTGTCACCATCCAGCCTGTTCTTTACTCGCCAAGGGTCCCATCTGCCCCATCCAGGCCTGTCCAGCTTGGAGAAAAGGGTGTCCTGGGCACAGGGTCAGATGCTTTGCACGTCCAGTCACTCTCCCCTCATCTACCCATGCTGTCATCCCCTTGTAGAAGCCACTGAATTGGTCAGGCAGGATTTGCCATTAGTGACACTGCCTTGTCGGGCCACAATCACCTCCTGATTCTCCATGTGTCTGTTCCTTTTTCCTCCAGCTGCTGCATTTGGGGAGATATTTTTTTCTAGAGGGGGTGTCTCCTGCTTGGCTGGGGTCTCAGCCTCAGCAGCACCTGCACCCCAGTGCTCTGGGGCTTACTGGTGCACAGCCCTAGGGCTCCCCAGCCCTGCTCCGTGGCACTGGGACGAGCTGCCACCTTCCTCCCCTGCAGAACAGAGTCTTCATCTACCGGGGGAAGGAGTACGAGCGCCGGGAGGACTTCGAGATGCAGCTGCTGAGCCCCTTCCCCAACGCTGAGAAGCTGAAGAGCACATCCCCTCCCGGGCAGGACATCACGGGCTCCCCGGGGCAGTGTATCCTCCGTGCAGGGGGCTGGGGTGGGAGAGCGGCTCGGTCCCCGTCCACTGCCCTGCGTGTGGGGACTCCTGCAGTCCTGGGGTTCACCCTCTTCCCAGAGCCCCGTCCCCCCTGGTTCCCATGGCTCCTTCACTCCCGCAGACATCCAGTGCTTCACCGTGCAGCCGGTGGAGGAAGCCAGGGTCCGGCTCAAGGGCCGGATCATCCCAGAGCAGATCACCAAGTGAGTGTCCAGCGTGGGGGGGAAGCACAGGGAGCCCCTCTCCGCTCCTTGTGGGTGGGACACAGTGGGGGCCCTCTCCCATCTCTGCCCCTTCCCTCCCCACAGCTTCTACAAAGCCAACCATGTCCAGCAGTTCAGCTACTCACGGCCCTTCAAGAGAGGCCCGAATGATCCTGACAATGAATTTGCAGTGAGTGCTGGGGGGGGCTGCCAGGACCCCAAACCAGGAGGGGTGGGAGGGCTGGGGGGGCCCTGCAAGGAGCCAGGGACCAGAGGAGAGACAGGGGGTCCCTGGTCGTGGGATGGGGAAGGTGGTGGTCCTGTGCCCATGAAAAGGGGAGGTGGGAGGCCCCCTGTCCCACAGGGCAGCCAGGGGTGAGTGCAGGTGATGTGAGGGGGGCGGTGGGTCACTGCTGCCCTTCCGGCAGAACATGTGGATCGAGCGGACGACCTTTGTGACAGCCTATCCCCTGCCGGGCATCCTGCGCTGGTTTGCTGTGACTGCCACCACCACGGTGAGGAGTGGGCGGGGGGGAGCAGGGCCCTCCCAGGATCCCGGTGAGCACAGCTCCCAGCCCCCAGCCCCGCCAGGAGCTCGAGCCAGGGCATGGGGAACACGTCCTGCCCACGCTCATCTAAGCCTCTGCCCTGGTTCTTGCACCCTGTCAGAGACTGTTCTCAGTGCACACCTGATCCAGCCACTCAGTGCTTGAGCCCCCAGATCCGCAGCTCCCAGCTCCCTCCCATGACCCCCCTTTGGCATTGCCTTGGCCTCTCTGCCCCAGGACCAGGGCTGATCTGGGGGCAGTGCCAGGTGGGATCGCTGTGCCAGGCCACGGGAAAGGGTTCCTCTGCTGACACAGGGCACAGAGACCTCCGGGCACTCCAGGCACTGACAGCCTTCCTTTGCTGGTGCCAGCAGCACCAACGTGGTGGCAGGGACAGGTTTGCATGGCTGGACCACTGGAACACACATCTCCTTTGTGGGCAGCAGGGACCACGTGTGGGGAGCAGCAGAGGGTGGAGGGGTGTCAGCAGCTGCTGCCAAGGCTCTGTGCACAGGCTTTGTGCCTCTGTCAGAGGCGGGTGCTTGGCCAGCATCCAGGGAGGCTCAGGAGCCACAGCAATGGAGATGTGACGTGCCCTAGTGGGCTGTCACACAATGCTCTGGCTGGGCTGTTGGGATGCCCTGGCTGGGCTGTCACAGGATGCTGTGGGCATGGGGACATACGGCTGTACAAGCACTGCACACACATCTCTGCCACGGTGCTCAGGCTGTGCCTGCCACTGCTGCACCCCCAAAGTGACACCAATGGTTAACCAGGTTTCCTGTAAGCCACTGCAGCCTCATGGCCCCAGGACTGACCTTGGGGCAGCCTGTGCTGGGAGCAGGGACCAGCATGGCCAGTGCGTCCCTGTGAATTCTTGGCTCAGCCCCAAGCACCCAGTGCCAAGGGTCTGAGGAGCTTCATGGAGTGAGATGTGCAGCCCTTGGGGTTCCTCCTCTGGGGCCAGGGAGAGCCCACCCTGCCAGCCCTAACTAGGGGGGGAGGTGGCTGGGCCAGTGGGCACTGACCTCCCCTCCCTGCACACAGACCATCATCTCCCCCCTGGAGAACGCCATTGAGACAATGATGAAAACCAATGAGAAAATCATGAGTGAGATCAACCGGCACCAGAACGACCCCAGCCTGCCCATCAACCCGCTCTCCATGCTGCTCAATGGCATCGTGGACCCTGCTGTCATGGGTGGCTTCGCCAAGTACGAGGCAGTGAGTACACACAGGGGATGTGCTGGGGCTGGCTGGGCACACCCGGGGCTGGTGGCCACAGGCACTGGCACCACTCTGCCATCTCACTCTGTGTGGAGCTGGGCCAGCCTGGCAGTGGGACTGAAGGGGGTCCTTGCAGGCCTTTTTCCAGGAGTCCTACCTGAAAAAGCACCCCGGGGATGCAGGGAACATCGAGAAGCTGAAGGACCTGATCGCCTGGCAGGTACAGGCAGGAGGACCTGCCCTGGGGTGTCCCTGTCCCAGGGAGCCCCACAAGCCCAGGGGGACCTGTCCTCATTCTCCCACAGACCCCGCTGCTGGCAGAGGGGATCCGGATCCACGGGCAGAAGGTGACAGAGGACCTGCGGCCCTTCCACGAGCGCCTGGAGCAGTGCTTCGAGCAGCTGCGGGCCAAGGTGGAGAGCCAGTACGGGGTGCGGGAGATGGTGAGTGCCAGGGCAGCAGGCACAGGGTGGGCACTGCTGGGGGACACGGGCAGTGCGTGGCACTGCATGACATTGGACAAACCAAGGTGTGGGGCAGCAGGGAGCACCTGGATGGGGCTGCAGCTGGGGCAGGAACAGGGTGAGGGGCACTGTGCAAGGGGGACCTCAGGGTCCCTGCCTGCCCCAGGAGGGGCACAGCACTGCCATAGGGTGGCTGGCACTGGCACAGCAGGAGGACTGGTCAGAGGGCACTGTTGGCCCTGGCTGAGCCCAGGGAAGGATCGTGAGGGTCTGCCCTCTCATCCCTCCTGGCTGTCTCAGGCTCCCTGTGCTCTCAGGTCTTCTTTGAGGACCAGCGGAGCGGACGACCCCGGTCCATGGCCTGGGGACCCGACTGTGACCAGCTGAGCCACGCTGGAGCCAGGCAAGTGCTGTGGTGGGAGTGCTGGCCACCCGCTCTCTCTACCCTCACCCCTCCCTGCTGAGCCTTTCACTCTGCTCTGCCCCAGGTGCTTCTCTCCCATCTCCCCAGTCCTCCGCCCTCTTGCCTTCCCTTTATGTCAAGCACATCCCAGGGGTCCATCATGCCATGCCACCGCAGTGGCCCTGTCCCTATAGGGGGCATGGAGGAGAGACACCCCACGTGCAGCCCCCAGGCTCACCTGGACACCACTGTCACCTGAGCCATGCACGTCTGTCCTCTGTGAACATCCCCCACCGAGCTGTGCTGCAGACAGTGCTGGTGCCTGGCTGAGGGCGGCTGCTCCCGGCAGTGCTATGGCCAGCCCATGGCGTAGCCCTGCTCCCCCTTCCCCTGCCACCCCTTGCTCCTCACCTGCCCCAGTTGCTCCACAGCACAGAGGCACCTTCGATCCCAAAGCCCACTCCCCGCACCGAGAGTGAGGACGGCAGGAACGAGCACCGGGAGAACCGCCCCAGCTCCCTCTTGGGGTCCCGGCGGCAGGACGTGCGCCGCTCCACCTCGGAGCTGCCAGAGCCCAAGGTGATGCTGGTGTCTCCCTGGGCCCCCCCAGCCCGCACTTCCCTGGGTGTCCTGTTGCACGCAGACCCCTGACCCAGCCGGCAGCACCAGACTCCAGCCCCTCGTGGGGCTGGTGGCAGCCCCTGCTGCAGAGAGGGCAGGAGCAGGGCCTGGAGGGGTCCAAGGTTGGAGATGCAGGGCTGCCATCCAGCCTGGCCCCTCGAGGTGCTGAGCCTCCCCTCTGTGCCCCAGGATGAGAAGTGGAGACTGTCCCACAACGTGAGTGAGAGCAGTCCGGGCAGCTCCGACAGCAAACAGCCCCCGCCGAGCCGAGCCACTGCTGGTGCTCAGCCCAGTGCTGCAGGTACTCCCCGCCCCAGCACGGCTCGGGGGGCACCTTCCTGAGCCCCAACAGCCCCACGAGCAGGGCTGTGCCCCCCAGCACCCTCAGCTCTGCACTCACCCTCTCCCCCCGTCCCCACCGTGGCACAGACTGGGAGCACAGGCACATCTCCCACCAAACGCTCCCCATGGGGCGGCCGTCGATCCCAGATCTTGTGCTGCTGGGTCTTGGTGCCGAGAGCAGCTCCCAGTGGGAGCCAGCCCCCGCTCCTGGCTGGGCTCACATCCCAGGGCACCCCTGGCCCTGCTGCCCAGGCCCCCACACTCCTGCAGGCAGGAGCACTGGCCCTGACAGCCCTGGGAACTGACAGCCCCGGGCACACTGATGGTCCCCTGGGATGGCCAAGCCCCCCAGCCCACCTCCCCTGCCTGCACAGGGCTGTCCCTGTCTCCCACTGGCTTCGGTGGCCGTGTGAAAAGTGCCAGCAAGGTGCCACCGCTGCCCCGCAAGATCAGCCCCGCGGTGTACGAGACGTTCCTGGAGCAGAGCAACGCCACAGCCGGAGGGAAGGTACTGCAGGGAGGGTACCGGCTGGCCCCAGCCCCATTCCCCCAGCCCCATAACACCTCTCTGCTCCTAGGCCTCCACCTCCCCGACGGCAGACGGGAACAGAGGCCCCAAGTCCCCACCGCTGCCACTCCCCAAGTCCAAGCGAATGTCACAGCTCTGACCTGGTGCCACCCTTGCCCATGACGCCCCTGTGCCCAGCTGGCTGCTGGACCCCAGGGCCCTGCTTGACCCTCACCTGCTGGACCACCCTTGCAGCATCGACACCCAGAGCATCCTGTGCAGCCGTGGGATCTCTGTGCACCCAATGCCAAGCTGGCACCAGGCACTGCCACCCTGTCTCCTGCCAACTCTGGCTATTGCCCTCCAGGTGCCCCCTGGCACGAGGACCCACCTGCCTCCAGACTTCCCTGCCCCAATGTTCTCACCAGCCCTCACCATCCTGCTCAGGTGCAGCAGTTCTGCTCCAGCCCATGTCAGAACTCTGCCACCAGAGCTGTGCTGAGTCCCACCCAAGCAGCACCCCAGCCATCTGGCCACTGTGCCCATGAGGCCACTGTGCCCTCCCTCCTCCCTGCACTGCACCACAGGCAGGGAACCAGCCACCTTCCCAGAGCATTTCTGAGCAATTCCCTCCCGCTCTCCACTCCAGAGGCAGCTCCTGTCCCTCATCTGTCCACCCCATCCTGCAGCACTGGGACACACTCCTGGCCCAGGTGCTGTGACTGCACAGGAGCCAGCTGGGTGAGCCTAGGCATGTGAGCCTAGGCAACCCTGTGCTGTGCAGTCCCACCTCTCGTGGCCACACCTGGCACCTGCACCAGGCAGGTGCTGCTGCCCCGACCAGCCGTGCTCAGCCCCTGCCACACCAGCCCAGAGCCACAGCTAATAAAGGGCAAACACATCAGCTGGCACCTGCGTGGAGCTGGGCACCCCTGTGAGCCCCAGCGATGCCCCTGCTCACCCGGGCCAACCCCCAGTCAGCACCACCCCAGCACCCTGAAGTGCAGGGACTCACCCTCCTGCAGCAAGGAGGGCCCCCTGGGAGCCTGACAGTCCCTCCCTGAGCCGAGCTGCACCAACCAGGCACAGGGACAGGACTCACTGCTGGGCCCCCAAGCTGGAACAGGGCTCTTTATTGGCATGGGCTCAGTCATATTTACAGTCTGTGTTACAGGGGACCTGGCCCCGTAATCAGGGGCTGGGGAGGGCAGGGGCTGCCCGTGGCTGGGTGCTGCTGTCAGCAGGTTCCTGTCTACGTGGGAGAGGGGGCTCAGCTCCCAGGGTGGGGGCTACAGGAGGTACACGGGGGGCACCTCGTGCCACAGACACGGAGCCGGGAGCGGTCGGGCTGGGCAGTGCCGGGCTCCCCCTGCACAGGGCAGCACAGGGCTCCTCACAGGGGGTTGGCCGAGGTGGCTGCCAGGTGCTTCCCAATGTAGATCCTGGATTGGAGAGAGCAACTGTGAGGCATGAGCATGGGCACAGCCTGCTGGGCCCCAGCAAGGCAGGAGCAAGGGGAGATGGCAGCAGTCCACCGGGAGAAGTGGTGCAGGACAGCACTCAAGGATGAGCAGCCCAAACCCAGGAGCATTTCCCCCTCCCCAAGCTTCCTGTGGGGACATTCCTCTGGATCAGGGCAGCCAGCAGCACCCAAGAAGCCCCCGACTGCACAGACACCCACTGTAGGCCCAGCCTGCCTGTGCTCCCGGGACCGGTCCCCGGCAGCGTGGGTGGGACCCCCAATCACCCCAGCCCAAGGGTGAGACTCCTCCCTGACACTCACCCCAGCCCCAGGGTCAGGAGGTGGCTGAGCAGCAGCGAGGGGATGAAGAGCAGCAGCAGCTCTGAACTGAAAAGTCTCTTCTTCCTCCCCACTGCACCTCCCTGCAGGCTCCACAGCACAGGCTGGGGGGAGCACACAAAGGCAAATTCCCTGGGAAAAGTGCAGGGTTAATGGGGGCACAGGGACAGCAGGACATGCTGGTGGGGGACACAAGACTTACTTTGGAGACAGGTACCGGGGGCAGCGGGTACAGGCCCAGCCCAGGGACGCTGGCAGGAGTCGCTGTCTCCGCTTGGTTTCCTCCAGCGTATCCCCCTGGAAGGAGACACAGGGCAGGTCAGAGCAGGGCCCAGGGGTGCAGAAGGGTAGGGGACAGCTCCCTTACCTGCTGGGGGTGGGGGCAGCCCAGTGGGGGCTGGCTGTGTGCAGGAAGGACCTCGCTCTCCCCTGACTGCTCGCTCGCCTGCCCGGCTCCACTGTCATCCCAGGCTGGAGCGTCCAGCACGAGCAGGGCCCTGCAAACAGACCCCCTCGGTCACCGAGCCCAGCCTGGCCCAGCAGAGCTCCGGGGCCCAGCTCCTCCTTGCAACTCACCCGTCCCCGCTCTCCGTCTCTAGCTGGGCTTCCAGCAGCATCCGCTCCACGTCAGCGTGGCAGGAGAAGGGCGAGGGTGCCGGCTCGGGGCAGCCTGGGCCATAGCGCAGCTCCACCCAGGAGCCTGGAGGGGCCGTCAGCCCCCGCGCTGCCCCCCGCCCACCCCCGCACCCCGTCCCGTCCCGTCGCCCTCCCCGGCACACCCCACACCCCTGCCCAGAGAACGCGGGAGCACCAAGCGCGGTTCCCGACCCGGGACGTCCCACGGGCCCCAGGGCCGCTCCTCGCCGTGCCCTCCTCCCGCCTCTGCCCCGGCCCCCGCGGCGCTCATCAGCCCCTCTGAGACACCCAGTGCATGTCAGCCCCCGCAGGACCCCGGCCCGGGCTCCCCCCTGACCCGCCCCCATCCCCGTGGCACATCAGCCCAGATCCCCACGTGTGCACGGCAGTCCCGCCGGGACTCCCCGACTCCCCAGTGCCCCGAAGCCCCCGGTGCCCGCCGGACCACCCGGGTGCCCCATTGTCCCGAACCCTCCGATGCCTCCCAGCCCGCCCAGGTTCCCACAGCCCCGAACGGCCGGTGCCCCCCGGTGCCTCCCAGCCCGCCCAGGTTCCCACAGCCCCGAACGGCCGGTGCCCCCCGGTGCCTCCCAGCCCGCCCAGGTTCCCACAGCCCCGAACGGCCGGTGCCCCCCGGGTCCCCCAGACCGTCGTCGCCGGTTCCCGCCATGGCCCCGCGGACGCTCCGCGCGCAGCCCCCGCCGCTGACAGTCACGTGACGCCCGCGAGCCCCCATGTAAATAAACCACCGGCACTGGGCGGCCGTCTCTTAAAAGGGCACCAGCTCCACCTGCGGGCTGCAGCCCGCCCGGCCGCGAGGGCGGCGGCCCCGCCACGTTGCCCCTTTAAGCGGCGCCTACGTGCGGTGCGCGAGCAGGCGGCGGCCGCGGCGCGTGCGGACCCGCACGGAGCCGGGCCGGGCCCGCCCCCGCCCCACTGGCCCCGCCCCCGATGGCCACGCCCCCCGCTCCCGGTGCCCGCACAGCCCGAGCCGCGCCGGACGCTGCCGCCGTTTATTTTCGCCGCCAGGGGGCGCCCACGCCCCGCCCGTCCCGTCCGCGTGGGGCCCGCGCGCGCCGGTGCCGCCGCCGGCCCGGGCCTGTCACGGGCTGCGGGCCGGTCACGGGCTGCGGGCCGGTCACGGGCTCCGAGCCGGTCACGGGCTCCGGGCCAGTCACAGGCTCCGGGCCTGTCACGGGCTCCGGGCCTGTCACGGGCTGCGGGCCGGTCACGGGCTGCGGGCCGGTCACGGGCTCCGAGCCGGTCACGGGCTGCGGGCCAGTCACAGGCTCCGGGCCTGTCACGGGCTCCGGGCCTGTCACGGGCTCCGGGCCTGTCACGGGCTCCGGGCCGGTCACGGGCTGCGGGCCTGTCACGGGCTCCGGGCCTGTCACGGGCTGCGGGCCTGTCACGGGCTCCGGGCCTGTCACGGGCTCCGGGCCGGTCACGGGCTCCGGGCCGGTCACGGGCTCCAGGCCGATGCGGGCAGGGCCTCGGCCGGCCTGGGCCCGTTAGAGGCTGCCGCCGGCCCTTGCCACGCCGTGCTTCTCGGCGAACCGCCTGTGGGAGAGAGCGCCCTCAGACACCACCGCCCTGGGACCTCCCGAATGTCTCCCGCGAGCCTGCCCGGGGAGGGGCCGCCAGAGAGAGGTGGCGACCCCACGGGACCGGGACTGGGACCCGAAGGGCCAGGCAGTGGGAGTGACCCTCACACTGCAGTGCCCCAGGGCCGTGCGCTCCCCGGCTGCACCTTGGCTCTGGTTCCGTTCCAAGCTCGCCTGGAGCCCATGGAAACAGGTGACAGTGGCCAGAGCTGCTCCAGGAGAGCCACAGGGCAGATACTGTCCCTACTGGGGACAAGCCCGACAGAGCACGGACCAAGCAAGGCCTGCAAGGGGCTGCAGGGACCACTCACACCAGCCCCACACACACCGGCCCCTGCTCCCCAGCAGGCCCCTGCCTGGCTGTCAGGATGAGGTTTCCCAGTTAGGGTTTCTTGACACGATGGTTCCCTCAGCACAGCCCCAGCCATTCAGTGCCCAACAAGCCCAGGCACACTTAACTCCCCCTCAAACTCATTCTCAGTTTTCTGTATCATTCTAAAACAACAACCAGTTACCAGAGCTGGCCACTTGTTCCAGGATTTGCCTCATCAAAACCCTGGACAGGTTGCTCCCTGTTCCCTCGCACCGGAGTTAACTGCGCTGTCCATGGTGCCAAACAGGAATGTCCTGCCCACACCGAGGGTGCCAGGGCACCAGTGTGACCTCAGAAAAACCCAGTCCCACAGGGGATCCTGTCAGCCAGACTCGAGTCACATCGAGAAGCCTAGTGAGGCTGGTTGTGCTCAGCTCTGTTCCTTAGTGCTTCTGGAAAACAGCTCCAACCCCTCAACCCCCAAAACCAGAGGCCTGGCAGCAGTTATGAGCACAGAGCACTTCCCAGGAATGACACAGGGCTGCACGCTTGGAAAGGTGACAATCACCTGCCCCCCTCCCACAGCCCTGGGCTGGGGGTAGGAGGGGCTGGGAACCACCTAGCTGGCACAGCCTGGGGTATCTCGGGTGCTGTTGGGGCCACAGCTTGGGGGCTTGGGCAGGGGGAGTCGTGAGGGCCCTGGCAGGGGAGCCCTGGGGTGCTCTCACCTCCTGGCATAGTCGTACAAGGCTCGTTTCCGCTCCTGCAAGGACAGGTGACGCTCCACGGGGGACTTTGCAAACTGCTTTGTAGCTGTCTGGAAGAGAAAGCACAGGAGCCGTCAGGAGACAGACAAAGCAGGAGCCTCCTTGGCTCTGGAAGGCCCTGGCACATCAGGTCAGTGCTCCATGCCCCTGGCTAGTCCTGAACACAAGCCACCAGATCAGGGAGATGCACAAGCCCACAGTACCTTGGCAGAAGGCGCAGCCACGGAGCCCTGGATGCCAGAAGCAGCTGCAGCCTGGGAGGTAGACAGGGTAGGCAGGTCAGTACCAGCCTCCTGACTCTCGGGGAAGAAGGAAACTCTCCCCTCCAGCAAGTTGGCAATCGTGGTGTCCACACAGTTGGTCTGGGCTGCAGGGACAAAGGGATCCCTTAGAGATCTGGATGCTCCATCCTGGCTGCCACTGTGCTCCAGTGCAACAGGGACAAGGTTTCTGCTTTCAAGTCCCACACACCACAGAAGGTCCCCCTGCGTCCCTCCTGACACCCCAGCACTGCTCACCCAGGTCTGTCCTGATGACCTCCAGGGGCACGTGAGGCAGCACCTCCTTGACCTGCTGTGCCATGGCCACAACCTGCACGTCCTCAGGAGCACCTCCAGGCAGGTGGGGGGGCACCCTGGGCTGGGCTACCAGGCGCTGACTCGAGGCTGCAGGAGAAAGAAGTGGGCACAGGAGGGTGACTAAAGGCCTGTCAGCTGCACCAGCTCTGCTTTAGTACAAACTGGTGTGACGTGAAAGCTGGACCCCCTGCCCACACCCCCCGTGTCTGTGTCCAGGAGCGTGGGCCCCTCCCTCCCCCCTGCCAAGTACAGCCCCCAGACCAGAGCACACCGGCAGCCCCTCTCCCAGGGAGCGCCCCAACATTCCTGGTCCTCCTCTTCCTCCCACTCCATGCATGAGTCACTGAGAGCAGACTGAGGCCCCCACACAGGCAAGCCCAGGTGGCAGTCCCACAGCCAGGACACCCCCAGGGCTCCACAGCCCCCTCCCTGACACCCACCTGGGGCGAAGGGCAGCCGTGACGTGTGCCGCAGCCTCTTCATGTGCTCGGTCCTGTCGGCGGCGGTGATCCGTGTGGATACCACACCCAGCTCCACGGCCAAGAGCTGTGCAATGCAGAGAGGAGTCACACACACGGGGCACACAACACGTACAGGACACACAACACTGCCCAGGCAGCCCCCTGTGCCGGGAGCGTGTCGGGGGCACAGGCTTGCATGGAGCTACAGCAAGGGCAAGAGGGCTGGGAATGGCTTTCTCCACGGCCTCAGGGATGCATTTCAGTGTGGCAGGGAGCACGTGAAGGAGCAGGAGTAGCAGTATCACCCTGCCAAAACGGGCTGACGGGGAGATACGAGATCTTTGGTACAGGAGCTGTGAAGTACCCAGAACATACAGGAAGGGTGGAGAAACAATTTCTTTATTTGATTTGTGGCATCAGGAAAGGGGAGTGAAAGGCCTAAAGTACATGGAGAGAGTCCTGATAACTGTGGAAAGGCTAAGTGGGGGGTGGCAAATAGGCCATGGAAAAATCGAGTACCTGTAAGGGGCAATAAATATGGGCTAGAGCTCCCATCACACAAACATATCCAGAAATGCCCTCTGCAAATCTGCCTGCCCTCTGCTCTCCTCTGTGCCCATCCTCAACTGCATCAGTCCTACAGCCCTCTCCCACACCACTCTCCTACCTCCTGAACTCGGAGTGCAAAGTCCTCACTCGGCTCGTCCGCTCGCCTGGGGACAGACGGCATCCACCTGAGTGGGGACAACAGCACATGGAGCCAGCCCCGCCAGAAGCAGCCCTTGGAGCCAGCCCCATGGGGAATGGCCCTTGGGGCCAGCACCTGCTGGGAGCAGTTGTGCCGGGCACACCCCCAACTCCACATCCCCTGCCCACCCCACACCTCTCCCCACCAGACCATCAAACCCCAACACCCAAACCCAGGGCATGGCTCAGCTCAGGAGACAGAACTGGCTCACTGGAGCTCTGCTGGCTCTCACACGTAACAGGTGAAGGATCTCCTACAGTTCCCAGAAGGGCCCCAGTGAGGAGCCACGGCCATTTACATGGGAGTAGAAAACAGGTCACCCAGACTCCAGGCAGATACGGCCAGGGAAAGCTACAGCACAAGGCTTTTCTTTGCTGAAATACCTCAACCCCTGCATTTGACTCCCAGCCCCTTCCACTGCCTAGGAACCCTCATGACACCAGAGCTACTCAGCCAGACCAGGCTCTCCTGGGCCCAGGGCCGGGGTCTGGACGACTCCTGCACCACCCCCCCGGACCACCCCTGCAGCTCCTGAGGAATTGCAGGGACAGACGGACACTGGAGGCTGGTGCTGCCTGAGGGAATCACCCCTGGAGTAAATCACTGCAAAGCAGCTTTAAAAATACACCCGGAAACTTGACCTAAAAGCCTGGAGAGACAGATTCCTCTCCTTTCCCAACACAGCACAGGAGCCAGGAGCAGGTCCAGGAGCTGGACCTGGCCAGACCCAAATGGTGCCAACCACAGCCCTGCTGAGGCACTCAGGGAGGGTGCCATCAGCACAGACCAAGGGATCTCGTACTGCCACAGACATGTCAGGGCCCCGCTCAACCCCAACCCTGCCCCAAACAGAAAAGAGAGACATAGTACCTTACTTGATATACTGTGAAGGGAACGAAGAAGGTCCAGAGCAGCTCTGTGATCCAGGAGGAGTCGGCCACGCTCTGGGGAAGAGAGCACAGTGAGATCCCCCACACAGAACAGGGAGCCAGGCAGGCAGCGAGTCATGGATATGTGGGCAGAGGTGGAGGACTGGGAAAGCGGGAACAGCAAACCCAGCGCACACAGGGCAGGCCCCAGGGCAGCTTCATCATCAGTCATCACCAGTTTTCACTGTTCGCAGTCACCTTTTCCTTCCACTGACAGCAGCAAGGCTTCCCTCAGTAACCCCCCATTCCCTGCTAGACTGTGCCTTCAGAAAGCACCAAAAACGTCTGAAGACCTACTAACACTCCCTCAGAACCATGAACAATCCCTCCTCATCGTGGTGGGAACAGCTGCTGGTGATGTTCCAACTCCTGTAAGCTCTCCAAGGGAATAAGTGACAGGACAAAGGAAATAGCTTCAAGCTGTGTCAGGGGAGGTTTAGGTTGGATATTGGGAAAATTCCTCCTGGAAAGGGCTGCCCAGGGCAGTGGTGCAGTCCCCAGCCCTGTGAGGATTTAACAGCCATGTGGATGTGGCACTTGGGGACATGGTCAGAGGTGGCCTTGGCAGTGCTGGGGGAATGGTTGGACTCGGAGGTTTCAGAGGTCTTTTCCCATCCCATTGACTCTGTGATTCTCAGACAGGCTCATGCCTGGTTTGTCCCGCAGACTGGGAAGAGGAGCTGTAACTGGGTAAAGCACCAAAGCTCAGCCACGGGAGAATCAGAGAAACCTCATCTCCTGGGTAAACACATTTCAGAACCCCAAAACCAAAAGCCTGTAGTGATGCCCAGAGCCAGGTTTCAGTTATGCTGCCTGTGCCACAGAACAACACGCTCCTGCACCATTCCAGGCAACCAGAGCTGGAGAAAATTCTTCACTCCAAATTTGGCGGTTTGCTCAGCCCAGTGTCTGACAGATATCACACAAGTCTGTAAGAAAGCTTTCTGTAAAGCACTGATTGAACCATTTGAAGTACCACATCTCCAGTCCTCAAATTTTCTGATGATTTAAAATCACACCAGAAATCCACCAGAATTTACTCAGCCAATGTGCAGAAAGTACAAAGTCCTGCTCAGCCTCTGGAGATAAAACCTGAGCCAAGAAGTGACTGTAAGCAGCACCTCCACACAGACATGCTGCTCCCTGTGACATGCACGAGGGAAGGGATGCACAAACACACAACTTATGACATCTCAGAACTTCTCAGAAGAGCCAAACCCCAAAAAGCATAAGTGATTCCCTATAAACTGTCCAGAACAGAAGAGCTCTCCCATATCTCTGGAGTGGTCATTCAAAAACATAGTGTCCTCACTGCTGGAAAACCCAGGACAGAACCTGTGCAGTACCAGCATTCAGTGCCAGGCCCTGCAGAGCCTGCTGTGGGCGTTGTCACAACAAAACAACCACTCTCCACTCCTAAGCCTCTTCCCCAGTGTGCAGCAGCCCCCCCCAGCCATCCACAGCCACATATCCACAGTCACCCCAATCCATTCCACAGCCTCACTGCTTCCTTTCTCTGGAGCTGACTGAGTCAAGGACCTATAAGTGCTGCTCTCTGGGTTCTCCTCATGCTTGTGGCCTCCCTGAACTCTGTTTCAGTCCCCCTGCCCTGGCAGGAGTGACCAAAGTTTCACCGAGCATTCCCACAGTTCCCATCCCTGCACACATCCAGCTGACTCCTCACCCTGCCAGGGATTCCTGTGCTTTCTCCTACAGACACAGCAGACCCACAGTGACAGCTGTGCCTGGCAGCTCTCCATGGTCACTGGATCAGTTATAACCTGGATTCTGCCACTCACTAACCTGAACCTCTCAACTGGAGACCTCAGTGCTGCCAAAGCCCCAGCCAGCACGGGGGGAACATGAATCCCTGGCAGAGTCTCACCCTCAAGCACCTGCTGCTGCCTTAGTGTGGGCACCACATTCTGCAACCTGCTGGGAAGTGCCTTTGACTCTGCCCATTGTGCCCTGATGTTCTAGAGAGATACAGAACAAAGAACTAACTCAAGTGTCAGACAAATATAACAGTTCAGGGTCTTTTAACCAAGCAGACCCAAAACTGACAACAAGAAATGAGAAATTCAGCAAAGCCTGGGATCAGTTTCCCTGCAATCCCTTCTGCAGCACTGCTGTTGCCACTGTGAACTTTGCCCCTTGTCTGGGGTTGCTCTTGCACCACGTCCCTGGGGCTGTGCCCAGGGCGAGCCTCCAGAGCCTGCACGACCTCTGGCACATCGGCCCTGCCCCGAGGGCAGGAGCTGGTCTTTCACAGCAAGGAGCTCACCAAGGGGAGAGGACATAGCACTGGCCATGGAAACCAGTGGCACAGTGACAGCCAGCTGGGCCACCAAATGTCTGTCACACTGGCCAGTGTAACTAGGGGAGTACTGAGTGGGCCAAGGTCCCGGGAAAGGCACTTGGGAACAGCATCAGTTCCGAGCAGTTGGTCCCAGGGTGCCAGGACACGAGGCCAGGCCACACCACAGGCTCCAGAGCAGGAGCAGGATGAATGGTAGCACCCAGAGCCCGGCACAGCACCCACCCCTCACCCAATCCCTGCGTCCCCAACTCACCACCGCCACCAACGGCCTCCGGACCTGCAGGGCAACGGGCTGCACAACATCCAGGATGGAGAAGGGCCAGGAGCTGGAAGGGAGGAATTCCGCAGTGAATGACCTTGAAGCCACCCCACTGCCAGAATGGCAGCTCCCTGGAGCCCCGTGGCAATTCCCGCACCTGAAGCGGAGCAGCCCGGCCCGGCCGTTGGTGGCCGCCTCCTCCGGGAACAGCAGCAGCGGTGGGTTCCCTTGCTGGGACGAGTATTCCTTCAGGGAATCCACCAGCTCTGCCCTGCTGCCCATCACTCCCAGCTCCATGAATCCCCTGGACCAGCAGATGAACCCTGGGGCACCATTCAGTGCAGGCTGCAGGAAAAACAGGAGTGAGGAGGAAACTGCCCTGCCCAGCCCTCCCAGTCATCTTCCCAAATGACAAAGAAGACAAAGTTCTTGCTCATCAGCAAAATCCCCTCTGGGGCTGAGGGCCACCTGGGAGCCAGCAGCACTGGTGGCAGAGAACATGTTACTGCCAGGCCTCAGGACCTGCTCCAGCCCTGACTCCACAGCAATCAGACTCTAAACTTTCAGTTCAGACTGTACCCTGCCTGCCAGAGACACAGACTCCCCCATGCCAGTGTTCCTTGTGTTCTCTACAGCAGTCCCTGACACACTTGGCAGGACACACACTGCTTCCAGGAGTCCCTCCTCTCCAGGTCAGGGGCAAATCAATGGCTGTGCAGGACACGAGATCCACCCAGAGCCTGCTGACTCAGGAACTCCCCACACAGGGGATTTTAGAGGAAAGCACGGACAGCCCAGAACAGCCCAAGCAACATGGACACAGAGCTCCCTCAGCACCCTCCATGCACCTGGCTGCCCCCCCCAAAGAGCGTCCAGTGCTGAGGGAAACCCCACAACCAGCCCTGTCCCTGACCCCCTGATCCAAAAGGCCAGAGAAGGAAACAGCTGCTGGGATCTACCTGCTCTTCCACCAAAATCAACACCCTCTGTAACTACTCCTGCTCCTCCTCACTCTGTTCCGTTTTTTCACGCAGCACCCAAGAGAGATACTGAGCCACAGAAAACACCTCAAGGCTTGTGCAACCCTGGGTTAGTAACTCAGAACTGGAGAACCTTCCAGGATCTGAAAGGGCCTAAAGGGAAGCCAGAGAGGGACTCTGCATGGGGGACTGGAGTGATAGGACAAGGAGTAATGGATATGACTGTAGCAGTGGAAATTTAGGCCGGATATTAGGAAAAAACTCTTCTCTGTGAGGGTGGGGAGGCCCTGGCACAGGTTGCCCAGACAAGCTGTGGCTGTCCCATCCCTAGAAGTGTCCCAGGCCAGGCTGGACACAGCTTGAAGCAACCTGGTCTAGTGGAAGGCGTTTCTGCCCATGGCAGGGGGTGGGACTGAATGGGTTTTAAGGTCTTTTCAGCCTGAACATCCTACGACTCTGTGACCACACCAACACCAAGTCTGGGCAGCACTCCCGTGCCCTGCCCCCAGGGAGGAGCCCTCACCGTGTTGCAGGAGGTGAGCAGGCTGAGCCCTCACCGTGTTGCAGGAGGTGAGCAGGCTGAGCCCTCACCGTGTTGCAGGAGGTGAGCAGGCTGAGCCCTCACCGTGTTGCAGGAGGTGAGCAGGCTGAGCCCTCACCGTGTTGCAGGAGGTGAGCAGGCTGAGCCCTCACCGTGTTGCAGGAGGTGAGCAGGCTGAGCCCTCACCGTGTTGCAGGAGGTGAGCAGGCTGAGCCCTCACCGTGTTGCAGGAGGTGAGCAGGCTGAGCCCTCACCGTGTTGCAGGAGGTGAGCAGGCTGAGCCCTCACCGTGTTGCAGGAGGTGAGCAGGCTGAGCCCTCACCGTGTTGCAGGAGGTGAGCAGGCTGAGCCCTTACCGTGTTGCAGGAGGTGAGCAGGCTGACGACGTTGTGGTCGAAGGGGGTGACGTGGTTGGCGATGAAGACCCTGGCGCCGGCCCCGCGCAGCCGCGGGTCGTTCTGCCGCACCAGCAGCCCCAGCACGGAGCACATCACACGGACAATGAACCTGAGAGGGACACAAGGGCCGGCCTCAAGTCCTGCCACCAGAGCCGCTGCTGGTGACACATCCAACAGACGGGGGGAACTGGGAATTCTGGTGGCTGGACAAAGAACACCGAGACCAAATGGAAATGGCACATCTGGGGCAGGAATTGTTGGGAGGCTGTGGCTAGGGCTGGAACATGGGGCATCAGGTGCTCGCTGAACTCCTGAGCAGCACACCCAGCTGATCCACACGCTCCAGACCAGTTCCTGAGCACTCCAGAGGTGACCGCCAGCTCTGGGCTTGGCAGAAGAAGCACCTCCAGGGCTCCTAGGGACAACAAGTGTCGAAGGCACAGCTCCCCACAGCCCCCTGCCTCAACCAAGCCCCCCGGCCCGGGACCCCGAGGGGCCGGGGCCGCCCTCCCGCCCTACACCCCGCCCCGGGCAGCAGCCGGGGCCCCCGGGGTCACGCACCGGCGCAAGACGCTGTCGGGCAGGGCACAGCTGACCAGGAACACGTGGACACCGATGAAAAGGCGCAGGATGAGCAGGCAGAGCCCCACGGGCGCGTACAGCAACAGGGCCAGGAGCAGAAACCCATCGGTCGGGAACCTGCCGGGGCAGAGAGCGGCGCAGGCCGCCTGAGCGCGGCCGGAACGAGCCCCAGGGTCCCCCGAGACCCCTCAAGGAGCCTTCGCAGCCCACCTGAGGCATCCCCGGTCCCCCCACGGCTCACCCCGACCTTCCCCACGGGGCTTCCGCAAGACACTTTGTCCCCCCGCGGGCCCCGGGCCCGCGCGGCTCCCCCGGGAGCCCCCGGCCCGCGGGCCCCGGGCGGGCGCTCACCGGTGCGAATCGAAGAGCCGCTCGGGGCCCGGGGCCGCGGGCGGCTCCATCCCCGCCGCGCCGCCGCCTCACGGCCGCCCCACACCCGCCGCCATCTTGCCCGCGGCCGCGCGCCCGGCCCGCGCGGGGCACCCTGGGAGCGCGCCGCCTTCCCAGCCTGCACCGCGCGCCGCCGCTCCCTCGCCCTGACGGCCGCTCCGGCGGGCCCGACGAGCGGCTCTGACAGTGGGACCGCCCCGCTCTGCCCTGCTCCGCCGGCGCTACCGGTTACCGGCGCCTCTCGTTGGCGGTCAGCCCACAGATCCCAGCGGGACTAGAACTCCCGGCGTGCCCCGCGGCGGAGGGCAGCTCCCGCCAGGGCCCGCCCCAGGACTACAGCTCCCGGCGTGCCCCGCGGCCGGGCCTCGCCCCGGCGGGGCGGGGCTTCCGCTCGGCAGCGGCAGCATGGCGGCGGCGGCGCGGAGAGTGCGTGTCCCGCGGGTCCCGCTTCCGCCGGTAGCGTTGCGGTGGTGCCGAGCACTCACCGGGGCCGCCGAGCCTCCTCCGCCACCGCCACCACCCCTGCCCCTTCCTCCGCCGGCCCCCGCTGGGGGCCGGGCGCTGGCAGCGGCAGTGGGCGCGGGAGCGGCGGCGCTGGTGCTGCTGTGGGCCCGGGAGCGCCGGCGGCCCGCGCTGAGCGCAGCCGTGCCCGCCCCGCCGCCCGCTCCGCCGCCCGCCTCGCCCCGCGCCGCCTTCAACTTCATCGCCGACGTGGTGGAGAAAACGGCGCCCGCGCTGGTCTACGTGGAGATCGTGGGCAGGTGCCGGCACCGGGCTGTCCGCGGAAGGGATCCCCCGCTTCCCTGCGCAGTGCAGCCTCCGCCGGGCTCTCCTGCAGCCGCCCTGGTCTGTGTCCCTGAACCGGACACGGCGTCCCAGTGGGGTCCCCCAAGTGCCGCGGGAGAGACCGACCCGGTCCCGCTGCCCGTGCTCGCAGCTGGCACACGGGGACACGCCGCGGGGACGCACGGCTGCCATCCACCGCTGCCACCTCCTTGTCCTCCGGGACCGTCGAGCAGAGCTGCCTTTCAGGCTGCTCTGTCACTTTGCCTCAGGAGCACCGCTTTGCATTTCTTTCCCTTTGCACTCCATGATCTCACCATCCAGCACCTCCAGCCTCTTGGAGCATCTCAGGGCAGCAGCTTTGCCCTCCAGGCTGGTCACACCTGTGTCCGGTGTCACACCCTCTGCCTCACAATGGGAAAAGCTGCTGCCCAGACATCCTCACTGTTCCCCGCTGCTTCCCAGCCCTACCCATCTGCGTGGCCCCACCTGCCCTCCCTGGAGTCCCCACCAGACCCCGCAGGGTCCCTGCCACCCATCCTGACCTGTGCCCCCCTCGCAGGCACCCCTTTCTGGGCCGGGACGTGCCCATCTCCAACGGCTCGGGGTTCCTGGTGTCCCCGGACGGGCTCATCGTCACCAACGCACACGTGGTGGCCAACCGGCGGCGCGTGCGGGTGAAGCTGGCCAGCGGCGAGCAGTACGACGCCGTGGTGCAGGACGTGGACCAGGTGGCCGACATCGCCACCATCAAGATCAAGCCCAAGGTGTGTGTCACGGTGCGGGGACATGGGCACCCTCCCTTCACCCCTCGTGCTCACCGTCCTGCTCCCCACAGCACCCGCTACCCACGCTGCCGCTGGGCCGCTCGGCCGAGGTGCGGCAGGGCGAGTTCGTGGTGGCCATGGGCAGCCCCTTCGCGCTGCAGAACACCATCACCTCGGGCATCGTGAGCTCGGCGCAGCGCGGCAGCCGCGAGCTGGGCCTGGCCGCCTCCGACATGGAGTACATCCAGACCGACGCCGCCATCGACGTAAGGGGGTGGGACTGGGCAGGGCTGGGGGTGCTGGGGGAGGAGGGGGCTCACACGGAGCACGGGGAGCTGAGGGGGTTCTGGCCGGTCACCCGGGCACTCTGGGATCAGCCTGACCCAGTTCCTGGGATCGGCCTCCTGCCATTGCTGCCAGGGGTTCTCATGCTCTGCTCGCTCTCTCTCCTCTGCTGCAGTTTGGGAACTCCGGGGGCCCCCTCGTCAACCTGGTGAGTCCTGCTGCTTGTCCCCTTGCTGGCTGGGGTAGAGATGTGCTGTGTGCCCCTCACTCTGTGCCCCTCTACGGGAGCGCTTGTGGGTGCCGGGAGGGAGGGCCTGTGAGTCCTTCAGGCTCCCTGTGAGGAGGAGGATTCAGCCTGGCATGGGAACCCTGTGCAGCATCTGAGGGAGCCAGAGCCGATGGAACTCTGGTGGAGCTGAGCCCTACCCAGTGAGGCATGGCTGGTGCTGGTTGGGCAGAGTGAGGAGCTGGGTGGGCTCAGCCCCTGGGCCCTGCCCGGCCTTGGCAGGGTCAGGCAGGACACAGGGGCAGCAGCCTGGGAAGGGGTGGGCACGCAGCTGGGACCTCAGGCTGGTGCAGTAGTTCCCCTGCTCTCCACAGTGACCCAGGCTGGGTATCCCAGTGCCCTTTCCCTGCAGGATGGCGAGGTGATTGGGGTGAACACCATGAAGGTGACATCAGGCATCTCCTTTGCCATCCCCTCCGACCGGCTCCGGAAGTTCCTGCAAAGGGAGGAGCAGCGCAAGAGTGAGTGGGAACCTCCCTGCTCAGGTGCTGGGGAGCAGGATGAGAGAGGGAAGCTCTGGAACAGCTGGGCTCCAAGCCTTTCTTCCACATGAGGGCAAGGAGGGCAGGAGAAGGAGCCTTTGGGGTTCCATCTGGCATGAAATTCTCCTGTGCCACTGGAAGGCTGTGCTGCTGCTGCTGCCCTGCCCACAGCTGCCTGCCTCTACTGCAGGTCAGGTGTCCTAAGTAACCTGCATCTGGTGTGCAGTGGTGGAAGTCCAGGTGTAGGATTCAGTGGAAGTGTAGAGGACAAGTCCTTCATTTGGCCATGTGGAATGCTGCCTCTTTCTGTGCCTCTGTGTGTGAGAATTATTTAAGGCAAACTTCTGTCTGGTTCTCTTGTGACGCCAGGGAGGGACATTCTCAGTTAAAAAAATGACAAATTGGGGAAGCAAAGTCAGTGCAAAGTGCAACACCTGTAACACTGTCGCTGGTACCAAGAGCTGGACTGAGCTGTTGTGGGGACTGGGAGTGGCTCTGCACACACTACCTGCCCTGAGGGCTGTGGGGCTCAGCCCAGCGCTGTTCTGAGTGTGTCTCTGTTTTCCAGCCCTGACATTCCGTGTCCTTTCCTTCGGCAGGCTCTTGGTTTGGCAATGCAGAGACAAAGCGCCGGTACATCGGGGTGATGATGCTGACCCTCACTCCCAGGTGCCTGTCCTGAGCTCGGGGGCCAAAAGACTGCTCCTGTTGGGGCAGGCATGTAATGGGATCTTCCCAACTAACTGAAGGTGCCTGGTTTTGGTAGGATTGTCTCCACAGCTTAAACTTTCAGTCCTGAATCTCTCTGTGCTCATGTTGTGGTTAGACTCCAGACTGGTCTAATGAGGCTTGTTGGGGGACCTTCTGGCTCTCTACAACTTCCTGACAGGAGGATTGCAGCCAGGTGGGGGTCGGGCTCTGCTCCTGGGGAACAAGCAACAGGATGAGAGGAAAAAGCCTCAGGCTGTGCCAGGGGAGGTTTGGGTTGGATAGTGGGAAAATTCCTTCCTGGAAAGGGCTGTCCAACCTTGGCACAGCTGCCCAGGGCAGGAGGGGAGACCCCATCTCAGGAGGGATTTAACAGCCCTGTGGATGTGGCACCTGGGGACATGGTCAGTGGTGGTCTTGGCAGTTCTGAGGGGCAGCAGTTGGATTTGATCTTAAAGATCTTTTCTAACCCAAACAATTTTGTGAGTCCATGAAGGACTAATGTCAGGAGCGAACAGGACCTGCACTCTCACCTCTGGGAGCAGTTCTCAAGGACAGCAGCTGCTCCCATTCCTTGGCTCTTGCAGCCACCTTTAGGTGACCTTCAGCTGCCTTGTGGGGCTCAGCACATTGCTGGGGTGGTGTTGTGCCATGCTGGGCAAACACCTTTCAGGGCCATGCTCTGCCCTCCTAAAGCTCTCGTGACTCCCGTGGGCTGGTTGGGTCTGTGGGCTTGCCTGCACGCCTGGGCGGCACGAGCAGCCTCTGGGGCTCCTGCCTGGCCTCAAAGGGAGGAGCAGGTGCTCTGTGTCCCCTGAGGGGGGTGGGGGGGGCACAGCCAGCGCTGCCGGCAGCCCCGGTGGGTGCCCAGTAGATGGTGCTGGTACTCGGCAGAACCCAAGGAATGTGGGAACCCAGCCTGCTGCTTCCCTGGGCACGCTGCGGGACAGGGGCTGTGAGGAAGCAGCGTGAAATGCGTCAGACGTGGCTCCTGGGAAGCGGGTCCAGCTTCCGCACAGCCAGCGAGCCGGTCCAGGGAAACCACCTGACTGCGAGGCTTCTTTGTCTCCAGGGGGAAGGTCTTCCAAGAAGGGGTTGCTTGCCTTGGAAAAGGATGACTGGTCTGAACACGCTCATTGCAAAGGCCAGAACCTTTCCCTGGCGCAGGAAGGGGAAGCTCTGTGTTGGGCACAGCGCAGACCCCGTTGTTCTGTCAGGAAGGGATGGCAGCTTGCACTGAGCTGTGGGACAGTGCAGTAGAGTTCTGCACAGACCACTGCCATATGAGGAGCCCTGACTGGCTGAGCAGGGACCCGGTGGGAGCAGAGCTGGGCAGAGACTGTGAGTGTCTGAGGCTGGAGGGATCAGAGCCGCTGCAGTGGTTGAGGGAAGAATGCTGTTCTTCACTCTGGGGAGATCCAGCTGGAGTACTGCATTTGCTTCTGGATACGTTCAGGAGGGACGAGAAGATATTGAGGAGAGTCCGAAGTGGAGCTGTGAGAGATGCAGAGTTTAAGCTTGGTTTAGAAAACTTAAAATCTGTGAGGAAGTTGGAGGAAGTGGGATTATTTAGTCTCTAGATTCCGGAGGAGAGATGTGGGTAGAGCTCTGGTGACAGGTCTGGCAGGAAGAGGGGCATGGCTTGTGTTGTGTGTCCTGCCCAACCAGGGCAGAGAAGGGAAACTGCAGCAGGAGAGGGGTGGGTCTGACACGGGGAAGAGCGATGTGATGTGGGGACATGCATCACCACAACTCTGATCCAGATGGCAGCTGCTCCAGTGGTTTCCAGCTCTCCCTGGCGCCACTGGGACTCTTGTCCTCTTGTTTTGACAGAGTGGTGGTGGTGTTTGGGGCTGGCAGCTGTGCTTTTACTCAGCAGCGTGCAGGGACACAGGAGGGGAGGTTCTGTGTCTGGTCTCTGAGCCTGTGCAGCTGGGGTGGGGTGGGAGCCCTGCTCTGCTTCCAGCTCCATCCCTGACGCCAATTCCCACTGTGCAGCATCCTGGCGGAGCTGAAGCTGCGTGACCCCGGCTTCCCCGACGTGCCCTACGGTGTGCTGATCCACAAGGTGATCATCGGCTCCCCGGCCCATCAGTAAGTGCTGCCCTGTGCCTCGGGACGTGTGAGGGAGCAGCTGTGCCAGGGGGGATGTGTTTAGCTCCGTGTGTTTTGCTCCAGAGCAGGAGGGCTTGGGCCTTGCAGCAGAAACCAGCTGGGCACCCTTGCCCAGGCTGGATGTCCCCATTGGCTGAGGTACCAGTGTGGCTGGAGGAACACCTGGTGCCACGGCCCAAGGCTCCTGTGCCTGCCCCTCCATCCTTCAGGGCTGATGAACCTGAGTGGCTGCTTTGCCCACTTTGTGCTCCACCCGTGTTCTCCCCGCAGGGCCGGGCTGAAGGCCGGTGACGTGGTGCTGGAGATCAACGGGGCGGTGTCGCGGCGCGCCGAGGACGTGTACGAGGCGGTGCGGACGCAGCAGAACCTGGCCATGCTGGTGCGCCGCGGCCACGACACGCTGCTGGTGAGCGTCGTGCCTGAGGTGACGGAGTAGCGGGGACCGCCCGGGGCTGACCGGCAGTGCTGGCCCGGGGCTGAGAGCAGGACTGAGCTGTGTCTGTGCCAGCCAGGCAGGGCCCGAGAGCTCATGCAGGGCTGGAAGGAGCCAGGAGAGGGGCCCAGCCCGGTGCTTGGGTGACTTGTGGTGCAGCAATTTCCCTCTGTACTCAAAATAAAGCACTTTTCTAGGGGCCTCCATGCCACATCACCTTGTCACAACAGCAGCAGTTGCCTGGTGGAGGCCGGGCCGTGTGGCACCCTGCCCCTCCTGTCAGTCCTCACACAAGACCTTCCAGGTGGGGAGGAGCTGGCTGTGCCTCCAGGGACCTCCTCAGCGTTAGGAGGAGGTGTGCTGCCACCTGCTCAGTACCCACGCAGCTGGGATCTCACTCCTCCATCTGTACCAACCTGGCAGCTGTCAAGCTTCATGCAGCCCCTCTGTGGTAGGAGCAGCCCTGGAGCAGCTCTGGGACTGGCAGTTCTTCCCTGGAGTGCAGCCGAGCTGCTCCGTGTTGCTGTGGCTGTGCTGTGTTCAACCGGTCCCATCGCTTCTGCTGGGAGCTCTGTGAGCATTCTGAGGTCTGTGCCCACGTCCCCTCCCATGCAGCAGCGTTCCAGGCCATGGGGAAAGGGGTGTTGATGCTGGACTTTGCCGAGGCCGAGGCAGTGTCTCCTGGCCCTGATGTTCGGGAGGGCCGAGGGTGGAAGCTGGGCCGGGGCTCTGCCTGTCCCACCCAGCCCCGTGTCCGCTCCCACACACACCCGGCCCCAGGGGACAGCTGGGCCCGTCCCTGTGCTGTGCAGCTGCCTGGCCGGCCCTTCTGGGAAGGAGCAGCTCCAGCCGTTCCTTGCCTTCCTGGAAGATCCCCCCTCCGCTCCCGCGGCGGCAGCGGCTCTGCGGCGAGGGCAGCCCGGACCGGCCACGTCCGGCCCGGTGCGAGGGCAGGAATGCGGGTGTGGGGCCAGGCCCTGCCCGTGACGGGGCTCCCGGGCCCCGGCTGTTACTCCGGGAGATGAAAGAAGCACAGTTCCTCGGGGGCTCCGCTCCTGCCCCCAGGCGCTCCCCTGCCCCGAGAACAGGCGTCCTTTCAGCAGCCGCGGCCTCGCCGGAGGAATTCGCTGCCCCGGCCAGCGGGGGAAATCGCGGCGTGTCTGGCATAGCTGCTCCGGCTGCGCCGACCGCAGCGCGTTCCAGGGCCCAGCCAAGGCCTGCCCCTCTCCTCCTCCTCCTCCCGGGCTCGGGGCAGCGCCTGCTGTCCCCACAGCTCGTGTGCTGCAGGGGCGACCAGAGCACCGGGCTGGGGTGTGAGAGCTGGGCTGTGCCTCCCTCGGCCCTTGTGTCATGTCCGAGTGTCCCTGCCCAGCATGTCTTGGCCCTGCCAGGCTCTGCTCCCACACGAGTCGAGGCAGCCCCTCTGTCATGAGCCCCCAGTCCTCATGAGTCACAGCCCCAGGGTGGGATTTCTGCTTGATAACATTTGCCCTGGATCTGGTACTGGGGAACCAGCACTTCACCACACCCCAGCTGTGCCAGAGTGACCCCTCAGTTCGCCCGACACGGTGCCGTGGGACTGCTTCTGGCCCCTTCCTCTCACCCACCCGGGCTTCTCCCAGAGCGGGGAACCTGGTTGAGGGGGTGCAGGCAGGGGGCTGCTGTGGGGCCAGCACTGTGTGGACAGGGGGACTGCCTCACTCCACCATCCAAGGGGGTGCAGGGGCTGGCCAGGGGGTGCTCCCACGCTCTGTGCCAGAGTGTGCCAACCAGCCCTGCGGCACGAGCTGTGCCACGCAGGGCAGAGAAGTGCCAGCAGCCACTGGGAAATAGAACTAACAACTTTATAGAGAAAATAAAATTACAACTGAGAGATGGGGTATGAGCCGCCCCTGGGCAGCGCTGTGAGCCAGGGGTACCCTCACCATCCCTGGGGACCAGGGGCTCCTGAGGCCAGGCAGGGGAACGGGTCCCTGCATGGAGGGTGGGTCCTGGGACCAGCGCAGGGGTTGAGCTGTGGGGAGGGATGTGGAGTGAGAGGAACCAGGGCTGAAAGGGAGGAGCGGGAGGTGGGGTACTGCTGGAATGGGAAGGACTGGAGCGGTGGGGGGTGCAGGACCTCCCAGACCGTACCCGTGTGCCGCAGCCCAGGGAACGTGGGCACGCTCTTCTGGCCAGTGGTTGGGGTGGCAGCCCCAGGCTGGGAGGTGCAGGTGTCGGTGCCTCCAGCACCAGCCCCCCGAGGTGGGGAAGGGCAGCCGGTGGCAAGTCCTGGGCAGTCCCCAGCAGCAGCAGTGCCGGGCAAGAGGCCTCCCTGCCAGCCCCCAGGGGCTTCCTCCCACCCGTACGGGGTGAGGGAGGGAGATGCCCATCTCTCTGGGGTCCGGGGCCCTATGAAATCTGGTTGTTGAGCTGACCTGGGTACTGCTCAAACCGCTTGTTGGCCTCCTCGCTGAGTGCATCTCCTGCGGGCAGAGAGAAAGAGCTGTCAGCTCTGGTGCTGCAGGTCACCCGTCCTGCCAGCACCTCCCCTCCCACAAGAGCTGCCCACAGAGCCCCATACCCTGCCCACCCCCATCCCCACTGCCTCCTGCAGCCACATTGCTGCCCTTCTCCCAGGCAGCCCTGCCCGCGTGCCCTCGCCCCGGGCCGTGTCCTGGGCGTTACCGATGTGGCAGCTGTGCACCCAGATGCGGTGCCCGTCGTACTTGCAGTTGCATTTCATGGCGTTGTTGGTGAAATCACTTTCTGCCACCTCGAAGTTGGGGTTGATCACAACCTGTGGGGCACTGACAGTGAGGGCACAGCCCCCTGTCCCACACCTTCCCAGCCTCAGTGGAGCTGTGCTCAGGACATGAGCCCTGTGCCCCAGCCCCACAGGATGTGTCTCCCCAGCTGCCCTGGATGTGCTGAGGGCTCCGAGGAGCCACTGTGCTGGGGTGGCTCTGTCCCTGTGCACCGTGTGCCCATGAGCAGCACTGCTCAGAGCTGGAAGACTCGTGCAGAAGCCTGTCTGAGCAGCCCTGCATGTCTGTGGGCATGAGGACAGGCACTGTCCTACAGCAGCACACCTGCCAGCCCCACCCAGTGCAGTGGGAGAGAGGGCCAGGTTGCTGGGGCATGTGGAGATCTGGGGCATAGGGGCAGAGGGTGGGGGTGCACACGGTAGGGTGGCAGGAGGGGCCGGGGCGGCTCAGGTCCAGCACCTGCAGGATGTAGTTGCCTGGCTTGACGTCAGTGATGTCGATCCACTGGCAGTCGATGTCGTGCCGGTACAGGTCCCAGCAGCCCACAGTGATGCCCTGCTCCCCGAAGTTGGCACACTCGTACCGCTTGGCCACATCTGCAGGCAGGAGGAGATGCAGCTCACCCCTGCTGCAGCTCCCCTCTGCAGCCCCTGTGATGCCCACCCAGTCTGGCCCCAGCAGCCTTGTGAGAGGGGCACGGGCAGGGACGGTGCTGCAGGGCCCTGTGCCACTCACCTTCCTCGCACTCGGTGTCCTCCAGGCAGAAGCTGGCCTTGTGTCCCTCAGCCACCTTGGTGCCGTTGGGGGTCAGGATGTCGTAGTGGGTGAAGATGTCCATGCTGTGGTAGTGCCTGTGGGAGCGAGCCAGTGCCTGCTGACTGGAGCCTGGCAGAGGCAGAGACCCCCAGGGCAGACAGGAGACTTGCCCTGCCCTGTGTCAACCCCCCACACCACCAGGAAGGTCCCCCCAGCCCCTGCTCCGAGGCCGTAGCACTGTGAGTTTGGGCAGAGCTCTGTCCTGCCCTGGGAGCGGGCACAGCTGTCCCCAGCCAGATGGCCCAGGCAAGCAGAGGGCCACAGGGCCCAGCCTACAGCCCTGTCCCTGCCCACTATGAGGCCTCCAGCCCCAACACTGCTCCTTCAGGGACAGCCCTGAGCCAAACAAGGGGCAGCAATGGTACCTCACTCAGTGTCAGCCTCACCCAGCATTACCCTCACCTGGCATCACTCTCACTCGGTGTCACACTCACACAGTGTCACCCTCTCTCAGTGTCACCCCTGCCCAGCATCTCCCTTGTCCAGTGTCACCCTCACTCAGCCCATTGCAGCAGCACCATCACCCTCTCCCCGCCCCGCCCAGGCTGTCCCTGCCCACACCCTGTCTCTGCCTGTGCCACACACGCACCGGTGGCACTCGTGCCAGACCCAGGAGTGCCGGCCGGCCTTGGGGCGGAAGTCGGCACGGCCGTGGTTGTGGATCTGGGAGGAGAAGCGGAGCAGGCGGCGGTGCCCATAGGGCCAGTTGGCCAGGCGGGCCGAGCTGGAGAGGCAGTTCTCCTCGGCGGCGCAGTACAGCATGTGCAGCGGCCGGTCCTCGATGTAGGCCGTCTCCTGCACCAGTGGCGCGTGCAGCAGCAGGTCGGAGGCAGCTGGGGAAAGGCAGCTGCTCTGGGACAGGCCCCACTGCTCAGTGGGACAGGGCAGTGCCCGGTGCTGGCAGGGTTGAGCTGGCCGGGGGGGATGCGGCCCCATCCGCCGGGCACGGGCTGACCCTGCAGCCCCTTCATCTGCAAACCCCACTGCCTGCAGCCTCTTTAGCTGCATCCCTGGCCCCACAGGACTGTCATCCACAGACCCCACAGACCCCCCCACTCACAGCCCCCATTGCCCGCAGCCCCCGCGGCCGCTCACTCTCGGAGCAGATGATGCCCGCGGCGAAGCGCGTGCCCGTGTTCCTGCAGCTCAGGCTGGCGCCGTGGTGCTGGCAGTGGCTCAGGGACATCTCGTGGCCGGCGCACTTCACCCCGCTCATGACCATCTCTGTCACGTTGCTGGCGTCCCAGTACCACGTCTCCTGAGGAGGGGCCAGGCAGGGTGGGTGGCATGGCTGGTGGCCCGGTTGCCCCGATTCGCTCACGACCAGGCTGCAGCCAGACCCCCACCATGCACAGCCCTACCTATGCCCCAGGCTGCCCACAAGGGTCCTGTCCTGCAGCATGGAGTGGCCGTGTGCCTCTGTCCCCAGACAGCCCCACAGCTGTCCAGGAAAAGCCGGTGTCTGTGCTCACCGGGGCGTCACCGGGGGCCTCCCCGCTGGCACCTACCGTCACCGCATGCAGGGAGTAGCCCAGGCCGAGCTGACGACAGGCCACCATGGCCTCCTTTGTGGTCCAGCCATCGCTGCAGACTGTGCCCCACTTACTGCCTCGCTTCACCTCCACGCGGCCCTCGAACACCGTCCTCCCGCCGGCCAGGCGGATCTGCGGGGAAGGCCTGGGGCCGTGAGCAGGCACCCTGTGCGTGCCACCTCCCGCCCGTCCCCAGCCCTGTCCGTCCCTGTCCCAGCCCCGTGAGCAGTGGTGGTGGCTGCTGGCTGCCCTGGCCAAGCTGGTGCCGGCACCTACTTGTAAGCCGTGGTTAGCGAATCCCAGACCCAGCTGGCGACAGGCCACCATCGCCTCCAGCGTGCCCCAGCCTTCGCCGCAGACCAGACCCCAGCGGGGCTGGTCCCTGTCGCCAGCCCCCACCGCCACCTCGACCCGCCCCTCGAAGCGGCTCCGGCCCCCGCTCAGCCGAATCTGCGGAGAGAGGCAGCGGCAGCATCATCACCATCCCGGGTGATGCTCCCAGGACTGGTGCAGTGATGCAGCCAGGGCTATGCTGTGGTGCCTGACGGGCCCTGGGCCGGGGCTTCAGGCACACGGGGAGAGGGCAACCAGGAACTGAGCAAAGCAATGCACAGCTTTGGGCAGCAGGGAACTTGCTGAGACTGGCAGACTGGGGGAAAGGGAATTGGTTGTGAGTTTGGGAATTGTCTCAACAGAGCAGGAAAAACAGTTCATTTTGAAATGGTGTCATTTCAGAAATGACAGGTATGAGAGAGTTAAAAATCATTAAAAGCTCAAACTGGATGAAACGATGGGCCAGGGCAAATGAGAACAGACAGCTTCATTTGCTCATTTCATCACAGGTAAAAAAATCTCTCTTGGTTGCCCACAGCGATTTTTTTTCTGATGTTTCTTCTGGGGAGTGGGCACAGGCTGGCAGCAGGGAGAGCAGCAGGGAGCAGCTGCCCCACACCACCCCTCACAGTGCCCAAAGTCCCCTGCAGCGTCCCCTCTAACTCCCCCTCATAGGGATGCCTGAGACTCCCACCCACAAAATCCCTGAGCCCCCAGGGCAGAGAGAAATGTGTGGGGTGCAGAGGAGGAGAGACGAGGGGCCCCTCTAAAGTGGATCCCATGGGCCTCCCTCAGCTCCCCACTCTGGGGTCCCACTGCCAAGAGCCCCCCGTGGTGCGCACCAGGTTCTCGTAGCCCATGTAGGGGATGTTGCAGCGGACAGCTGCGTCCTCCGTGTGCTTGCAGTCCTCCTGCGTGATGTTCCTCAAGGGGCAGCTCCAGAGAGACTTCTCGGTGCCCTGGCACTGCACCTCGTTAAGGTGGATGGGTCCCGTCCCTGCCAGGGGTCAGCAGGACTCAGGCCCCCATGACACGGGGATGGCCGGGGCCTCCCTGTCCCCACAGCCGCTCAGCACGCCCGAGGGAGCTGGTGCACTCGAGCATCCACAGCTCCCACCTGGGGCAGTGCAGTCGAGGGGCCATGGTCCCCTCGGGATGCTCCACGTGCATCCAGCAGCCCAGTGCCCACGGGACAAGCCCAGCCGTGGCTCCCCCCAGCCCAGCAGAGCCCAGACAAGTGCCTCATCTGCAGCCCCAGGAGGGGATGCCTGGCCCCTCCGGCCCGGCGCCCTCACCTTGGCCCATGCGTGCTCCGGTGAGGGCCTCCTTGGCGCTGCCGAAGCCCAGCTCCCGGCACACCACGCTGGCCGACAGCAGGTTCCAGCGGTCGTCACAGATCGTGCCCCACTCGCTGCTCTTGAGCACCTCGACACGGCCCTCGCCGACCCTCGCACCGCCCTTCAGCCGGATCCGGGGCTGTGGGAGCGGGGACAGGGTGGTGTGGGACAGTGCCAATGGCATGGTGCCGATGGCACTGCGGGGCACAGCACAGCATGGCACAGCACAGCCAGCGTGGCACTGCACAGCCAGCGTGGCACTGCACGAACGGCGTGGTGCTGATTGCACGGCATGGCACAGCACGGCATGGCACAGCACAGGGCTGGCCAGGACTCCTGGGATGAACGGGGACAGGACACCAGCCCCACCTCATGCTCTGGAGCCAGGTACCCAGGGACCCACACACCCAGCCTGGAGTGCAACCTGGACAGAGCCCAGCCATGGAGCAGCGTCTGGCTCTGGGCCACCACAGGACCTGTTCCCCCCCTCCACAGGGCTCACCTGGCCCTGCTGCTGCTGGCGCTGTTTCTTCTTGTGGGCATTCCCAGCAGCGAAGAGGGGCCCGGGCAGGCAGCTGACGACGGCGGGCATCCCCGCCCTGCAGGCAGCCGAGGCATTGCCTCGGTAGAACTCGAAGGTGCACATGGAGAGATGCACCTCTGTCCCCGTGCATGACACTGAGTGCAGGCGGTAGTTGAGCTGCTGCCGCTCCGTGAAGAGCCTGCAAGGAGGGAGAAGCCCTGAGCCACAGCCAGCGAGGCCAGTGGCAGTGGGAGTGTCACCAGCCACCCTGCCTGTGGCTGCATGCGCTGCCTGGGCCCCTTTTACCGTCTCCAGGGTGACATGTAGTGCTGGCCAGGCACCCACCCCTCACCGACTGCCTGTCCCACATCCCCAGCAGCACGGGAACACGCATGGGGACACACAGGCTCTGGTGGGACTGCATGGGGCTCTTGGCTCTCAGGCTCTCCACTGGAGCCATTTACCTCTTCTTGGGCCCTACGTCCTCCCTGTGCTTTTGTTTAGGCTGAGATTTGGAGGCCAGCCTGGAAAACAGAAAACAACCATCACAGAGCCCAAGGCCTAAGGTGTCACCTCTGCCAGCAGCAGTGACACAGGGAGCACGGCCTGCCCTGGCTTCACTGGGGCTAAACTGGGCACCTTGGCCCCCAGGGAGACTCATGTGCATCCCCTTCATGTCACACATGGGTGCAACAGCATCATGTGCTGCCAGCAGTGTGACACAGCTGCCCTCTGCAGCAATGATGCAGTTTCCTGCACACATTCCACAGGGAAACTGAGCTGGATGCAGCCACATCCCGCGCTGCCTTGTCACACAGCAAAAGATCAAACATCAGCAGCCACGATTTGATCTGTTGGGTGTGAGTGAGGTGTCTCTGTGTCCTCATCCAGACACCAGACACCCGTCACTGCACTGTGCCCCCAGGGAGCAGGATACCTGGCAAGCAGCAAGCAAGTGGCACAGGCTGTGAGTGCTCAGCCCGGGGCCACAGGGGCTGCAGCCTGGCAAGAACCTGCTGCCAGCAGAGGGAGTGGTCCAGGCACAGGCCAAGCTGTGGCCAAGCTTTCCTCTGGGAAGAGGAGGCTGCCCAGGGCCCAGCACACACACAGGGTAGATGTGGTCCCAACATCCTCAAATGCTTTGCTTCCCTCAGACAACAGAGCCAAAACCCCACAGCCCACAAGGAATGAAGAGCAGAGTGGCCCAAAGCAGGGCAGGGGACTGACACCCTCAGGGACCAGGCAAAATCAAGCCTGGCCACTGGCCCACAGCCCAGCAGCAGGTTGGTGTCAGCCTGCACAGCCCAGCGAGCCCCAGGACACAGCACGGGCCTGCTGGGAACTGGGATTCAGATGGCTGGAGGGCATCAGCCCATTCACATTCAGGAAGCCACATCTGGATCCTGCACCTGGTTCTGGGTCCCCAGGACAAGAAGACATTACGTACACAGCACGAGGACCGGGGGGAGCAGCAGGACAGTGGGGTGGCAGGGGGAGGGGGCACGGGCTGCTCCAGTCGGGGTTGCCGTGGGTCAGGGGCACTGCAGCAGCCGACCCCCACCTGTGAGGGGCTGCTTGGCTCTTCCAGTGCAGAGGGAAGAGCACAAGAGAAAACAGGCATGACTGGAAATGTAAGGTTCAGGCTCGGGGTAAGGAAAACCTTTTCCCTGTGAGGGCTGTATTGCATTGGAGCAGAGGCCACAGGGCTGCAGGATCTCCATCCTTGGAAGATTTCAAAAATCAGCTGGATAAGGTTCTGGGCTGACCCATAGCCAGCCCTGCTCCATGCAGGGAGTTGGACCAGGACTCCCCAGCGTCCCTTCCAGCCTGGATTAGCCTGTACCCCACGTATCACTGTGGCTGCACAGCCCCAAATTGATCAGCCTCTGCAAAGCAGTGCGTGGGTTTCCAGAACCAGCTCCTACTCTGGGCAGAGGGATGGGAGCCAATGGCAACCTCATGGAATCACAAAGCATTTTGACCAGTGCTGCAGGGGAAGGACCCACTCACTGGGAAAGGGGCAGTCAGCACCAAACCACCCAGGAAACAGCACATTGCAGCAAGCAGGACCTGCAGGTGGGGTTTGAGGAGACCCCATGGACTGATCCTGCCTGGATTCCCATCAGCAGCTGCAGGAGCTGGCAAGGGTGGCTGTTGGTGACACAGGCATGGGAAGGGTCACGATGAAGAGCATGCAATGGCTGTAGGGCACCAGGGAAGGTGGTGGGACCGGAGCAAGGCCATGTGCTGGGGGCAGTGCAACATCTCCGCGCGGCAGCGGGCTCAGGCAAGAGAGGTGCCATTCCACAGCCCCGAGAGAATGGGCTCCATCTCACTGCACCCACCACCAAACCCAGCAGCAGGATTCAGGGATGGAGGGAAAAGGCAGCCAGACCATTCCCTGGGTCTGGCAGAAAGCCAGCAAGATCGAATAGGCAGAGGATGCAAGAGACCCTGAGCAGATGCGGCACTCGGGGCAGGCCCTGCCACGCTGTGCCCATCCCGCTGGTGCCCAGCACTGCTGAGCAAGGGCTCTGGTGCCCCTGCCAGCCCACCCCCCAGGGAATGGAGGGGTGTGCAGCCTTTCCAGCTTCCCCACTGCTGCTTTCTGCAGAAAGCAGCCCATTTCCACAGCCCTCCCTCCCCATCCGCCAGGAGAGACAGCTCTGCTCCGAGGCCTCCTGCTCCTCACAGGGCTGCAGCACAGGATGCTGCAGCCCTCTCCACCACTCCCAGGGCATCCTGCTCACTCTGTGCCAGGACTCCTGCCTGGTGTGCAGCATGGGAACTGCTCTACTTGAGGCATGGCCAGCCTGGGAGAGAGATCGTCTCTCGTGGGGAACTGGGGAGCCCGGCACACACAGGCAGGTAACCCAGGGTGGGATTTGTCTTACTGGGCCAGCACAGCCCAGGCCCTCAGTCTGCTCCACCCAGATCTGTTTGTACCAGGGTCCATTCTGACGGCAGAGCCTGGTGGGGCCCGGCAGCCCAGCTCCACCACAGCTCAGCAGATGGGGCACCCCAGCCCCTTACCTGCTGCCTGGCCTCGGGCTCCGGCCCTTCATCCTGGCTGCTCGCTTCAGCTGCCTGCAGAGCAACACTAGAGCTGCCTGGTCAGGGCACACCCAGCACCAGGCACCACGCTGGGCACCGCTGTGACAGTGTGTCCCTGCCCCTCACCCAGGCCACAGTGCTGCTGGAGTATCCCAGCCTGCCTTGACTGCAAAGCTCCCCTCGGGGTGGGAACCCCCACACTCTGCATCAGAGGAAAATGATATTGCACCACGCCAGGGAGCAAAAGCTGCTCTCTTGGAGTGGCCTCTGCAGTAGGGCATGAGGCAGGTGGGCAGCCACAGCCCCCCAGCCATGCCACAGACTCCTGGCTTGGTTAGAGAGTGCCCATATAGCCAGCTGGCACTCGGACTGGAGAGCAGCAGGAAAGGGAGGGATTCTGGGGAGCCACAATACCCAAAAGCACAGCCCCCACTGTCCCCCCAGCACTGCCCCATGTCCCTGGCACCATCCCCAGCTGTGCCCCAGCCCCATGCCCCTGGCTATTCTCCAACATCCCACCTCCATGGGCTCCCTGCTGGCCTCACTCACTTGTAGAAGTTCCTGTTGACCTTCTTCTCAGCCGGGAAACCCATCATGCCGCAGATGACGCGGCTGTTGCGGCCGTCCCAGCCCTCGTCACAGATCTGTGCCCAGCTGTCCTTGTAGCGCACCTCCACGATGCCCTCTGTCACCGGCAGCTGCCGCCGGGCCCCCGACACCACCGGCCGCAGGCGGACCTCCTCCACGTGGCTCTGCTCCGTCTGCAGGGCTCGGGTCAGCCTCGGCTCACACCGCATCCCGCTGCCCCAGCTCCCGCCAGCCCACTCCCAGGGGTGCTCTGAGGATGCAGTCATGGGTGAAGCACAGGGATGGCCAGGTCCTGCATCCCTGCCGGCCACATCTAGTGGCCCTGGGTGGCCAAGGACCCGACCCTGTGTAGCCCATGCCCCTCATCACCCTGGGTCCCCAGGTGCACCTCCAGAGAGCACAGCCAGGAAAGCCTCCTGTCACCTTGGGATCCTGCGCCATGAGGGAGAGTGCCCAGAGCACCCCACACCCAGGCACCCACCCAGGATGCTCTGTGGGAGCGTGGTGCTACCCACCCTGGCTATCAGCTTCCTCACCTCAATGACATTGGAGTCCTTGAAGCCTGGGATGCGCTCATCCTTGCAGATGACACCCGCGTCTTCCTCGTGGCTGCAGTCGCTGTTGCCCCAGCCCCGGTGTTTGCAGTCCCTGATGCTCTTCTCTCCTCCGGCACAGTTCACGTTGTCCAGCCAGATCCGCCCTGCCAGACACGGGCCAGGGGTGAGGAGCAGAGAAGGTGCCCAAGGAGCACAGCCAGGGACCGTGGAGGTGCACAGCTGGACTGGGGCTCCCTCAGCACAAGGGCGAGGCCAGCAAAATGCCGAGACTAAAGCCCTGGGTGGGAGATCTGCAAATGGGGAGTCTCCAGCTCCCCGGGGGGCTGCTCTGACAGTCATAGAGCCCCACATAACATGCACAAAGCCCCATGTTCTGAGCTCTGAACAGCCCTGCACATCCTACATCTCTACACCTCTGCCTACACCAACCTGAGCCCACCATACCGGCCCCCCTAAGCCATGCATGGCCCCGCAACAGCCCCTCACACCTGCACAGCAGCTCACATTCAAACACTCAGAGGTTCCCAGGCCACTTTGCATGTGCATACAGACACACACACACACACACACACACACACACGTGCACACACACACGTGCACACACACACATGTGCACACACACGTGCACACACACACATGTGCACACACACGTGCACACACACAAGTGCACACACACACGTGCATACACACATGCACACACACACACGTGCACACACACACACGTGCACACACACACGTGTATACACACGTGCACACACACACGTGTGCACACACACATGTCCACACACACATGCACACGCACACATGTGCACACACACACACGTGCACACATGCACTGCTGGGCACTCGGCAAACACGGGCCCTGCCCACCCCCACCCTCCCCACGCAGCACATGCAGACCCGCTGGGGCTCACCCCTGGGACCGGGCAGTGCAGGGCTGTGCCGGGGGCTGTGCCCACCACCCCGCTCTTACCGACGCCCTTGCCGTACTTGGCGCTGTGGGCCCAGCCGGTGGCAGCCACGAAGCCGAGGTGCCGGCACAGCACGTGCGCGTTGCCCAGCGTGAAGTCGTCGTCGCAGATGGTGCCCCACTCGTCGTTGTAAAACACCTCCACACGGCCCTCGTTGTGCTTGCGTGGGTAACCGGCCAGACGAAACTTCAGCTGGGGCCCAGGAGCGTGCGTGGGGCCCAGGGGGGTGGGCTGGGAGCTGCCCACCCCCAGCCACACGCTGCCCAGCAGCAGCAGCAGCTCCCGCCATGCCCACGTGCCGCAGCCTCCCATGGCAGCGTGGCTCTGCAGGGGCAGAGAGGGTCAGGGCAGGTGCACGCTGTGCTGGAACACCAGCCCCCCATCCAACCCTTTGCTGGCTAAACCCCCTGCCCAGCACCAGCACACCGTGTGCCTTGTCCCTCCAGAGCCAGCCCGGTGCCCCACACAGCTCCTGCACCGGTCCTGCGCCCCTGGGGCTGTCAGGGGCTCTGCCCAGTGCCCCCCACTCCACGGCCCCCTCTGCCAACAGCTGCTACTGAGCCCCCACCGCGCTGCCCGGTCACATCCACTGCACCGAGGGCAGTGAGGACAGACGGGCACGGAGATGTGTGTCACCCTCAGAGGGGTGGCTGGAAGGAGGGGGATCAGCTGCCAGGGCTGAGGGAGCTGGAACAGTCCCAGGGCACAGGGAAAGTTCAGCTGGACCGAGCAGGAGCTCAATCCAGCGAGAGAAGTGAACGGCTGCTGGCCCAGAGGATTCCAGTCCATGCTCTTGCCCTCTGTGAGGAGCAAGGCAGCCAAAGCATTCACATTCCTGTGCTGCCTTTCTCCATTACTCCAACAACATCTGTGGCTCCCTGAATACCTGAGGGAGATGTGGTATTCCTGCACCAGTCCCATCGCAAACAATAGTGAAAACCCTTCTCTGTGAGCTACCCTCCCTTCCTGGTGCAGCATTCCCAGGGATCCCATAGCCCAGGAGCAGCATTTCTGCACAGGCGCTGTCAGCAAGCTCAGGCCAATGCTCACCCAAGACCACCAGCACAGCCACCACCCTCCTCCCACCACTGCAGTCCCATGCCACCCTTCCAGCCAGTCCCTTCCACAGGGGGAAAGCACACACCCCAAAACACCCCCAGGACAGACCCCCAGCAGGACATCTCTGTGCCCCACATCCCCCCAAGCACAGATCCTGCCCACCACACTCACACACACCGTGTTTGGCATTAGACAATATTAAAAAGCACTAACTTTTTAGGACTAGCTTATCTGCAGCATCACAGAGGAAGGAGAACAAATTCAAATCCTGACAATGCTCCCAGCTGGGGCTGTGCCACAGGGACCCTTCCTGCAGATCCACCCTATGGTGCCAGCATGCTTCCCTGCAAGGCTTCATCCCGTGCTCTCCTCTCACTGTCCCCGTGTCAGTCTGGGGAGGGATCCTCAGAGTGAGGGAGTCAGGGTGTCCTCCCAGACAGCACAGCCTCTACAGGTCCTCACCACCAGCCTGGCCACCCACGCAGGGCTGGAGGCTGGCACGGTTGCCCCACCACCCCACCAACCTCCAGGGCAGGGTTTCTAGAGAGGAATCAGCCCTGTTTCTGCTCTGTTCACTTTTCCAGATGATGGGCGCCTGGTCCCCACTCCAGCCTCTGGGAATGCTTCCTGGGCCAAGGCAGGGATGAACCAGGATGGTGACCAGTGCCAGCCCCTTTTCCATGCCCATTGCACCAACAGAAGCCCCCACAGGGCCCAGCTCTGCTGCCTGCCTGCTCCTTTGGGCACACACCACATCAGAGGTGCCACCTGGAGCAGAAGGTTCCTCAGGATGAGCACCAGGTGTCTGCAGAGATGCTCAGGGAGCTGGTCCTTGATAACAAGGACCAGCACCACCGGTCCAGTTCTACCCCAGATACAGTGGTGGGAATGACTGAGCACTTAGTGCTTAGTTTAGTTGAAAAGGTAAAAGGTTGGACTTGATGATCTTGGAGGTCTTTTCCAGCCATATAGACTCTATGATTCTATGAAGCACAGCAGCCCCCTCGGTGCAATCACATCAGCACAGATCTGGCTCTCTCCTCTATCGGAGCTGGGGCACAGGGGACACCACAGAGCTGGTGGGGACATGGCACAGGCAGGAGCATGCACTGGCCCAGGCACCCGGGCCCCTGGGGTTGGTGGGAGCCAGCTCTGGGCTACCAGTACCTCTGCTGCCTGCTCTGGCACCACGAGAACAGCAGAGCCCAGCAGGAAGCGTTTGTGGGAAGGCAGCAGGGAAACGCTCTGCTGAACCTTTTACCCAGCCTGTCCTGGCAGGAGGAAGGGAGGGCGGGTGCAAAGAGCCACCCCAGCCCTGCCAACAGCTTAGGAAAGGGGGTTTCTGGGTATGGGAACAGGAACGCTCCATCCTCATCTCCACATCACCTGGAAAGCAGCAGTTTACCACTCACAGAAGCAAAAAAACTTCTTATTCTGCCCATCAGTCACCAAGGCGACATTGCCCTGCCCAAAGGAAGCATTCTAAACCCTCAGAGCTATCCTGTCACACAGATCTGGGCCCCCTCAGTGCCAACTGTCACACACCTAGTGCCATGGGGAAAGCTGCAAGCACACAAGAGCTGGAGCTTCCCCAGCTCTTGCCCTGAGTGAGCAGGATGCTCTGCTGCAGCTGTGGGCAGTCACTGGGCTGTTTCACAATGGGGTCAGTACAACCCTAAAGGACAGCAGCACAATTAATGCCAATCTCCTCAGTCCAGCAGAAATAGCCCATGTCAGGAAGTGGGAATGGCCTTTTATGAGATCACAGGTTCAGTTAATTGGAGTAACTGTGTTGATACAACAGGCTGAGACTGGAAGGCATTCAATTCATCTTGCACCACCTTTTAATGAATAATTAGCACTCAACAAAATCAGTGCACCTTCTGCTAAGTGGATTAAAACTGGTCACCTGCTGGAACTAAAATGTGGTTACATGGGGAAGTCAGTCACCATTCTGTGGGCTTTCTGGTGAGGATCACATGTTTTCCAAAGCAAAACTGTGCCAGGAGGAGGAAAAAAGTCCCCTCCTCGTACAGACTGCAGAGACAAAACCGGGGTGGGGAGCAGGGGTGGGGACAGGGACAGACCTGGACAGCCCGGTAAAGCAGCATCGTGCAGCCTATACCCTTGGCTACAAGGAAAATTCAAGTCTGTGCATTGAGGAGCAAATCACGTAGGACCACAGACCAGAATGTGGCACCTGAGAAAGTGCTCGGGCAAAGCACTGAGTCCCCACTGAGACTCAGCAGCGTAACCTCCAGGGTCTGTAATCTCTTCTCCCAGGTCCCAATTCAACTCTGCTCAGGCTCCGGTGCCCCTTGTCCCCACTGCACCTCCTCTGCCCTGGCACCTCAGCTCTGCCACTCACCTCGGAGTTTCCCAGTGACATGCCCTGCTCAGGTCTGTGCAGGCCAAAGCCCTTCCCGTGCCCGGCCCAGGACAGCTGCTGGGCTGACAGGGTGAGCTCCCTGCAGCACAGCACAGCTTCTTCCCTGCTTCTGTACCACCTCCCTCTCTGAACACGCTCCGTGTCCGTGTCCCAGGCAGTCAGGCTAACAGGGCTCTCTTTGTCCACATCACTTTTTCCATTTTCAGAGGCATAAGCTGTGCGTTTGCTCCTCTCCAGCTGTGTGACACTGCCCGGCTGCTTGCTCCGCTGGCAGGCTTTGCTCCGGTCCTGCGTGCTGCTCTGGATGGGGAGCCCACCCCAGCACCCCGACCATCCTGCTGCCAGTTGCCCTCTCCAGCCAGGGACAGTCTCTTCTTGGACCAGGGCTTGTGCTGTGCCACGCTCAACATGCTGCCCCGGGCACAGATGCACAGCAGCACTCCACTGCAAGGGGAAAGGGCTCGGGAGGATGGGCTGGCTGGAGTGAGCACAGGGCGTGGGAGCCTGGAAGCAGCCCAGGTCCTTGCCACTGCCCAGGAAACCTCAGGAATGTCCCAGCTGGGTGTGCACGGGGCTCGAGTCACATCCCAGCCCAGGGCACAGCTGGCACTAGTAGTGGGGTGTCCAAGAGCCCTGCAGAACCAAAACCCTGAGGTTCCCTTCACCCCCCAGCCTCAGCCCTCAGCTGCTGAGGCTGGCACGGGCACGTGGACCCTTCGGGGCAGAGGGCAGCCCCACATGGCAGCAGGAGCCATGGCACTGCTCTACCTGCTCCCATGCCAGCCTACTGGCTCTGCCTGACCCGGTGAGTGACAGTGGTTCCCACGCCCCCCCAGACAGAGTCACCCTGATAGGGCCTGCAGCCCTCATGGCCAGGCACTGCCCCCACCATCACTGTGCTCCCCCAGGTGTCCTGCACAGGGGCTGGCAGGGTGAGCGGTGCCAAGCGGGGGTGCCCAGGGCCCAGAGGGGGCTGCAAGTTCCCGAGGACTGTTCAAATCGGGTTTGTCATTTGGCACTCACCAGGCATGCAGAGGGACATTAGTCTGCCCCAGCAAAACCCCAGTGAATGGATCTTGGGAAGGGGCAGCTCCTGGTGAAGCAGGTCCCCAGGCAAGTCCGCATATTTGATCAGCACCGGGCATCCCTGTGGCACGGGGATGGCATCCCAAGCCACAGCAGTAGGGGATGACATCCCAAGCCACAGCAGCAGGGGAAGGCCAGGCCATTGTGGCCTGACAGGAATGTGCTCACTCAGCAGCAGCCTTGGACGCATGCACAGCAACATGGAACATCCCAAGCACTGACAACTGGGAGGACTCAGAGAGGAGCAGCACAAGTGACCGAGGACCTGGGAAACCCGCCAACACAAGGGAGAGGAAGCTTGCTCTGTTTATCCTTCCTTGGGAATGTTAAGGGGTGATAGAGTCACACTCTGTTGAGGCCCATGCCAGGACATCCCTCAGAGCATGAGGTCACGTCCCCAGCACTCAGGGCAGGAGAAGGTCTGGTGAGTCCCATGGCTTCAGCGCTCCATCCCTCCCCTTGTCCCCAAGGGCACGCACAGACCAGAGCTGGGCCTTTCGCAATCCGGCTGCCGGGATGAGCCTGCTTCGCTCTTCCTGCTTCCCAGCAGTCCTGGGATGCATGAAGCAGGGGAGACTCAGCACTCCCACCCTGCTCAGGAGGGGACCTGCTGGCTCCCTGCCTGCAGGGCCCCCATGGATCGAAGCTCCAGGGTCAGCACTGCCAAAGTCTGGAGGGGACCAGGATGCCACAAACAAACTGGTCTCAGAAGCACCAGGGAGCAGCCCAGGGTCACCACGGAAACCTGGCCACCCTGGCAGGCTTGGCATCACCTCCCGCTGGCTGGGAGCTCACTGCCCCTTGCTGCCCCGAAACCAGGGTTTCTGCCCCACCACCCACTGTGTGCCCCCATCCCAGGCAGGGACAGGGACCCGGCTGAGGAAAGGACACTCTGGCTCTCGGGGTGTCAGCAAGGGCAGAGCACTGTGTGGGGCTGGGGCTGCACTTCCCTTCCCTTGTCAACTCCAGGTCCAGCCCCTTTGGGCTACCCGATGTCCCAGTATCCTGCTGTAACCCTGTAAGCCAGGGCAGGTCACAGCAGCTCCTTGCAGCTCCTACCCCCACCCAGCCTCCCCAGGACATGGCACGGCCCGGCCCTCAGCTCTGCCCACTCTGCTCTGAGCTTCCCCGGGCTCCAGACGGGCAGCCCTGGGAGGGACCAGCTACAGACAGGAAGGAAAGATCCCAGAGGAATTTGCAGACATCAGTCGTCAGCCACAAAGTCTGGACAGCCCCGACAGACTGAGGGGGTGGCAGCGATTCTGAGGACTGTGGTGTGGGTGGCGGGTCCGGGGTCCCAGGCACCCCGAAGCAGGGAGCCAGCTTGCCTGGAGCTGCTGGAGGCAGGGGGTTGGCTCAGCCGCGGGCTCCTTTGAGAGCAGCTGAGAAGACACAAGGCCAGCAGCAAAGAGAGAATCACCTCTCCAGCCGCGCCAGCCCTCCTGCCTCACATCCCTCCATCCATCCATCCTCTCCTCCAATAGCTACAGCAAGTTCGGTCTTCATGGAACTCCCGAGTCTCCACCGACCCTTGTAACCGGCAGCTCGGCCCACGAGCCTCCCGCAGCCCACATACAGCCCAGCTGGGGTGTGGTACAGCCCCGAGGCGGCACGCACAAACCTACGGATCTGCCGGGCGGCCCTTACCGCAGGACACACGCGCTGCCCGCACCCCGTCACTCTGCCCACGGGGCACGGGCACGGCCCACGGCACGGCCCCGCACCGCGGCACACGCAGCGCCCACGGGGACGGCACGGACACGCTCTGACCACCGGGGCTGTGGAGCGGTGAGACCGGCCCCCCCCGGACACCCCCGAGGCGCCCGGGCCCCGCGCGGCGCAGCCCCCGCCGCTCCCGGGGCAGTCCCGCTCCCGGGGCAGTCCCGCTCCCGGGGCAGTCCCGCTCCCCGCCGGCGCCGGGCGGGACCTCTGGTCCCTGCGGGATGCGCGGCAGCGCCGAGCGACAGCGTCCGGCCGAGTGCCGGCGGCCCGGGCCGAGCCGAACCGAGCCGAACCGAGCCCCGTCGAGCCGAGCCGTACCGAGCCGTGCCGTGCCGAACGGAGCCGCGCCGAGCCAAGCCGTGTTGAGCCGTGCCGAACCGAGCCGTATCGTGCCGAGCAGAGCCGTACCGTCGCCGGACCGTGCCGCCCCGAGCAATTTCGGTCCCTGCCGCCCCGCTCCGCCCCGGCCCGCCCCGCGCCGTGCCCGTGTCCGGGGCCGCCCGCGCCGCCCCGGCCCGCGCCGAGCGGCCCCGGCCCCCCGGCCGGTACGGCCAGGACGGGGCCCGCGCCCCCGATCCGCTGCCCCGGGACGGGGCCGGTCCGAGCGCGGCCCCCGCCCCGGCTGGGCTCCGCTCCAGGGCCGGCCCCGGCCCCCCGGGACGGAGCCTCGGGGGCTGACCGGCCGCTCGGGGGACGCGAGGGGGCTGCCAGCCGCGTCCCCCCCCGGGCTCCTGGCAACCCCAGCCCCCTCCTCACCCCGGGGCAGGGTCACCCGGCTCTGGAGGGCAAGGGAAGGAAACCTCCAGCAGTGGTGTGCCCCTGGCAGCCCTTTTCCAGAGGCTGCAGTGGGATGGCTGGGCAGATGCTCCCTCTTGGCCATCCTGCCTGTCTGGGGCAGGCTGCGGCCCCCCAGACCCACAGGGGAGGCCCAGGCCAAGCCATCCCATCCCACAGGAAAGCCGCACGGCACAGGGCTGGGGCTGCGAGTGCACACTGCCAGCGGCCGGAGCTCCTTCCCGGGGAGTGAAGCTGGTGCCCGGTTGGGGCTGCGTTTCTATGGGGAGCTGCTTTGTTTGAGGACCGACTGTAACAACGGCCAGTGTGAGGTGGAGAGAGGGCATGAGGATGCGAAAAGGATCTGCTGGCACCCCAACATTTTCCCCCGAGGCAAGCCATGGTGGGAGCCCAGCAAACACTTTATTGCCAAGAACAGCGATCCTCTCAACCCCCAGGCACAAAGATGGAGGCTGCCTCACTGTGTCCCACACCAGATTGGTCCATACAGACAAGCAGGTCCTTGGGGCCAAGAGCCAGCCCCAGCACCAGTTGCCCATCCTTGGGTCACCCAGGGGATGGAGAGAGCCAGGCAGCCCAGCCTATGTGACAGGGACACTCCTGTAGTACTAAGGCACCGTGCTGTGCTCCAGGACCACCACCCCAAACACTGCCCATGGGCTCCAACAGGCCTGGGGGGCTGCAGACAGCCTGGCTCCCCAGCAAAGGCGGAGGATGCCCAGCAGGCAGGAACAGTCAGGGTGGCACAGAGGGGCCCCGGTGCTCAAATCTCCTGAGATGGCAGAAATAGCTCTCTGCTACTGAAGGACCCTCGAAGCCCCGCACACATCCCAGCGGCGTCCTGCTCGCCCCCATGCTGTGTCTCTTCTCTCATCTACCTGACCTGCTCACGGTGCCCCTCTGCTCCTGCTCCCTCAGGCCAATGCTGTGTGGGACAGGGGGTCAGCCTGTCCCGGGGCACTGTGTCCCCTTGCCCCCATCAGAGGAGACGTCCCAGGAGCTGAGCGCCGGGAGAGCTGCCCCAGGCCACCGGCAGGGCGACGAAGCCCAGCTTGCTGTAGAAGCTCAGCTGCTGCCGATCAGCATCACGGACCTGGCAAAACACTCCTCGCGACCCTGGAAAGGAGGTGAGAGGTCAGGGCACTGGGACCCCAGCTCTGGGACCCCCTCCACAAGGAGGTTGGCCTTTCCACTGCCTCTTTGGCACTGGCTGCCCCTGTGATGCCCTGAGACACAGATCCACATGTCCCCCAGTGCAAGGGGAGGGGACGGTGCCTGGGAGCTGGGGCCAGACTGCACCAGAGTGGAGATGGGGAGCCCTGTGCTCAGAGAGGTGGAGTGCAGGTGGGGCCAGCTCCTAACCCTGTGCTGGGCAAGGGAGCAGTTGGGAAGGGGTTGTGCTGGAACAAGGGGGTCCCCCAGCACGGGGAGGTCCCGCTCACCGTTGGCCCTGAGTGCACTGAGCAGGCAGAGGGCCAGGCTGCGGGTGGCCCCCACGTCCAGCACACGGGGGGCCGTGCCCAGCTGCACAAGGGAGGGGAAGCGCCGCAGCACAGGCGGGGGCACAGCCCGTGGCTCTGCGTGGAAGAAGAGCACTGCTTCCTCCAGGACATCCTGTGGGAGACAAGCACAAGTGAGAGAACCCCCTCCACCGCCCCCATCCCCACTCCCCTCTGCGCCAGGTGTCCCCTCACCTGTCCCAGAGCTGGGCCGCCCGTGCCCAGGTCTGGGGGGTACTTGTGCCGTATGGCTGGCAGCCAGCTGCTGTCTTGCTGCTGCAGGAAGCCTTCAGCATGGAGTGCTCCAGCTGCGTAGCCACACGGACCACCCTCGTCCTCCAGCACAAAGGTGTACTCGGGGCTCAGGCTGAGGAAGGGGCCCAGCAGCCTGGCAGCCAGAGCAGGAGCACAGCTGAGCTGTGCCTGGAGCCCAGACTGCCCCACAGCAACCTCAGAGCAGCCTCCTCCTTCCTGCCCCATCAGGACAGAACATAGTGCCCACTGACAACCCTTTGAGATCCCCAGCAGAAGCCCTCAGCCAAGGGGATCCGCTACAGTCTCCTGCATCCAGGCTGGACAGTGGGTCTGCCCCCACTGTGGCTGCCATGACCCTGCTGGACATCAGCATGGGGATGTCCCTCCCTGTCCCTCCCACAGGGTGAGGCCACTGACAGCCCAGGGGCAGAGCTGGTCCCCGCAGGGATGCCAGGAGAGGCCATCGCCTCATCCCCTGCCCTGCATCCCTCAGCACGTGGCCAGGCTCAGCACAGCCTGGCCAGAGGGAGCCCCAGAGAGGCCACGTCTCACCTGTCACCGAGGAGATCTGGGTGGGCCATGAGGATCTCTGCCACTTTGGGATCACAGTCCAAACTCTCCCGGCACATACGGTAAAGCTCTCCCTGGAAGGCCGAGCCCCCCCTCAGTCCTGGCTGTGCCTGCCCTGCCGCACTGCCAGCTGCTCCCAACAGGCCTGGCCGGAGCGTGGCACACCAGCAGCTGCCAAAGGGGCTGCAGAGAGGGACCATGACCAGGGCTGTGGCCTGTGGGCGAGGGTAGGGGATACAGGGCAGGGTACTGCTTGAGCCACCCAAGGGCACTGCCATCTGCTAGCCTCGGGCTCAGGGCCACAGCACAGCCACCCTTCAGACCAGAGACTGCCATTCTGGTCAGGCCTTCAGAGAGCACCCACTGCAGAGATGGCCCCAGGCCAGAGCACACTCAGAGCAGCCAGAAAGGTCCCAAAAACAACACTGGAACTCAAAGTCTCCAAAGAGCCTGTGCACAGCAGGACATGCCCAAATGTCCTGTCTTGGTCATGGTTGAGTTTGCTGCTGCTCCCAGTGAAAAGGACATTCAGATAAAAGCCTTGATCCTGAGAGGGAGGCTGCCCTGATCACACAACGACTGGGGCAGGACTGTGCCCTGTTGTGCCCCATTCCCAGAAGAGACTGATGTGCTCAGCTGGATTTCCCTCTCAAGAGTTTCACTGGACACAAACATTCGTGTTGTTAAGGTTCAGCCTGAGCAGATGAAACCTGACAACAGGCAACTGTAAACAAGTCCCCACGATGGGAACTGCTGGCAGAACAGTCTGGGGTTACAATCTGCTCTCCCGTGCTTGCAGCTCCTCCTCTGCTACCCAGCAGCGCCACAGCGGCACACGGCCGGGTGCCGTGTTTAGCAGGGAGCTGCACTCGTGTTCCTGCTGGCTGGATGTGAGGCATTAGCCTTTCCTTGGGCTGGGAGAGGAGCAGAGTGAGGGTGGGGGGCTCGCTACAGGCTGTGGTACATGGGGAACCTGGAGCTCTGCTGAATTTGGTGACACTTTAACTTGTGTGTCCCCCAACAACCAGAATCTCCCTTTCCCTCCCCATCCCATCGAGCTATTGGGATGTCAGAGCAGGGGGTTGGCAGCAAGAAGGTCATGGCTGACAGTGGCTGCTGCTCTCCAGCAGGGAATCAGCCCATAAACTGGATGACTATTTGAAGAAGGGACTCATTTGGAGATGAACCCCAACAGGCTCAGGCAGTGCCCAGAGCTGCAGACCAGTGAAGGTTCCAGGAGGTCACCATCCAGACTTGACCTGTTCTGGGTATTTCCTGGCACCTGCTCACAGCCACTGCTGGAGATCAGCACTGGGGCTGCTCTGGAGATCACCCACAACCTGGCAACCCCGACCTAGTGCTGGTTAAACTGTGGCTGTGCCTGCTGCTCACTGGTAGGCAGGGCTCCTTTTCCTGCTCTGCCTAGGCCCTTGTCACAGGGAGGCAGCTTTGCCAAGGCCACAGTTCCTCTTCTCCAGCCCAGGGTCTGACACACTGCTGATCATGGCCCCAGGGAGCTGCCACAAGCCAGCTGGCTCTGAGCAGAGTCGGACCCGAGGTCCCTCCCCACCTGTGCCACCCTGCACTGAGGGTCAGCAGAGACGAGCCTGTAGCTCCTCAGCACACGTGCAGCACAGGCCATGCAGAGCTGAGCTCTGGCAGGACACCCCTGCAGGCCATGGCTCCCACCTTGTCCAAGGGCAGCAGCGGGCGCAGGAGGTACGTCTGGCTGGATGGGAAGAGAGGTGGTGGGTGGTAGAAGAGGTCACAGCTGTTCCCCACAGGCAGCAGTGCCTGGAAGATACACAGTCCATCAGGTTTTCCTGGCTCCAAGGTCTCTCTGAGGCTCCCTAAACCCCAGGAACCACAGATGCCCAGGGTAGCTCTTGTCTCCCCAAGCTTGCAGCAACCCAAAGCAGGGTTGGGATACTGGCTTCCCAGTGGCTCCTTCAGCCCCCCAGAGAGAGGCACACTCTCACCTGCAGCTCTCCAAAGAGGCCCCCACGACGCGCCCAAGGCTCGGCTTCCCTCCCCAGCAAGATCGGGGCAGTGATACTCTGGCACCCTGGGAACAGCAGGACAGACACAAGTGAGGTGAACAAAAACCTGCTGGGCAGGGGGAGATCAGCCGCTGTCACACAGCAGCACCATGATCCCCACAGTCACAGCTCCAAGGACCTGCTCTCCAGCTGTGCAGCCATGCCCAGGCAGGGACTTCAGATGGGCTCAGGCAGCCCCCTCCATTTCTTGGGGCAGCCACACACCCTCCATAGCAGGGCTTGAACTGGGGGGATGGAAAAGGACTGGTCTCACCTCCACAAAAGTGTAAGGTAAGGATACAACTCCTGGTTCAGCTGGGAAGCTGCGGCCTAGCACAGAGTGCTGTGCTCCTACCCAGCCACATCCACAGGGATGGTGGGAACATGCCCTGCACAGCTGCTTCCCCATGGAAAGGGCTCAAGGCAACAAGGCCCCCTCTGACACTGAACTTGGAGGCCTGCTCAGGTTATCACCCGGTAACAGCTCTTGGTTCGTAAGAGGTCACAAGGCCCACAGACCAACCAAGGAACCCTAAACCAGGGGAACATGGGCTTCCAAAGCGATGTACAGGCATTCAAAAAATAGCCTCACCTCTCTCACCCAGGGCATTACTGCTCCCAGTGGCCCATAGATCCCTTTTCCCAGACAGGCTAAGGGATCCCTGGGTTAAAGAGACTGAGGAACCATATCCTAGAAATGGGCATTCCTTCTAGGCTGTGAGAGATGGTGAAGAGCTGCTCAGTGACTGCCCTGTCCCCAGCAGCAGTGCCTCATCCTGCCCCAGTGTGTCAGGGCATGCAGGGGTGCCAAGCCTCCCCATGGCCATCCCTGCTCCACCCGGCACACAGAGCGTGGGGAAGGGGAGGCTGATGGTGAGTGCTGTGGGGCTGGAGGTGATGGAGGGCAGCAGCCAGGCCCCCCATCCATGTGGGTGACTCAGGGTAGAACCCCTACTTACAGCCAAAGCAGTTTCCCCAGGTGCCCTTGGGGCCAGGGTCGCAGAGGAGGTGACCATCTGCAAAGGAGGAGAGTGGTGAGCACAGAACAAGGGGCAGCGGTGGAGAAGGTTCAAGGGGAGAGACCCTGGCACCCCCAGCTGAATACAGGGATCCCAGACTCTGGGGTGGTCCTAGACACCTTCACCTCCTTAGCAGGGGAATAGTGGATCACCAGAGAACAAGCTTCAGATGGCCAGGGTGTGCCCCAGAGCCCCTGCGTTTGGCCAGGGTGCAGATACGCGGGATGGGGGCTGGCAGGGGCTGGCAGGGGCTGGCAGCCACGTACCCAGCCAGAGGACAAAGGCACTGGCGGCCAGCAGCATGTTGCGGATGTCCCAGAGGTAGGGGTGCAGGTCGTAGAGCAGTGCCCGGCTGGCGGCGCCGGCGAAGCGGCTGTGCAGGCGACACGTCTCCGCGCAGAGCAGCTGGAAGGACCGGGCTCGGCCCCGCCACCGCGCGCCCTGGGGACGGAGCGGGCGTCAGCCAGCTGGGACAGGCACCTTCCTGCAGCTGGGACAGGCACCTTCCTGCAGCTGGGACAGGCACCTTCCTGCAGCTGCGCCAGGACCAGCCTTACCCCGCAGGCATCAGGTGCCGTGGCCGGGACCCCCACGCTGAGGCTGTTTGCCCGGAGCCACCGAAAGTGCTCCAGGAGCTCCTGTGCCAGTGCCCCATGATGGTAGGGCAGGTAGAAGAGCTCCACCAGCATCCGCACCTCCTCCAGAGTCAGCGGCGCTGTAGGGCTGGACCCGGCCTCCTCTGGGATCGTCAGTGCCATGGGGCTGGACCTGGACTCCTCTGGGGTCAGCAGTGCTGCAGGGTTGGACCCGGACTCCTCTGGGATCGTCAGTGCCGTAGGGATAGACCCAGCCTCCTCTGGGGTCACCAGTGCCATGGGGCTGGTCCTGGCCTCCTCTGAGGTCATCTGTGATGTGGGGCTGGTCCTGGCCTCCTTGGGGGTCAGTGGTACCATGGGGCCAGACCCAGTCTCTGGGGTTACTGCTGCTGTGGGGCTGGATGTAACCTCCTCTGGTGTCACTGGTGCCAAGGGGCCAGAGCTAGCAGTGATCTCATCAGTCAGCAGGGCTGGAGTGCCAGGGCTGGTGCCAGTCCCTTCAGTCAGCAGGGCTGGGGGGCCAGGGCTGGCACCAGCCCCAGTCCCTGGGGGCATCTGGGGCATGTCAGCCCTGATGGCCTCAGGCTGGGTGCTGCTGGGGGACTGGGCAGGGCTGCCACTCCCTGTCCTGGCATCACTGGTGGGCAAAAGAAGGTTCTGACTGGTGTTGGCCTCACTGCTGGAACTCATGGTGTGGCCTGGGCTGAGAAGGGTCTTGGTAGCCATTGGGATTCCTGCAGACTGGGCACTCTCAGCCACACTGGGCAGAGAAGAGGAGGGCTCACAGCATTCCCTGCTCCCCGTGGCAAGCTGGTCCCCATCCCCTGTGGGGCTCTGCTGACTGCCATTGGGTGTCCTGCTTCCACTGCCCTTCTCAGGCTCCGAGGTCACCTTCCTGCATCCCTCCCCTGGTGCCCCACCACAGGGCTCAGGGCTGTGCTGGTCTACCCCACTGGGAATGGAGTCATGCTGCTCGGGGTCGGGCACAACCTCCTGTCCTCCTGCTGTGCCAGACTGCAGCCTTGATCTTCCCTTGAGGCCGACACTGGGGTGTCCTGGGGTCCATCCTCCTGGCAGAAAGGAGCAAGGGGGAAGCCCCTCTGGCACCTGCATGGAAACTGCTGCCCATGGGGCAAGACAGCCTGGGGATGGCTGTGCTGGGGAGCTCCATCCCTGAGCTGGCAGGGACCAGGATGTTGCCAGGCCCTGGGTTCGAGTTTAGGCCTCTGGGGCTGGTGAGGCTCAGGCATTGCACAGGCAAACACTGCAGAACACCAAGCGTGCTCCTGGCTGAACCCCCCTGGCTGAAAGACAGAGCTGTGTCCTGGCCCAGGCTCCCATGCTGCCAGCCAAGGACACCCCTGCGGGATGTGGCCAGGGCAGGAGCACCCACAGGGCAGCACAGTGGGATGGACACCCACTCCTGCCTGCCACAGCATGCACAGGCCCTGCTGCCACACCAGCCTGAGAGACCCACCCAAACGGACAGGGTTCCCTCATCCCACCCGCCGAGTTCCCGGCAGAGCCAGCCCAGCGCTCCGGGGCTGTGAGGGAGTGCGAGTCCATCATCTACCTGGCTCCAAGGCCTGCTGGTTTATCTCAGACACCCAGTCACGCAGCGCCAGCTCCAAGGCTTCCTGCGGGCTGTAGCTCCCCTCCCGTGGGCCTTGGCTGTCCCCCAGAGCTGCTGCCACCTCCATTCCTAGGGAACCACAGCTCATCAGCCTGGGCAGCCCCACTCCTTGTTTGATGGAGCTACCCCAAGCCACGCTGTGGGCCCCCAGGATGAACCCCATGCCCAGGGTCGTCAGGCAATGCCCAGCCAGGTGAGACACCTCACCCAGGCTGCCGCGCAGGAAAGGGCCTGGCAAAAACCAGCAGCAATTGGCAGGCACAGAACTGCCGGGGCACTGGGGCCACATACCTGCACGATCAGGGCTGGCACAACTTCCCAGCTCGCTCTGAAACCAGGTGCCCAGCGTGTGTATGGGGATGAAGTTGGCCTGGAGCTCGCAGTTGGGGTTGAGAAGCAGTCCTTGGAGCCTGGGCATGAGACCAGGAGCACGTCCCATGTAGGGGCCCAGGAATACACGTCTGCAGTCATAGTCATTGGCGTAGAGGTTGTCCCAGATGACGGGGCGGCGCCGTAGGACACCCTCCACCTCCTCCAGCAGAGCAGCTGAGAGCTCCTGTGACACCACCTTTGGGCCTGGAGCATCAGGGCATGGACACACATGGAGCACACAGGCACTGTGGTCCATCCCAGACACACAGCAGGGACACAGACACATCTGGGTGCCAAGCACAGATGTGAGGGTCGAGTCACCCCACCTACACTCCCAAGCCAGGACAGGGGACCCCCATCCTGACCTTCTGCCTGGCTGGGGCTGCACACCCCGATCTGAGGCACCGCAGTGGGGCTGCTGGCTGGTGGCTCTCCCAGGACAGCGCCCGTGGCCATGGGGTTTGCAGACACTGCACGGGGGCCACATGCCCACAGAGCTGGGCCCGGCGCTCACCTGTCCAGATGACACTGATCCCAGGGAGCAGCTCCTGACCGATGGTCTGCAGGTAGCAGGACTGGCCGGGGCTGGGAGAGCAGAGCGAGCTGCAGTATTCTGGGGAGAGAGCACAGGGCATCCCCTGAGGGACGGGGGACCAGGAGAGGAGAGGCTGCCAGGATCATGGACAGAGGCTGAGGAGGAGTAGGGTGCAGGGAACACAGAAAGCATGGCTGCAGGCCCTCAGGCCCTCTGCAGCCTGGTCCTGTCCTAGTCCCAAGATCACCAGAGCTCCCCTGGGAGAATGAGGAGGCCAGGGAGAGCTGTGTGGGCTGCCAGAGCACTCAGCTCTCAGCAGAGACATGGACTGGCTGCAGCCAGCCCAAGGGCTCCCCAGTCTGAGGGAGCTCCCTGGGGTAGGACGCTGGGGCCACAGGGCTGCAGGCAGTACCTGTAGGGCAGAAGAGGAAGACAGGGGGTTGGCCCAGCTCCTGGTACACCTCGTTGGCCACAGAGGCATGAGCCTGTGCCAGAGAGGGGAAGACGTCTCTGTCAGCCTGGCACATGCAGGGGTCGATGTCATCGAAGAGCAGAGCGAAGGAGCAGCACCCCATGGCAGCCACCTGTGGGCACAGACAGGGGCTGCTGGGATCCCTGGGAGAGAGAAGGCGGCGAGCCCAGAGGAGCCAGGGAGAGGCAGACAGGCATGGTACAGTGCAGGGCAGTTGCTGGGCTGTGCCATGGGAGAAGCAGCTGCCCACGGAGCAAACCCACCATGCCAGCAGCTCTTTACCCTCCCTGGGGACCTGGGGCTCAGTTCCAACCTGCACCAAGCCCAGTGCTGCCTAGCAAGTGCTGGGGCTTGGCTGGTCCCTATCCTGCCCCCAGTCAGACATCCATGGAACCCTCAGCTCTGTCACCATGACAGGGACAGCACACAGGCCATTGGGCACCCCACAGAGCTGCTCCCTGATGCGCAGCAGCAGGAGTGGTTTACAGCTCCACACCACCCCTTGGGGTGGGCACAAGACCCACAGGAGAGGTTTACAGCCCCAGAGCAGCCCTCGGGGTGGGGACAGGGCCCATACAAGCACGCGTGCCCCTCGCCTGGGAGCAGTAGGAGGAAGGAATGGCCCACGGTACCTGCCTGAGTTTTTGCTGCAGCAGGAGCCGATCCCCAGCACTGGAAAACACCATGTCCTGGCCAGCAGAAATGGCAAAAACAAACTCCACACCCTGCTTTTGGGCAGCTTCGATGAGAGACCGCATGCAGACTGGGGACAGAGCAGAGGGAGTCTGTGAGTGCTGGGAGGCAAAGGAGGGAGGGGACCATGGGATGGAGTGGAAAAACGAATGGAGGGAGAGGGAACAGCAGCAGTCTGAAAGGAAGGAGACGAGGGCATTGGGAGGGGAGGGGCTCAGGGGAGACCATTTCCAGTTCCTTGGGGAACAGAGGACTTTCAACAAGGGTTGCAGGCCTCAGTATATTCAAGTATATTGCCAGAGACCCACATGGGGAGCTCCCCACGCTAGGGAGGCTCCTAGGCAATTCCACACGACTGGCACAGTCTAGAGGTCTCCTCGCACCAGTTAAGGTCCAGGGGCCTCCCTGCAATGGGCAGGGTTGTGGCAGGGTGAAAGTGGCAGCCAGCCTGGTCCTGGCTGGGACCCAGCCCGTGGTTCACCCTCAGGGTCCTGGGATGCCTGCAGCCCCCCCGTGGGGCCCAGCAGAGCTGCTACCTGCCTCATGCTCCGTGTAGGGCTCTCGCCAGAGCAGCCGGTGCTTCAGCTCATCCTTGGGCGCGTACATGTAGCAGTTGAGCCCCCGGCGTTTCAGCCTGCACAGCAAGAACAAGGGGTCACCCGGGCTCCACACGGGCTCTTTGCACCTGGGCAGGTGCCAGCCACGGCACCGTGAGCTGCTCGGCACACAGCACCCACTCCTTCCCAGGGCTGCCCCGTGTCCCAAAGCTGCCAGATCTGCCAGGGTCTGCTCTCACTGGCCCTGCAGCCTGTGGAGCCACAGCTCTGCCCTGGCACAGGGAGCCCTGCCACAGCCACATGGAGACATAAATCTCATCCAGCACTCCCAGTGCTGAGCCCTCTGATTTGTGCTCATTCCACTGATGGTCTGTCATTGGCACCAGCTGCTCAGAGAGGAGCTGGACAAATCAACCCCATCCCGAGGCGATTCTCAGCCAGTGACAGATCCTGCCCATGTCCTTCCATCACAGGGACACAGGGTGGCACACAGATATGCATGGGGACTCACAGGGACACAGAAAGGCCACCCACACCAGGCAGGGATGGCAACCTCAGGGTATAGCACAGGGTGGCGGGGACAATGGCCCTGGGCAGGGCAGGCTGGCTGCAGGGAGGGTGGCAGTGGTGCATTGTCCCACGTCCAGTGCAGCCACCGGGGCACACCAGGCTGCACTGGGCTGTGCAGAGTCCCAGCACCATCTGCTGGCACAAGGCAGCCCCACGTCTCTCCATCCACCCTCACTGCTCCTGCCTCCATCTCGGCACTCTGCCACGGGCTCCCTTCAGAAAAGAAAATTCAGGGTACTTGCCATTGAAAGAGAAGTTTCCTCTGTTCCATAGACCACGGTCTCCCATAGAAACCTGTAAAAGGTGGGGGAAAAAGGCAAAATGCAGTTGTTGGGAAGTGCCTTAAAACAGTCTCTCTCTGTGCTATCTCTGAGTGGCTCTTGCAGCCAAAGATCTGCCAGTTGTTCACTTCTGGGTAATTCAAGTATGTGCTATTCTCCTATTGCCTTGCTGGGCACTGGTATTGGAGCAAGGGGATTAATGTCTGAGCTTCCATCCTTCCCAGAAAGGAGCAGCTGGGAAGAATTTCACAAGGTAGGGCCTAACCTGGGAGGGGAAATGTGCACAGTAAAAGCCAAGCCTAAAGGAGGCATTGGGAACTAGCCACATTATAAGGCCCTTTAGAATGATTTTGGGGTGCACTGAAGCACAGAGCCAGCGCCCATCCATCCTATAGTTTTCTGCCTGGGAATTGTCTTCTTTACAGAGACCAGGTCTGTGTCTCTGCATCTCTCTGTGTATAGTGTCAGGCAGAGCATCACCACTCCCATATGGGCTATAAAAGCTGGTTTTTGTGTATTTAATTGCTGCACAACTCAAACTGCACAAAAATTGCACTGAGGCAGTTCTCCCTTACCCCACAAACACATCCCTGCATCGAGCAGGGCAGGACTGTGGGGCAGCACCCCTGTCCCATGGCAGGCTGTTCAGATCAGGAACACACAACCACCCATGGGAATGCCCACAGGTGCTGGGGCTGTGACTCCACAGAATGCTTCACAGACACCTAGTCTGTCCCCCACTGGAAAACACAGCCCCCAAAGCTTGCAAAGGGAAAACCCAGAGAGGGAAAGCATAGCAGGGAACAACCTTCCCAGCTCTCTGCTAGCAAAGACACCCATCAGTGAGCACCAAGGCTGGCCTCAAGGACACTGCCCTTCTGGAAGGCTCACAGGAACAAAACTGAATGCAGGAAATACAGACCTGGAGTCAGCAAATTCCCAAGTGTTTCTCAACATTTCCCCTTCTGCTGCTTGCAGACTTTGGGTGGTTGTTGGGCACCAGTGTCTGACACAAGCTTGAGGCTGCAGCAGCACAGCAGCTGACAGTGTTCTGTAGCCTGGAGGGCAGGAACCAGCCTGTGACTGGGTATAATGAGGAGGACACTGACAGACATGCAGCACCCATTCCCCTGATGGGACTACTCTGCACTGGGAGCTGCAGAGTTGTCTACAAAGGCAGTGAGAAAGAACATCCAGTGGAACACAAGCCCCTTCACTTGGGGACAGCGGGAGAACAGGCAGGTCAATGCATTTGGAGAGATGCAGATTTGACAGCTTCTCAAAGCAGAGGTTAAGGGGAACCTCTAAGTGTTCCAGCGCAGACCTGAGATTTAGCAAGAGAATCTTCAGTCACTTCAAGTCTCTGCAAGATCTGGCAGCTGCAATGTGAAGTCTCATGGAAAATCCATTATGTCTTGGACAGTGATGGCAACTAGCCATCAAGACAGCCTCCTGGTTTCAGATGGGCTCTGCATCCTGAGCAACTTCTGAGTCACTCCCTGCACCTCACAGCAGCCAAGGCCAACGGGAGCAGAGGGCATTCACCAAACTGGGCAGTGCACAAGGACAGAGCGCAGTGACTCTTCGGCTCAGAACAAGGACAGGCTCTCAGCGTCTGGCATAAGGCCAACGTCGCCCAGAAAAGCACCTGTGTTTCCCCAAAGTACCTGAGTGTCCTGGAGCTCATCTGCCTGGGAGGGGGCCCTGATGCCCAGCTCCCTTTGGCAGGAGCCCACCCCGCAGCCCCCAACACAAGCCCTGGGCAATGGCGGGTTGCACCACAGGACTCACTGCTCTTATCTTCCCTGCAGACAGATGATCTGCCTGCTGAACATCCACATGGTTACTCCATCTACTTTGAAATAATATACACTCACTTTACTAGCCATCTGTGCAGGGGCCAAACCTGTGGCCACTTGAGGATCCCAGCAAGCATTTCACCCAAAAAAGTTATTTCCATGATAAATAATTAGCTATTTCTATTTCCCAGTCAGGTCCCAGGAGTCCCTATATGGCACCTGCTTGCAAGTGCCTCACTCACACGTTGCTGTGAACTGATGGGGCCAGTCGTTTGACACTCAGTCCTGCACACGCCCCAACAAGAGTGTCCTCATGGAGTGGCTCTGCCACGAGCATCGCTTTCCTGTGTCCCCTTTACCAGGCCAGCTTTCCTATATCAGTGATTCTTGTCTGACTCATGTCGACTTCCCCACCCCTGCACTTCCTACTTATTTTGTGTTTAATTGCATGGTGCTTGTTTCCTTCCAGGTGAGGCAGTGGGCAGTGGGCTCAGCAGGGTACTGTGCTGCCAGGAGAAAGGGTGATGCTTTTGCCAGCTCCAGAGTTGCTGTGTGGCAGAAACAGGAGTTGGGTATGTTAGCAGGGAGCAGGACAGGGTTGAGTCCCACAGAACTGCCATGAAAGACCAGTTCTGGGCGCAGCCCCAGCACTGTTGCCCTGTGGGCAGGGGGGCACACCGGGAAGCTGCCCGAGCCCAGGGCAGATAAGAACCCCTAGCAGAGAGCTGGAGACCGAGCAGCAGGTCCCCGTGCCCCTCTGGGGGAGTCGGCTCTGCTGGGGTGGCTGTGGGGCTCAGTGGTGCTCTGGGGATCCTTGGGAGCAGCGCGGGGGTGCTGGTCCCGACTCCCTGGCAGAGATGGGGTGCTGTGCCGGGGCCCGGCTCCCACCTCCCACATAGCCGGGGACCCAGGCGCGGATCCCGGAGGCCGTTCCCGGCCCCGGTTCACTCTGGGTGGACCGGGCCAGCCCCTGCGATGCCCGGGCGGGGCGGCCCCGGCCCCAGCCGCGGCCCCGGAGGGACCTACCTTCCACCACGCCGCAGAGGAAGCGCGGCCGCCCCGCCATCCCCGCGCAGGAGCCGCCCTGCCAGCGCGGAGGCAGGCGCAGGGGATAGATCGATGCTCGAAGGGATGGAGGAGGGCGCGGACGAATGAGCGGAGGGATGGAGGAATGCGTGGAGAGATGAGCGGAGGGATGGAGGAATGCGCGGGGTGACAGAGGGACTCGCGAAGGGATGGAGAGAAGAGACAGAGGAATGAGCAGAGAGACGGACAGGTGCGCGGAGGGATGAAGTGTCGGAGGGTGGGATGGAGGGTGTGCGGAGCGGCTCGAGCAGGGACGGCTCCAGCGCCCGCCCCCCCCGCGGAGCCGCGGCCGCCGCAGCGCAAGGGGCGGCCCCGCGGGTGGGGCCGCGGCGGGGCCGGGGCGCGGGGCGGAGCGGGGCGGCCTCGGGGCCCGTGCGGAGCCCTTGGGAGGCGATGCTGGAGCCGCAGGGCCGGAGCCTCCCGGGCCAGAACCCCCCCAGGGGCACCGGGGCCCGGGGTGGTGTCATGCCAGCCCCGGCTCCCCCTCAGCCCCCGCTGCGGGCCTTCTCCTGTGCGGCCCGAGGGCTCTGCCTTCTCCTGCCGTTGCAGCTTCCCGGGACTTCACAGTCCCAAAGCTGTTCTCGAGGGGTCGGGTGTCATTATGGGTTCCCCGCTGAGCCGGCACCTGCCCTGCCCGCACCCTCATGCCAGGTCCAGGCTGCAATGCCTCTCCAGGCTTGCCAGGTCCGCGCCATCAGGTCTGTCCATGTGCCCTACAGGTGACTCACCTGCCTGCCTATGTCAGGCTGCTGTTTGCCTTGTGCCACCCTGCTCTGAGCTGCTGACACATCTGGCTCGTGATTCTCTCCGTCCCACAGGTTCTGGTTTGCAGAAGTGCTGCCACGTCATTAGTTCCCTGTCCTGCAGCTGCACATCATGGGGACCTGCCTACACACGGGCCTGTGTGTTTGACATCACCGAATCATTTTGCTCTTTTTCTGACCTCTTTTCCTGTTTGTCTCTCTCACTGCAAGGTGGATCAGAGCTCTGCAGCATCCCTGCAGCCTCCCCCAGCCAAACGTGCCATAACCCAAGAGTCGAGTTGTCCTGGCTCCAGCCAGGGCAGGTTTCATTTTTCAGCAGCCAGGAGGGGAACGGCAGGACCCCGAGGTTATTCTATACCGCCTCACCACATGCACAGCGGGTACAGGGGTGGGGTTTTTCCCGGTTTTGCCAGGGTGTGCAGTTGGGTGGCCCCCCGGGTTCCGAGTGGGGAGCAATTGCGTGCGAATCGTTTGCCTGTGTTGTACCTCTGTTATTGGTATTGTTACTGTTTTCTTATCTCATTGCTGTTGCTACTAAATTGTTCTTATCTCAACCCGTGACCTTTAGCTGTTTGTGCCTCCAACACTCCTTTCCATCCCACCTCAGGGGGACGGTGGGGCAGTGAGTGACCAGTTCATGGTCTGGAGTTCTTCAGTGGAAACACTAAGTTGGAGAATGCCATTCCTAAACAGGACACAAGTACACAACTTTGTTACCATGCAAGTGTGAGGGATGGAGCCAGGAGGGTGCAGAGGGGCACTCCTGTAGCAAGGCACTGCCAAATTCCCTCCCAGCAGCTGTCCCCACCTGAGGCCATTTCATCTAAGCCAGAGGCATGGGCTTGCACAGGAGAAGTGAGCATCGGAGGCCTAGGAAATCTGGATCAGTGGCTTCTCCCTCTTGCCTTTGCAGGTTAATGTCATGCCAGGAAGCCAAGTCATGGTGTCTGGGCCATCAAAGCTGACTGACCAGCAGTAACCTGACAGGGTCACAGTGCCATCAGAGTGCCACAAGGCCATCAGAGTGCACTGTGAGCCAGAAAGGTCTGCCCAAAGCACAGCAGGACAGCACGAAGGAGGGTGTGCAAAGCAAGGAGAGCCTAGGGCACTGAAAGCCTGAGCCCCTGGACTGGGGGCTCATAACCAGACACACACAGGGATAAAAACCATTGCTGGGTGTAGGACAGGCAGCGGTGCTGTGGGAAAGCAGCTCGACACTGCCAGAGTGGGTCATCTATGCCCAGGGAGTTCCTGCAGGGGCGTGCTGGACACAGGCCATGCTGCTCCTTGCTCTTTGCCTCACAGTCAGCACCTAGCCCACCTCCTGCTGGGAATGCTAGACTCAAGCCTAGCCCTGCAGAAGGCTGTTGGGGCAGACTGGAGTGGCTAGCCATGGCAGGGACCGTGCTGGAAGCAGCCTGGTGCTCCTGGAGTGGCCTCGGTGCCCAGGGACATGGCAGGATTGGAGGTAGAGAGATGTGGATGACATTACCCCATCCACAGATGGTCACAGAAGGAAGTCAGGCAGTGCTGTGCATACACAGGGGTGTTTGCTATGATTTCTTCCTTTCTCTGCTCTCTGGGAGCACCTGGCTATTTGTTCCATGGTTTTCTTGGACTGTGAAGTTGAGCTAAGTGGCCTCTACTTATCCACTTCTTTTTCTCTTGTATCAGAGACGTCACTCCTTTTTCCTGTCCTCTGAAACCTCATCCATCCTCTACCTGCTCTCCATATTGCCCTCACTTATCCTCAGTCCATCCAATCACGTTTTCCCGTCCCCAGTGCGAGCACAGGCCTCTGTCACACGCGAGAGCCTCTCTCACATCCTCAGGGCAGGCTCGGGGCAGGAGTCCCGGAGCACCCGGGTGCCGTCACCTTCTGCCGTCCCTTCCGCTGTGGGTAGGGCTCATGCGCGCACACGCACACCCATCTTCCCACGCACAGACAGACACACAGACACACAGACAGACACACAGACACACAGACACGCAGACAAACAGGCGCGCCCCGGCCCCGCCCCCGGCCCCTCCCGGCCCCGCCCCGGCCCGGCCCGGCCCCGCCCCGGCCTGGGGCGGAAGCGCGGGGATGGAGCCGCCGGCCATGGAGGGGCCGCTGCTGGTGCAGCACAGCCACAAGTTCGGCGCCAAGGTGGGTCCGGGGCTCCCCTTCTCCCTCTCCCCCTCCTCCCTGCCCTCGAGCCGGCCGGGCGCCCCCGGGGCCGCTCCCGGTGAGCCGCCGGCCCGGCCCGGTGTGACCGCGCTCCCCGCAGCGCTGGAAGCGCGGCTGGTCCGCGCTGTACCCCGCCAGCCAGCACGGCGTCGCCCGCCTCGAGGTGTTCGACTGCAAGGAGCCGGCGGCGGCCGGGCGGGCGGGCACCCGGCGGCTCGCCCGCACCGTCGTGCGCCTGAGCGACTGCACCAGCGTGGCCGCGGTGGGCGAGGGCGGCCCCCGCGCCGGCACCGCCGCCTTCCGCCTGGACACCCGCGACCGGACCTTCCTCTTCGCGGCCGAGAAGCAGCAGAGCGAGGAGTGGGTGGCGAAGCTGTGCCAGATCGCCTTCGCGGTGAGCGCGGGGCGGGGGGGGCTGGCCGGGAGGAGGGAGCTGCGGGCGGCCCGCGCCGGAGGGGACGGGACGGGACACGAGCAGCGGAGTGTGTGTGTGTGGTGGAGCGATCCCTTCCCACCCAGCAGGAGGCCCTGGCGGCACAGGAAAGGAGACCCTGAGGCAGAGCCAGCGGTCCCAGATTTAGAGCACCCGGCCCTGGGACTCTGGTCCCCTCTTGTTGGCTCCTACTGTCAGCTGGGTTGCCGGATTCCTCAGCATGTTGTCGGTAATTCGTGGTTGTAGCTCCAAATTTCAAGTTGGGCTCTTCTTCCCTCCTACAGAGCCCCTCCTTGCCCCTCCACAGACCTGGTGGGGGGCCAGGTGATGGCCGAGGAGCGTTTCTCATAGCACAACCACCCCTGCCTTTCCTGCTGCAGCAGCAGCAGAAGCAGAGCCCTGAGAGCGTTGCAGTGCCTGGCTCCAGGGCGTGCCTGGCTTCGGCACCCACCTGGTTCCTGGCATCCTCAGGGCCAGTGCACCCCCTTGCCCAGCCTTGTGGCTCACTCCTGTCTGTGCTGGGCCTCCTGCACAGCCCCCCAGCCCCCAGCCTGCTGCAGCCCCTGGAGCCGTGGGCAGCCAGGGTGACCCACGAAGGCTGTTTGGGCAGCGGGTGCCCTGTGAGCATGGTCGTCTGGATCCATGCCTGCCTGACCCATGGTCTTGGCTCTCCCTCCTGGGAGGTGTTTGCAGAGCCCTGGGTTGGGCTCCAGCTGATACCAGGATGGTAGTGCTGGGCAGGGCTGCCTGGCAGGACGACTGGCTGCACAGCTGGTGATCCCAGGATCTCCCCACAGGGACCCAGGTGTTTGCTGAGTGTTATTTCCCTTTGTCCCTCTTGCATCTCCCTGCAGTCTGCTGCCAGGCCACGCGTGTCTGTGCACCAGGTTCTGGGCTGACCAGGCCAAGAGGCACTGGTGTGGTGCTGGAAATGACTCTGTGTCTGTCTGGTGTAGTTGGGTTTGCAGCCTTTGCCCTGGAAGTGGCTTGTGGGGCTGAGCTGGGGACACAGCCCACACCCTTGGAGTGGGGCAGGGTAGTGGCCAGGCTGGGGAGCACCTGCTTGGAGCAGGGATGTGCTTGTGCCATCCCTCACACGGGAGCCTTTGTTTGTATGCCTGAGGTCCAGAAGCAAGCTGACAGTTTAGGAAGTGGTGAGCAAAAGGCCACAAGGCTGGCATATGTTCTAGAAAGGCCTGACCTGGAGCAGGAGGCACAAGAGCTGCACGTGGCCTCTCTGCACAGAGCTGGAGATGCTCAGCTGTGATTTCTGGTCATCTGCGTGATTTTGTGTCATGTTGCTGCCCAGAAGGTAAGCCAGCGTCCAGTAGCTTGGGAACTGGGTCCAGAGATCATTTGGAGTTCAAAACAGAATTTTTTTCCTTTTGAAGATGAGGAAAAGTGCAGTCAAATGGAGCCCTAAAGGGCTCTAGCAGGTCAGGTGGCCCTTGACTTCCCAGTCTCAGGCTGGAGTCCTGCTGCACTGGATGCTTTAGCTGAGCGGGAGCTGCTGGTGTCTGCTCAAAGGACGTGAGGTTTTAACAGTCCCCTTTCTATTTAGGAGCCAAACATGAGGGCTGGAAGGCCCTTTTTGGACCTTGTCTCTTGTTGAGAAGCTCGTGTGTCTGGGTTTTAAACTGAAACTCTGGGAGCTTGCCTTCTGCAAGATGTACCCTCTGCTGCAGCCCCCTCCCACGTGGCCCTGAGGAACAGCTCAGTAGCACTGAGGGTTTGTGTTCCCCAGGCCCTCTGGGGGCCTTGCTGCTGGGACACGGTCGCTGACGGTCTGTCTTTCAGTTCTGCATGTGCTAAAATAGAAGTGTTTGCTTCCTCTCTGGGCCCCCCCTCTGCCTGTGCAGGGCAGGACACAGACCCCTGTGCTGCTGGGTCATCAGCCCCTGCCCCACCCCTCCCTGTGACTGGGCCGTGTGGTGCTTTGGGGGCAGCTCTGTGGGTAATGCTGCTGAGAGGAGCTTCTGTCCTTCGTCCTGTCAACCCAGAGCCCAGCTGAGGCCAGAGTCCTGCTTGAGGAAGCCCTCTCTCTGCTGCCTGGCCCTGTTTGTCCATGTTCATGTTGGCTCAGGGGGCCCTGGGGTCTGTCGCCAGCTCTGGACAGGCTGGGAATGGGTGAAGGAGAGCCAGGATGTGTGGGGCTGGGGAGGGCAGTGGGGCTCAGGCCTTGAAGGGCTGCAGGTAGTGGCTGCCAAGGGGCCCAGGGGCTGATGTGGGAAGAGGAAGCTGGGGCTGATCTGCTCTCCTTTGTCAGGGAAGCGGCTCCAGCGATGCTGGCATGGTGGCACAGCATGGCAGAGAGGGCAGCGAGGAGGTGCCGGCCCTGGAGATGGCCGTGAACTCCATCTACTACTCGAGAGACGAAGGTGGGACCTGCCGCTGCCCTGACCTTGGGCCACCTTCTGCGGGGCCTGACCTGCTGCTGCCCCGCTGCTGGGGCTGTGGGGGCACTGCCTGGGGCTGTGGCCGTGGCTCCCCCTGCCCTGCCTGACAGCCCTGTCCCCGCAGTGAACGCCTTCTGGGTGACGGTGCAGCGGACCGAGGCCGCGGAGCGCTGTGAGCTGCGCGGCACCTACGTGCTCAAGGCCGAGCGGGACAGCCTCGTCCTGAAGGACCCACGGACAAACCAGATCCTCTACGTCTGGCCCTACCGGCTGCTCCGCAGATACGGCCGGGACAAGGTGAGGAGCAGGGGCCCCGTGTGCCACGTGCCATGACCTGCTCCCTGGGGGGAAGCTCTTGCTCACTGCTAATGGGCGAGGAGCCGATGTGCCCGACTGGCCTGCAGCAGCCACGCACCAGCCCTGCCGAGTGCCAGAACTGCTGCAGCCCCGGTGACCGCAGCAGGGTCACCCGGGACATCCGTCACCCTGACCATCCTCAGCTCCCTCCTGTGTCACCACACTGGAGCGTGGGCTGGCAGTGTGGGCAGGCATCCCTCTGCATGGCTGTGCAGAGCCCCTTTCTGTGGTCATTGCCCCACTCCCACTGGGGCCATTGCAGCCTCTGCCGCACATCCCCGCCACTGGCTCGCTCCCTTTCTTCATCCCAGCACTCCCCAGCCTGTGCTGTGGGCAGGCACATCCCTCTCTGTTGCACACAAGCTCTCCCTAGCCTCTGGGGACCTTGGCAGTCCTGGCTCTGCCCTGGGTTCAGTCCCTCCCTCCCAAAGGATGGTGGCCAGAGCAGAGGGGCTCTTTGAGACACCACCTGCTCTGGCTTTGTTCAGTGTGTGGGGAGAACTGGTCCTAGCCAAGCTGACCCCTGGAGGTCTGTCCCCTCTCTGGAGTCCTGCAGCAGTGAGTCCCCACTCTGCCTTGCTGCTACCGAGTGCAAGAGGTCCCTGTCATGCTGGGCAGGGAGGAAGTGGTGTCCCTAGGGCTGTTTATAGCAGTGATGGTGTTGGCTGCACTCTGCTGATGGTGCTCTCTGTGGCACGTTCCCAAAACAGAGGTGGAAACTGAGCTGCCTTTGGGGAGCCACCTGGCTCATCCACAGGGTCTGTGCCGGGGCAGGAGGAGAGTTGCAGGGTGTGGGGAGCAGGCAGCTGCACCCACAGGTCCCTGAGCAGAGAGGGGCTGACTGCGCTTGTGTTTGGCAGCACTGACCCACGAAAGGAAGTCTGGCCCCAGAGGCTTCTGTAGCAACCCCAGGGACTGCTGCTGCCTGTGAGAGCACCAGGGAGGCAGAAAATCTACCCTGGTTCAGGGACTGAGGCTCAGGAAGGGTATGGGCATCTGCTGGTGGGAACTTGTGTACCAGAGTGTGTTCAGGTCTGAGCAAGACTTCTTTTTAAAGTACCTTATACCATTAACAGAGCAATGCTGGTAGGTAAATGCTTTGCTTACTCTTGGTAGTCGAGCTGTTGCTTCTGGGCTTTCTCCTGTGGAAAGCCCTGTTTTTCCTCCTGTATCTGTTACTTCCAAATCACTCCCTTCTGTCTGATTACCTTACCCAAGGTGCCCATAGTAGTTTTCCCCTGCTGAACTGTCACTCATCTGCTCACCCTAGTCCCTTCTCAGTATTATTTCCTGGACTATCTGGTGCCAGTGGTTGATGCTGCTGGCATTGCTCAGGTAAGGCAGCAGGTCTCCAGCAGGACCTGCAGCTCTGCCTCTGGGTGCAGTGATGTCCCCTGAGGTGTGCATCCCTGCCCAGCCGCTGGTCACAGCGGGCCCCCAGGGTGGCCCTTCGGGACTGGAAGGAACAGGATGTTCACTGCAGTCTCTTGCAGGATGTGCAGGATCAGTGCCACAGCCACAGGCTCTTCAGCAGGAAACGCAGCCTGCACGGTGCACTGGGCTGGCAGGTGCTGATCAGGATGTGACCCTTCCGCTTCCCCCCCAGGTGATGTTCTCCTTCGAAGCTGGCAGGCGCTGTGACTCAGGGCCTGGAAATTTCACCTTTGAGACCACGCAGGGCAATGAGATCTTCCGCCTTGTGGAAGCCTCCATCCAGGAGCAGAAAGCACAAGTGGAGGAGAACCGGCAGAGCTGCGACTCTCTGGATGCAGACAGCCCCAGCGTGGTGCAGATCCGCCAGGCCCTGGCTGATTGCCTGAGCCTGGAGCTGCCCGCCGAGGGGAGCGATACCCCGGCACCCAAAGCGGGGATGGCGCCCAGGGCCAGTGCAGTGGCAGAGGAGAGAGACGCCACATCTCTGCTGAAGACCCGGATTCTGCCAGAGCTGCCTGTGCCACAGAGCAAGCCCCCAGCCCCCAGCACCCCCCCGCGCTCCCCTCTGCCGAAGGCGCTCCGTGCCGTGCTGCCAGCCGAGGACCCGGCCAGTGTGTACTCGGAGCCCCTGGACTCAGTGAAGGGGCTCCGGCCCTGGCCGGACCCGCTGTACTCGGACCCTGTGGACAGCAAGCCCATGAGCGGGGCCAAGGCACCCAGCGGGGCCTCGGATGAGACGAAGCTTCGGCTGCTGGTGCCGCCGTACTCGGGCGCCTACAAGCAGGTCCGTGCTGAGGGTCGCAGCCAGGCCCCGCCCGGGCAGAAGGAGCACATCTACGACGAGCCCGAGGGTCGTGCTCCCCGCCCGCTGCCCCCCCCCGCCTGCATCTATGACGAGGCGCGGCCCACGGGCAAGGCCTGGCGCACCCAGGGCCACGACGGCAAGGGCGGCTACGAGTACCCCTACAACCCCAGCACGGATGACTACTCGGTACCTGCCTTCCAGGCCAAGGCCAAGGGCTCCAGGCCAGTCCCTGCCCCCAAGCCCCAGGCACCCTTTATCTCCAAAGGTGTGGAGAGGATCGAGGACCCCGGGAGGTGGTGGGGAAGTGCTGCTGCTGAGAAGGAGGTCACCAAACCCAGCCTCAACAGCAGCAACAACAACAATGTGGAGGTGCTGTACAGCCAGGTGGTGAAGCCCCAGCACCTGCAGAAGAAGGAGCAGTCTGTGGATGAGTGCAGCTTGTCGCCTGTCTATGAGGACTTAGGAGAGATATAGGGTGCTGCTGCTCTGTATCTGCCTGGAGGAGACTTGGTGTCCCAGTGCTGTGCTCCTCCATGGGTCTGGGGTGGGGCTTAGGGGTGGGGACTGTTTGGGCTCAGGCAGAGCCCCTCTTGCTCACCAGCGCTGAGGGGCTGCCTTTCCCTGGAGTGAAACAGCAAGAGAGCTGTGGCTGGCACAGGTGCCAGGGTGCTTCTGCTCTGGGGCTGGCTCTGCTGCTGCCTCCTGATCGCAGGAAGCCTGGCTGTGTTGTCCTGTAGCTGTTGCTCTGGCTCTGCTCTGGCTTCCCCTCTGACCAGGCTGCAGGGCTCGGATGCCCATTGTGGTGCGTGGAAGACTGCTTGCCATCAGTCTTCAAAAGTATTTTTATACGAAATTATTTTAATATTAAAGTCTGTATGTCTCAGAATGACATGTTTGCCTGTCTGAGCTGTCAGGATGGATGTCTGAGCTGGTCCTGCTGCAGAGCAGCTGAGCACTGTTCATATGGTCACACACTGGTGTCTGTGCCAGAGTTACTGAGCTAAGGGGGAACAACAATGAAAAGTGCATGCCAGATTCAGCTGTGGCTAGGATGCCCTGATGCCAGGGGATTAAGGGATGTGAGAGTCAGGCTCACAGATATCTTTATGTGCTGATCAGGGTATGGATGTGATGGCCTCCATGCATAAGGCTGGGCAGGGACAGGCTCCAGCTCTGCTGCAGCTCAGTGGCTGTTGATTAGTCACAGGATCTCTTCTTCCCCTAGCTTGATCCCACTGCTGATCTCCCACTGCTCCTGAAAGGCCTGAGATAGCCCAGTCTGGATCCCATTGACTTAAATGGCAAAATCTGTGATCCCTGCTCTGTGGTCTGAGGCTGATTGCAGTGTGGCCAGCCTTGGGCAGAAACCTATGCAGAGGAAAAACAGGTTGTCCTTTTGGTACTGGTAATGGTTTTGAGAGATCTCATGTCCTTCTGTGTAGGGTCAGATGAGGCACCCTGGTACTGGCTGCACCCTTGTCTGGATGGGGCTGCTGGTGACTTGTGCAGGTTTAGCAGCCTGTGATACTGACGGCAGCATGGCAGGCAGGCGACACCACTGTGCTGGACCTGTGCAGAGGGCTAAGCACGACTTCTGCAGCCCTACCTCAGACCCAGGGAGCCAAAAACTGCTGGGGAAGTCTGGAGGATCAGGTTCAGGGCCTCAGGCTGGTGAGATGGTGCCAAGGTGGTAAGCTCTGACTGGCCATTTGTCTAATGGCCAAGTTGCAGGGGGAACCCTCAGCCCTGTCACAATACAGCTCAGCTGTAGCCAGGACCAATTTGTGGCTGTTCTGGGCTGGGTTGTCTTCTCCATTGGGGTTTTGCTGCATGAAACGGGAAAGAAGTCTAAGGGGTTTTGGGAATCTGAGGGAGGCTGAGGCAGTTCCTGCTGGGATGAGGGGCAGGAGAAGACGGTGTTAGCTGCTGGGTGGTCCCTTGCTTGTGTTCCTGTCCATGGTGGTTCCATGTCCATATCCCAAGAGCAGTTCTGCTCCAGAGATGAGCTCTGGGCATTGCTTAGGTGGCCCAGGCCACCTGCCCATAATCCTTGCTCATGACTCCAGTGAGAGGCTCCATAACTTAAACAATGAAGAGCAGCCTCCCTGGGGTTCTCCCTTCATGTACAGCCTTGGGTGTTCGTTCCTCTCCATCCCTGTGGGCACCTCTGTGTGCTGTGTCCGTGCCTTCCCGTGGAGCTGAGCGTGGCGAATGTGCTGGGCTGACCCAGCTGGCACCTAAAAGGTGACAGCGAGGAAGGAAGATGCTCCAGCATCTGTGCTAGCCCAGTGGTCCCTGCACAGCCCTGCTCTCCTCTTGGCTGCAAGGAAAGCATATTTATTTTTCTTGCTATAGCAACAGCATCTTCTCTCCTAACAGGCAACTCAGGACTTCCAAAGACTTTCCATGTCCTACCTGCCGCCCTCCCTCCCTCCCCTGGTTTTGTCATTCTCATGTTGTTGCCTGGCTTGCACACCCCAGGCTGGGCCATTTGTATGTATATCACTGCCCTTTGCTCCTGTCCCTTCCCCAGCATTGTTCCAGACAGGCAGAGCTGGCCACCAGCCTGCACCCAATGAGTCCATATCCCTGTGCCTGCAGGGGTGTCTGCCTTGTTTTCCAGAGTATCTGCCCTTGATATCTTGCTGCAAGCAGCTGCCTGAGATGCCAGGGCATGGGAAGAGCAGGCCCGTGCCCTTGGATGGCTATCAGGGCCTGTCAATGAGCTGAGAGCCCAGGGAGAAGAGAGGGCTCTGACAGCTCTGCACTCCTGCTGAACAGCCCCGGGGAGGATTGTGCCTGTGTTGTGCCCTTGCTCAACTGCAGCTGTTTCTCAGGAAGCACAGGTCAGTGCTGGGATAGCAATGCTGTACACATTATAAACCATAGGCAGAAAGTGAACATTATGGTGGATAACTTTATTTTGAAACAGCTTGTCAGAACAAAGTAAGTAGAACACAAACCGTGCTGGTGCTTGGCATTGGGGGCTGGTAGAGACCACCCCACCTTGGCTTGGTTGAGCTGCCCTCAGCTTCTGCCCTGCCAGGGGCAGCTGCCCTACACCTGCACTGAAAACCAGGCTGACATGTGCCAGCACTGGGCAGAAACTCTCTTGAAAAGCTCTAGGCCAGTGTGGTGCTGCATTTTTCCCCTGCCATGTCATACTATGATCTGAGAATCTTCTGAACCCTGCCAAAAAGTATTGCTGTGTTGGCTCGTGGACCAGCCCCATAGCACAGGTGGTCCGGGAGGAGGAGATGGGGCTGGGGCTGTGCTGCAGTTCCAACTGCATGAGATGTCACTGTGCAGGAGCCAGCCCTGGCTTGGCACTTGCTACAAACCCCTTCACTGGCTGGGGTGTTGGACAGCGAGGCCAGCCTCGGAAGCAAGCAAATCATCATCATCATGGGTAGTGCTGTGCCTGGGAGGGCAGAATTCCAAGCTTTAAGGAATTCCAGGCACCCCACTGAACCTGCTGCTGCAGGATGAAGGCAGCTCGGTGTCACTGCCTGCCTTGTCTGTCTGATTTCCTCCCCACCCTGCTTGCAGCTCCTCCGCACCCGCTGACAGCAATCTGTGGTTTGTGGCCTGTGTTAGCCCAGTCTCAGAAACCCAAATTTGAGGCATGCTTGTGATGTGTGCAGACAAGAACAGGAAATACGTGGTGTTGTGGGGGATAGCTGGATCTCTGGACAGAGGGTCCCAGAGCAGAAACTTCCTGTCGACTGACTCGGTGCCGAACAGAACTGTAAAACAACCAGGAGGAACAAACGATGGGAAGTGCCTGTGTGCCCAAGGCTGAGCTCTGTCTTGCCTGACCGCTTCCGGCCCGGTGCAGCTGAGCAAGAAGCTGAGCTGTGACTGCACATGGGCAGCCCCAGCAGAGCCTGGGCTTCACTGCAGGAACTCATCGTACTCCCTGGGGAGGGGGGAGCGCTCACAGGAGTCTCTCCTCGCTGCTGCTGGTCTGAATGTTTGGAGGGGAGAGGGAGCCATCAGAAGGGGTGCCACTGCAGCTTTGGCTCTGCTCTGGGGCTGCAAGACAGGACAAAACATAAGTGCATCTTGTGGGAGGAGGCGCTGGCTTGTCCCACTGTGGCTGTGTCTGAATGTGCCCAGTGTCCCTCTCAGCTGCACGAGCTGATCCTGCACCCATCCCTGCCGGGTACAGGGAGCTGCCCTCAGCCCTCTGTAGGAGGTTGACCAGATGGGCAGAACACACACTCCAGGCTGCTCACAGGCAAGGGACTCACCTGCTTGGGCTGATGCCGCTCCGGGCGCTGCTCCCGGGGCTGGGCCTGCTGCCGATGTGGAGCTTTGTACAACCAACTCTTCAGGTATTTGTAGAGGTTGCTTTTTAGGTGTAAGGGGTTATAAGCAACTTCCACTTCCAAGCTGTTCAGGGCACTCTGCTCAGGAGAAAGAACTGAGTTGCTATGGGATGTGACAAGTAGAGGCTGTGGGGTTTGTGTGTGGGGGGTTGTTGTTTTGAGCACTGGGAGGGGTGGTTTCCAGGGATGAGTGTTGCAGACACTCCATGCCACCCTGCAGTGATAGGGGAGGGGATCTTTGGCTGTGCTGCTACCCACAAGGAGCACTCTTAGCTGTGTAGGAACAAGAGGCATCTGCCACCAGGTCTTAATGGATTTAAGCATTCCCTTACAAGATGCAGTCCTATCCTGCCCCATGCCCAGAATCAGCCAACAAGCTGGAGCACCCTTTCTGGGCACTGTCACCCTCAACTCTGCCTCGTAAGACTTCTTCCCGCTCTCTGCCACAGACATACAGCATTGCTCCAAAAGACAGGCATCAACTGTCCATGAAGAAAGCTGTAGGATATGTCCTCTGCTGGAAAGAAGTTTTGGAGTGCTCCATCATATTCCAGCTATCACTAGACATATTCCCAGCCATTTCCTTCTCTATTTATCTGCTAAGGCTGTAGTGAGAGCTCTGCCTTTCCTGGCAGCACCTGGAGCAGAGGTAGACCACTTGGCAGAACAGGAAATGCAGAAGCCTGAATCTACTGGAAGAAACAGAGGTACTCTATGTATTGATTTATCTATTGCCTAAAGCACCTCTCTCTGAAGTATGAGGAGATCTGTGTTCCTTGGCAATGAGGGAGATGGCTACAGCTTCAGCAGCAGCTGTAGGGCCTGTGCATAGGGCTGATCATTGCTCTGATCTCTGCCTGTACCGCTGGACCTTTGCACAGGGGTTAGAGCAGGGCTCCAGTGACTCCCCTGGGACCTGGGCACAGGGGTTAGAGCAGGGCTCCAGGGACTCCCCTGGGACCTGGGCACAGGGGTTAGAGCAGGGCTCCAGGGACTCCCCTGGGACCTGGGCACAGGGGTTAGAGCAGGGCTGCACTGACTCCCCTGGGACCTTTGCACAGGGGTTAGAGCAGGGCTGCACTGACTCCCCTGGGACCTGGGCACAGGGGTTAGAGTAGGGCTGCACTGACTCACCTCTATGGGGCCACGGATGCGCTCGGGGTGCTCAGCAAGGAGGGCTGGGAAGGCTGAAGGCAGCAGGAGCTCCCTGATGGCGACTGCTTTGACAAGTAGAGTGGCAGAGTCGGAAGGGACGATGACATAATAGGAATGCACCCCAATGTTCCAGTTTGGATTGGTGTTCTGAGGTTCGTGCCTGGCCAAAAGCATCCACTTCCTTTGCTAAATGGCAAAAGCCAAACCCGAAGTGAACAACAGGCAAGAGCCACTTCCTTCAGCACTGTCAGCGTGGGCTGTAGGGCTCAGGAGCAGGCACACACTCACACATCAGAATAAGAACACTATTCTGCAGTATGGTTGAGGACAGTATGGTATTTGTTTTTTAATTAAATGCAAGTCAATTCTTAAGAAAAACATCCAATTTTGCTTTATAACTTGTCAGTAATTGACAGTCCTCCACAGTCCAAGCCTTGGTTAATTTTTTTCACATTAAAGATACAAATCTAACTCCAACTCTGACATTTGCACTTCATATCCCCAAACACTGGATTTCTGATAGGCTCAAGGGTCTTCTCTAAGGTTTGATGTGCTGTAGCATCTTTCCAGTGGATGCCTTGGCTGGAAAGATTTACAAGCACAGCTCTGGCCCATAAGATGAGTTGCAGCTTCTGAAATATGTTTTCTGATGCAGGCTACAGATTTTATGGGGTTTGCACTAACTGTTCCTTTCTCTGGCAATCCCTCCCCATCACACTGCAATTTTCAGGCACTTACCAGAAGACTATGACATAAAGCATGGAAGCTGTGCTGGTTTGTTTCCAGTTCATCCCAGTCCAGCTGCCAGCAGCTCGTGGGCTTGATGATGAAGGGCAGGCCATACAGTACAGACTCACAGACACCTTCAGACTTCAGAGCCCTGCAAGCATATGGCTCCTGTTAGTGCTCTTCAGCTACTGACAGGCTGAGAAGCATTTTAATAGCAACTGCATAGTTCAAAAGTAACTTTTCCCCCCCCCCCAAATAAACCTCAGAAAAGACACTAGAGAGCATCACTTGTGCTGTGCTCTGTGCTTACCAGCCACAAACTGCTGCCAGGAAAGCGAGCACATCCTTAGGTGAAGTCACACAGCACTATGAGGCTTTGCTTGCTTTTTTACTACTAGTCCAACTAATTAGCTCAGACTCTGACATCCAATTAGTTGCTGTGGCCTCATTAGGTAGTGAGAGAACAGCAGAATTATTGCAATGCCTCTGATCTACAGACCTTTACACTGGAGGGAAACAACCGTTGCACAAATAACACCTGTGGTGTTACACTCATCAGTGCCAGTGCCACAGTACCACCACTTGTGCTGTGCTCCTGTCTGTGTGTGGGCTGTGCTGCTCCATGGCAGGAAGAGGTACAGGGGCTATCTCACAGCACAGTTTTGCTGACCAGAACTTTTGAGTCCCCCAGTGCTTTATGCTGATGTTCCCAGGTCCCAGGTTGACACTGCACAGGAAGAGTGAAGCTGCTGTTCCACCACCTCCTGGGCACGGAGCAACACTTACTTTACCACCCGGAGTCTGTGCAGCCCTGTGGCTGGCCAGGCTGCCACGTGCCAGGGAGAACTGGCATCTGCTGCTCTCCCAGTGCCATCAGCCGGCCCCGAAAGCAGAGCTGGGTCGAGCAGCCTCTCCTGCAGGTCGCACTTCAGGCACACTGGAGAAGGAGATTGGTTTAGGTTTTGGAAGTGTTTAGCACAGGAGACGTTCAAAGCACTTACAAAGTTAATGTTTTCTAGCAACTATTGAGGGAAGAAAACTAAAACCTGACACGAGGCTACAACCTGTCCCCGTTTTACACACATGGGGAACCAGCACATACTTGGTGTGTTAATGAAAGGATGGTTGGTCAGTAACTGGGCAGGCAAGCTCCAGCCTGGGCAGTGAGTGGCCAGCTGGAGAGGGAGAAGCAGCTTGTTTCCCAGAGCCACACTGGCTTCAGGGCTACATGTTGCCTACAGCTTTTCTATCTGTGTCTGTGGAGAAACACAGGACACTGATGTCACTAACACTGGTGTAAAATGACACAGAGCTCCAAACAATCTCTCTGGCCTTCCACAGATTCCCTGAGTGTGGGAAGGTGAAAAAACCTGACTGCAGTGTAACTTGGTTTGCCTTGCTAGCTGTAATAAGACAATGCATCAAGTAAGAAATCCGATGTTAGGATGAAGGAAAATCAATATCATAACTGCCTGTGCTGGAGGCTGATATGGAGCTACTACACACACAAAAGTGCCCACCAGGCATTCTCATCTGCTTGCTGTGGAGCACATCAGTAATTCTCCATGAGCTTTGGTTCCAGCCTGGAACTGGCCTGTGGATCACCAGAAGACAAGTGTGCTCCCATTGTGACAGCAATGGGCATATGCACAGGAGCACCACACTGGAGAGGTGTGGAAAGGGGATTGCAGGGACTTCCCATGGCACTGCAGGAGTGACAGTACAGTCAGCAACTGGCAGAACACACCTATGTCTGCTGCAGCTGTTGGTGTTTTCAGCAGTCACCCAAAGATGGATTAGGGATTTGGATTTAGACTAATAAAGGGAAAAAAAAAGACATATTCCTTACAAATTTTCCCATACATTATGATAACTGTTGGCAGCTCCAGCTAGAACATGAGCTATTTTAGCCTTAAATCACTAGATATAAATAAAAGCCAAGTCCTTTTGTAAGACAGCCTTTACTTAAGTGCAGCTCTGGCACAGACTTTTAATATTGAACAGAAGGAACACATTTTTTAGGGCTATTCAACTCCCAGGACGTAAAAGGCCCCTTTTCCCTTGACTACATGGCTATAAATTCACATGCTCCTCCAGGCACATTTTGCTGCAGAATGGAAATTAATTGTAGCCTCAGCAGCCATGGGATGTGGCAGCAAACAAACAGCTCTCTGAGCAATAGGCTCCTATCGGCCTGAGACAACTCCCAGCGTTCCCAGTCACCCAGAGACTTCCCTTGGAGGGACCTCACTCTCTAAATGGGAGGAAACATGCCCGTGGGAGGGAATGTGCCCATAGGACAAGCCTGGATAACCTTTAAGGTGTGGAATTCAGGAGCTCCCTGCAGAGGGGGGGAGAAAATTAAATACTTATGGTGCTCTTGGGTGCAGCAGCATGGCTGAAACCTCCCAGTGGAAGGAGGAGATGGAGCTGCTCCCTCTCCGTGCCATAGTCATGGAGCCATGTTTTAAACAGCATCTCCAAGCTGATGACATTGTCCTCTACGCTTTGCACATCAATATCCATTCCCAGGATTGCAATATCTGCGGGGGAAAAAGAGGTGTAAAAGCACAAATATTTTCAGCCATAGAAAAGAACATTCTTTTGCATTTTCCACTGCATTACACCTCCTTAATACCTTGAGTGCTGTCACAAAAAAAGTGCTTCAGAAGCCATTACCATGCAAATCCCACCACAGCACTGTGACTCCAGGGACCCTGCTGGGAGCTGGCCTGCTCCACAGGCCACCCCAGCACCCTTTCCATCCCTGGGGTGCTGGGACTGTCTACAAGTTGTGACTGCTGTGAACCATCACAGTTCACATTGCTGGCCTCAGAGACTCCTCAGTTTTAAAGCATTTCCTCCTTTTCCCTTAGCAAGGGGCACCAACAGTCCCTTGCCCTGATGCTTTGAGCCTTGCTCCCACTTCCCTGCACTGATGCAGCTGGAGAGCAGGCTGGTCATGTTCTGGTGGTGTGTTCCCTACAGATTTTAGATCTGAGCAAAATGGTAAACAATCTGCAGAGCCCATCCAGAAAAAGGTTCCCTGAGACTTGCAGAAGAATTTTTATGTTCATAAAAAATGTATTAGTGCTTTATCTTCAGTGCTTGTTTGTTGTTTCCCCCAAACAGAACTAGCTGGGACCAGTACCTCCAACACATGGAAATACTGAGCTTTGTCAGCCAAAGGTCTGGCAATGCTCAGCTGCTTCCAGCCAGTGTAATGGGGCTGGGGCAAAAGAAAGAGAATAATAATGCTCAAGTTATCAGCTAGAGGCCAGTCCATCCAAAGGCCAGGCATCCTGTCAGGTACTCCCACAGACCATTCCCACCACAAATGCTGTGTGCATTGCTCTCTGGGGGGTTTAGATACATCCCATCTCTGCTCCCTCTGCAGTCTGGCAAGCACTAATGCTTTATAATTCAAGAAACGTTGCAGATTTAGCCTCTGTCCCACAGAGGAGCTGCTCTGCAGTTTGAAAAAGCAATCCTTGTCCCTCATCAGGTGGTCTGTGTTTGTCTGGAAATGCACCTCCCAGGGAGTTCCTCTCGAAGAAAACAGGCCGTGTTTCTTACCCAGACTGTTCTGAGCATGTTCAAAGCTATTCGAATATTTGCCAGCTGTGGGGGTTCAAAATATTGGAGTCTTTTCTAACTGCACTAACCTGGGAATGAGCCTGTGGAGGGGATATCCTGATCCTGCTCTGGATATTAAAAATGTAAGTAGGTTCAAACAGCTGTGAAACAAACTAATGGAAGAAATACCCTCAGTGGGATGAACCTCTTTGTGCTGCATCGAAATGTTTATTCCACAGTTCAACACAGCACTAATCTTGCACTTCCTGCATGCTGAATCTTCCAACTTCAATGTTCTTTACTGTATTTTTTGTAACCCCCTTTTTTGCTGTGGTTTTGGCAAATTAAATTAATTCTAAGGTCAGAGTGGCAGAACCTTGATTCCTTCTCCTCAGGACTCCCTTTTCCCACTTAGTGGTAGCAGAGCCCTGCTTTTCTCCAGCCAAGCAGTTTTACCTGCAGAGACTCTCCCAGAGTGCAGAATAACCAGCCACGTCTCGCGGAGGGAAAGGAAGCTTTTAATTGGCAGTAAGAGCGTTGGTGTCTCTCTGAGTGCTGGATTATAGGACTCAGTGTTTGCTTTGGTCTGCCAGCAGCTCAGTGGGATGCAGGGGCAGCACAGAGAGCCATCGTCATCTGTAGCAGACACCCCAGTCAGTGCTGTGCTGCACATGGGGGAAAACCAGCCTGAACTCCTGCTAGGTAGCATTTTATTGTTTTACCAGCCTTGAGAAAGGGCTGAAATCACCAAGGAGATCTGCAAGCTGGGAAAAACAAAATGCAGGTATGAAAGTTGCAGTTATAGCAACATTGCAATGGATGGAGCTGGAACTGGATTTTGGATCACCATCTCACTGGTTTATTTAGAGTCTGCTCAGCACCTTTCGCTCTGAAGCAAAAATAGTCCAAACAGGACCTAATAGGACTTTCAATCTCTGAACTTCTCATTGTTTAAATTCCTGCTGCTGAAAACTGTCAAATTAAGGGAGGAGTTCTTCAGAGATATGGCCAGGAAAAATCCAGGGTTTGGAGTGTACTTGCTCACTCTTTCACTAATGAAGCATGTGGCCAGGGTGTGAGGGACAGGGCAAAAGGGAACCTGCAACCCACCTAAACATTCCCAGTCCCTACAGTGACAATTGACCAGAAATTTGCTACTGCAACCAGAAAAGACAAACAGCTAGAGACAAGTAAGGCAACAACATCCAACACTGCCTGTCACTCAGTAAAAACAATACTGACATTGCTAGGAACAGGTCTTACACTAACTTTGGAAGGCATTTGGACTCAGTTTTTTAAGCTCATTATCAACTCATTGTGAGAGCTTGCTGTGTGACCCAGGCATGGAACCAGGTGTGTCTTGTTCCTGGGGAATTTAAGTGTCTGCAGGAAAGACCTTTAAAAGGAGACCTGTTGTGGAAAGCAGAGGCTTGTAGAGAACTCGCTGATGTGCAACTACTGGTTGCTGAAGAAATACAACCTTAATTGCTCAAGAAAAACTGCCCTAAGCATGGAGAAGCAGCAGGTAAGCAAGAACATTGTTAGTGACAAAAAATCAGCTAATCAAGAGGCTGAGTACCTGACTTGGTCAATGAAAGTAACTCTTCCCAGAACCGTGCAATATGTAGTCCAGGAGAAAGGACTAAAGGGGACCCTTGGAATTGCAAATGGCCTGCCTGTCTCTCCTGTCTCTCCTTTCCCCACTACCTGCTTCAAGGACCCAGGCTGCCTCTGACTGCACCGAGGATCTTTTGATCAGGCAGTCAAGTGCCCAGGGTGATGTTCAGCAGCAGAAGGGGGGTGTGTGAGTCAGTGTGTTATCCCCATAAACTCAGTGCATTTTTCTCTTTAATCCCTCAGTGCAACTGTATTGCACATGATGTAAATTTTAAGTAATACTTAGAGCTGAATTAATGCATGAATTTTTGCCCAAATGTGCTAAAGCTCCAGAGAAGTGCTGTGGTACAAACTTCCCCCTGTTCCTCCAGGCACAGCAGTTCTCACTTACCTAAGTGACATTAAATGGCACAAAGGTAAGTGACAGATGTCAGACCAAAGCAAGAACTATTGGCTGTCCTGCTGCCCAAACTTCCCTGAGCACTTGTTTGCCTTACACTCACCACTGCTGCTGGGCTCTTCTGCTGGCACACACTGCTCCACCTCCTCGGGCTCCAGGAAGTCTCTCTTCAGAACCTCAATGACTTGTAGTCTTCGCAGACTCACAAGGTCTACATCTTTTAACTTCTTTTCCAGCTGTTTTACCATTTCTTTGCTGGACTGGCTAGTCAGAACTGTGATCTGAAACACAAACCAGAGTGTGCAAGAGCTGCCTCTGCCCTAATCCTCACTAAAAATATCCATTCAAAAGCAGATTTGAAAGCATTTTTTTTTGAGCTTTGGCTTACATTTAAGCCAATATGAAATGGATTGAGAGGGTCACTGGAGGAACATCTACAGGTTTTGTGCCACTGCTGGAAGATGGAACAATTTACAGGTGTTTTGTGCTTTGCACGTACAGTCAGTGAGTCTGTGTGTGTAAGAAGGGACTTGCCTTGACACCACTTCCTCCCATTACTCTGTCACTTAGAGCTCAAATAGACTAAATCCAGCCTTCTCACTTGAAAGCTGAATGGGAATTTTATATTTGTTAAAGGAGTGTACAGTCTGTCCTAAAGATATTTCTTAAGAGAGCAACAGTAGGTGTGATACCCACTGCCCAGTTTTGGTGTAATACTAAGTAACTGCAAAGAGTTTTTAGAAGAGTTTCTAGAAGTCTGTCAGGTATGTTTAACACCAGCTTTCTGGGTGAGGACTCTCTTCTGTGTGCCTGTGTATGTGAGGGTCTCAGTGCAGCAGCTGGAGCACAGCTCAGGGGGGAGGTCTGTGTGTGATTGCCAGTGAAGGTCAGAACAGAGCAGACGGTGAAGGGGTGACATGGCCTGGGAACCAAGGGGGTTCCAAGGCTGAGAACGTGGGAGGAGCTGGCTGGTGGGGAGGGATGACAAGAGTCCTGGCCAGGTCTGAGTGTGTCTGTGTGTAAACATGACAGTTTGTACCAGTAACTGGAGCCTTGGGGACTCATATGTCCAGATGGCAGAAACTAGGGAGACCGGGATCTAGGAGCAGGTGCTGGGTAGACTGAGTGTCTGAGACCAGCTGCTGGAGTGATCCACGCTGTAGGGATGGAGACAGAGATGTGTGTACACACACATTTATTTATGCACACACATATTCCTGCAGGTGGATCTCATCCTGCTCAGAGAGGGGCACAGGCTGAGGCCACCGGGGCACTTTTGTGCGTGTGAGTGCTCTGAGTGTCTGTGATCTGTGTGAACACAGATGCCTGTACATACGTGTTACATGTGTGTTCTGTGTTCGTTTGCCTGATGGGAATATGAGCTCAGCCTCACAATTGGTTGGGCCTAGGGACATGGAGCTGTGTCAGCCTTGTTGATACCACATCAAGCCTAATTTCCCTAACAAAGTAAACCTCTCCAACCAAACTTCTCCCTAGTGTTTGCCTCATGGTCACCTTTTAGGAACTAATGCAAATGGCTTGCAGGAACTGTTCTTAAGCTGGGGGTAGCTGAACTGTCTAAAAGATATAATTATCTTTCGCAGAGCTATAGAAAGAGCATTTACTACACTGATGGACATTTATTTCATCAAAACCATGGCTGTATTACATCTGTAGCATGTCACCTCCAATTTACCCTTTTCACAGCCCGAGTCAGACTGGCACATGCTGGTCAGAGACCAGGAGAAATATTTTACCACATACAAAAGCTGAGGTAGCTACTGTGACTTCCTTTTGTTTTACCACAGTTTCTAGATATAATCCCTTAATGCCATTATACTTTCTAATCTCACAAAAAACAGGCTACTGGTGACTTGAAAAATGCTTTTCATCCTATTGCAGGTTGGCCACATTTCCTGCCCTGTAACTGCTACTGAGATTCAGTTTTGTTGATGCTGATGATTTTTCCCCGCCGAAGTCAGGATCTCAAAAGAGTAAGTCATTCTTTCTACTTTTAACTACTCTTTGGGTTTTAAATGACTGCAGATTGTAACAAAGCCTGCCTCCTATGCTTACTGGTCAGCTAGGAATATTCTTGCATCTTTGTGTTTTAACTGTTATGAAAATGCCCGTTTGCCTGAACAGCTGATCTGCACGAGCAGATTGCCAGGGGCAACCCTGTGCTCTGAACACCATCGTGGTCTCACACTGCAGCAGCCGTTCTCTAATAGAGGTTCATGCCTGCACAGGCACTCCTGTTCCTGCTGCTCACACACAGGCACCTGCATCAGCAGCTTCTGACAGGCTGTTTCTTCACCCCCTGCTGTGGTCCTGTCCCTGTTATCCCTGCCTGGGCCCGGCTGTCCCGGGGAGCCCTGCAATGCTGCTCCCTGGAGTGCAGCTCAGGAGTCTCTTCTATGTGGAGGAAAGCACGTGGAAAGCCTTTTGGTTTAACCTCTTTTACTTTAGAAGTGTAACAAAAAAAGCAAAAGCCAAAGAGTGCCTCTTTCAGCAGAGAAGGCTTCAAAAACAGAAACGGTGACTTGTGGGAGATGCCAAGGACTCAGGCACCACATATAATCTGCCTCCTACAGTTGAATTTAACAGGGTAAATGCTTACTTTAACTGGCCTATGTTATCCAGGCTTCACTTCCAAGCAGGAAGCATTAACCCCCCATATTTTTTATTTCTTCAAAAGATACTGTATCTGAGCAAAGCCACTCAAAGGTCCTCTGAGAAAAGGAAACAGAAATAAAAATTCAACTTACTCTGCATAAAAAATTGCTTGTGATGGGAAAAAAAAATGCAATCACTTAAGAATCTGAAGCAGAAAGCTGCCTTTTTTAGAAACATGGCCTTCTGCCTGTCTGTGATCACAGCCTGTCACTGCAGCATGTCTTACATCCCCTCGCAAAGAGAAGTACAAAATACTTGCATCATCTAGAGGAACAAGGATTGCTTAGTGGAGTATAAACTCCCTATACTCATGGATAGCTTAATTTTTAATGTAGCTTGTTCCTTCTACTGTGCTAGAAGTCATCCTGGACTTTGTTGTGTGTCAAAAAAGGTCTTGTCTCCAGCGTGTACTCAGTCTGTTCCAACCCCCAGCTTTACAAAAGCACAAATCCCATTCGAAATGGGCAGGAAAGATACCTCAAGGCCCTAAGAAAACACAGAAAAGCAGAAAATCAGCAGAAAGACTTCCTGGATAGACAAGTGAGTCCCAATTACAGCTAGGAGAGTCTGCCTGATCACAGTATGACTGTGTGACACCAGAAGGGTTTAAGGATCTAAACAAAATAAAAGGACTCCTGAAATTTCACTCATGGGACTCTCAATTTGTTTTTATGACTGACAAAGCTCCAAAGCCAGGTGGCCCCTGAGCTGGTGAAGTCTGAAATAAAAGATTGTTTGGAGCTGATATTTGCTGACGTCCAGAGGAAAACACCATTTCTTTGAGTCCTTCCCCCTCTAACTCCCTGTTCTTTCACATCAGTTGGTACTGCTTAAAACTCCACTTCCTTGTGAACCTTGCTCTGTTTTCTACCTTCATATATCTGTTCTCATGTGTTATTAGCAACTTCCCTCCTTATGCAAGCACACACCCAGCTGAGAACACAGCCACCAAACTCTCTTAGATCCTGTCCCAGGACATCCAGTTGATAGGACTGCTGTACATATAGTTTTCCCTAGATAATGTCCCCTTTTCCACAGGAATCTGTCCAGAGGGATTCAAGGACTTGGTATCTCCATCCAGGATTTCTGGACAGTGGATCTCTGAAACAGCCAGACTGCTGAATACCTAAAATGTTCTGGCATGTTCACTGTACATGAGATGATACATTTATAAAGCATGATTGGTGAAATGAGATGGCCTCCACTACCTTTGCAACATTTTCTTACCTCAACAGAACTGTTTGTTGAGCCTCCTGCTGCTGTGTGTCTGCTGTACTGTTTGAATTGCTGCAATCCATCCTGCACAGCTTGTACCACTCCAGTTCCCCCCTGTGGGAAAGAGCCTTCTGCTGGGAGCAAGCGCAGCTCCGAAAGGCAGGCTTGGACTCGCGCAAAGTTCTCTTTCACTTGCTGCAAAACAGCGTTCAGTGAACACGAGAGACTGTTAAACAAATAACATGGAATAGCTTTCCATAGTGTGGAAGGTGTTTTGAATTCACAGCACTGAGCTCAGACTGGGGGCAGGAGCCAAGTATGGACCAGGCTGGCCAGGACTGTTGCAGACCTCTCTGTCTCCATGCAGTGTTAGTTCAGGCCATCTGCTATCTCTTACCCACCCATGACCTTTCCTTAGCACAGACATGACAATGCCAGGGAGCACCATCAGCAGGAGGTGCTCTACTCACAGTCCTTATTCAGTCCCACATTAAAAGCTTTTGATGCTTTAATGCTCACTTCCTATCTTGTCACCATGTGCTGTCCTCCACAGTTATCTAGGTACTTTCTGGTTTTCTTTTCTTTGCCCCCCTGCCCTTTCCAGGGAAGCTCCTTGGACTTGTCAGACCCTTTTGGGGAGACCATAAACAAGCACTCAGGAAAGAGTAAGACAAAGGTTACCATATATGACACTTCCCCATGTATTCTCCCAGTCTTTATTTTCAGCTCTGGGGCTTTTCTGACTTCACATGATTTGTCTAACAAGCACCCTTTAATACAGCTCTATCTTGGTTCCTCACTGAGAAGTGTCAAGTCTCTCTAGCTGAATCAGAAAGACACTGTGCTCACAGCCTGCCCTTTGAGACATGGGCAAATTCAGGGGTGCAGGAGAAGTAATGGAGCCCTGGTATTTGTGAGGAAGGCTAAAATGGAACACATACTCATCAGGCAGAGATGTAAAAGTGTTCCTGACTCCAGACGCAGCAGAGGACCAGACACCATTATCAGTGAAATTAGGTCCACCGAGTCACAGAACATACAGAATGTCCTGAACTGGAAGGGACCCACAAGGATCATCCCGTCCAACTCCTGGCCCTGCACAGACACCCCAACAATCCCACCCTGTCCCTCAGAGCGTTGTCCAAACCCTCCTGGAGCTCTGGCACCCTTGAGGCCATGCCCACTGCCCTGGGGAGCCTGTTCAGTGCCCGACCACCCTCTGGGAAAAGAACCTTTTCCCAAGATCCACCCTAAACCTCCCCTGACAAAGGTACAGCTGTCTCCTTGGGTCCTGCAACTGGTCACAGAGAGAAGAGATAGGTACTGCCCTTCATGAGGAAGCTGCAGACCCCCCTGAGTTCTGCCCTCAGTCTCCTCCAGCTGAACAAACTAAGCGACCTCAGCCACTCAGTCTGAAGAAGACAGTCACCTTGAAACACTTTACTGTTCCTAAAAGTGAAAGAACAGCTCTGAAAAACAGCTTCAGTACAGCATCAGATATCTACAATAAAGAGATGGCTCCCAGAGCAGAACACCTAAGGAAAGCTGGGGAGAAGGGGAGTGGGGCTCACAGTCTGGATGCACACGACTGACTCGAGTCTTTGTGTGAGCTATGCTGTCCTGAACAAGTCCAAGAGAAATGCAGTATTATGGCAAAAGAGCTGATGGGATGACCAGTCATGCAAACAAGAGGGGTATTTTTAATTCTCTATACAGCATTGCTGAGTCCAGTATTGGAATCAAAAAAACAGCAGAGTGAATACACAGGAGGGCTTGGAAGTTATTAAGGGGTTGTAAAAATGCCTTGCAGTTAGACTTATAATGTGTTCTCTTTGATTTACCAGCTAGAAGACTGAGAAAGGACTTGCTTGTATTTAGAGGAAGAAAGGATAAAATACAAGCAGGTTCTTCAATCTAGCCAAAAGAGTAAATATATTAACAAATCCCTGGAAGCTAAAGCAAATAAATTCAAATTAGAAACCAGGGGCAAGTTTCACAATGACAGTGATTAACCACTGGAAGAAATCATCAAGAGAAGTACTTGATTATCCACCCTGCAGTATCTTCAGACCCAAACTAGATGGCTGTCTGGAAGAAGTGCTTTAACGATGTATGGGTACTTTGGTGAAATATAATAGCCTGTAATAGGAAGAAAGCCAAACAGTGATCTAAAGGTTCCCGTCTTTAAAAACTGTGACTATCAAAATGAGGAACTGTTGTTTAAATTACAGAGACATCTGATCATGAGCAGCAGAGTCATAATATTCATAAGTAGAGGGACTGTGTCAAAGGTCAGACATCCTCTGGTGAGCCACAATTACCAGATTGGATCGGAGGCAGCTGTCAGCCAGCACGTGCTGGACCAGTGTCAGGACATACCTAGGAAACATAAAAGTGGGGATTTGGCCCCAAACACTCACAAACTAACTTGGACATAATGCAAACTCACAGAGAGCACGCCTGGAACCAGCTGTGAACCAGATCACCGAGACCATCCTGCAGTGACATGTGACATGTCAGGATGAATTACCAGTAAATTCACCCTAGGAAGCAAGACAAGTGTTTGCTCTTAAAGTGCCTAATCAGAGTGATTCCACAGTATCTTCAGAAAATGTTTCTTTGGTATTCCCTTAGTCATCCATGTCCCACTATCTATAACCTGTCCTATAAAATACAGCAAGTGGCTGCTGGCTGAGGTTAAACCACGACACATCATTGGCCACATTCTTCTTGCAGATCACATTTGGTAAATTACTGTTATCTCTGATTTTTTATTGTTCCCAGTTGGTCTCCACCTTTCCTGAGATGTGAAAACTTGACCAAACCTTTCAGGATGTTTTCACCATTGCTGTATAAAGTGGAAGGGTTAGTTCTGTGTGTTTACATTAATGTTGTGTAAATGAGATTGCTCAGTGTGACTGTTTCTAACACTATGACTTCAGAGATTCTTGTGCACTTTATGATGCACAAACTGTTACTTTAGAGCTGCTTGCCATTCTCCATTTACACTTATTCCACTGCATAGCCCCAGATGAGTGCAGTGCTTGTTCTTATTGACTTAGATCTATATATTTGAAAGCTGTGTAGATGTGGTGCTTAGGTACATGGTTTAGTGGTGGAGTTGGCAGTGCTGGGTTTAGGATTGGACTTGATGATCTTAGAGGTCTTTTCCAACCAAAATGATTCTGTAATTATATGATTTCAGGATATTTCTCAAATTTGGCAATAATATTTTAACTCTGCACTTCTTCCTTTAAATGTCTGGAATCTCTCCCACAGTGGTAATATTTTTTCACTGTCCAAATTATTACAGCTTGGGTTGTGTTTGATAATTTTGGTAGAACAGCAGTACAGATAGTGCAGAAAGTAGCATATGAAAGGTACAACAGAATCATAGAATCATAGAATCGATTGGGTTGGAAAAGACCTCCGAGATCATCGAGTCCAACCCTTGGTCCAAATCCAGTCCATTTACTGGATCATGGCACTCAGTGCCACCTCCAATCTGTGTTTAAAAATCTCCAGGGATGGTGAATCCACCACCTCTCTGGGCAGCCCATTCCAATGCCTGATCACTCTCTCTGTAAAGAATTTTCTCCTGATATCCAAAAGTTTTAGATGAGAACAAAGCCTAATTTATGCATGTGAGCAGCTTCACAGATCAAAAATGTTACACTTCTTTTAAACTTCACTTTTCATAAAATTCTGTGAAACTATGCTTTTTGAGAATGATTCATTTTTAGATCCATATTTGCAGTAAATCTTTCTCTCCTGAGTGCCCACAATGTCTTGCACTCCCGTTTGAGATCCCCAGGCCCAGTTTCGTACCGTGAAGGGCAGCAGACACTCCTGCTGGGGCTGCACCACGTAGAGGCTCAGCAGGGGCACACGGCAGGGCCCTGCCAGGCCACAGGCCAGGCACAGCGTGTTCTCCAGAGCCTCGCAGAGCACTGAGCACGTCTTGGCCCAGGACGGGGACGTGGCGTCCACGATGAGGATCCGCGATGGCTGCTGGCAGGGGGCTTTGGGAGCAGGAAAAGTTCTCCGTGTTTCTGAGAGTAATTTTCTGGAATTCATGGCTTCTGAACACAGGTATTACATATCCAGTTATCCATCTGCATCTGAATGGGAGAAATGAACAAAGAACAGAACGAGTGAGGTCTCCCTTTCCCATTCAATTTAAAGCAACCTGAGGCACAGCAGACAGTAAGGACTGAAGTTCCTACATCTTTCTCCAAAGCAATCGTCGTTCCTACTCTAGGATAAACCCACACAAGACAAGGGAAAATGCATGTGGTCAGAAAACAAAATGTTTCAACTAAAGACTCGTGGCAGATACTCTCTTACAGGTGCAGCTGGAGCAGCTCCCAATGTTGGCAGCACAGCCACACCTGAGCTGTGTGAGATGTCTCATGATCCCCTAGTGTGGCTCAGGTGCATCCATGGCCAGCAGACAAGGGATCTTCAGCAGCTGATGGAAAGCAAGACTATGAAATCCTCCTCCTAATTCTGCAGTGGCCAACAGGTTCTACCCAAACACCAAGGAGAAACAGTCCCTGCTTCTTCATACCCAGCAGTATAAGACAAGTAGCTGCTATATCCAAAAAACGACAGCATGATGCATCAAAAAAATATTGCATATACATAAATATTACTTTGTGGATGTGGACAACCAACTCTTGTCCCTCAGACTGTCTAACACCTGGCATAAGCTCTCTGCACTGACAAAAGCTTTGATGAACACAGCACTACCTCATCTTGTTCAACAACGTGGGAGCACTGCAAACATTAAAGTACCTGCAATGTCAGAAACTCCAACAGAAACTACTGCCAGCCAAGTACCACCTTTGTTTCCCAGAGCTGGCTGGTGATGGGGATGCTGTGCAGGGAGGTGGCTGTGCTTCACCTGTCCCAGAGCTGTGCCAAGTGACACAGAGGTTTGTTAGAACACCTCAGCAATGCTGCCAGTGTCAGGTGACAGCTTGCACAAGGCAGGCAAGGAAAGATGAGGGCTCCCTGATTCCCCATCCTCTTTGTGTGGGAAGAGAGGCAAGGCCTCTTGTTGCAAGGCCCTGGGAGAGCACAGATCCCTTCAGCACACGAACAGAGCATGTGGGCAGTTTTCCTAAACTTGAATGAATTCTCTCACTCTTGACACTTTACAGTACTATGCTTATTTTAAAATGCATTTGTAAAATAGATCTCTCATCAGCTACACTCTTTACCAGCTGAGTGAATTTCATTTCTTCATAATTGTTGTTTTAATTGATCTCTGCTTAGCAACATTACTATGATTTATATGCAGCTCTCTGTACAATATTTGATGTACAGTGTAAACTGTCCCCCTCTGTTACAGCCTCCTGTCACACTTGGCTCTGGGGAGGTTGGAGAGCTGAAGAATTCTGTATACTGGTCTAAGTGGTTGCTGTGGTAAAATGGCATCTCCATTTAAGCAGCAAGTGAACTGACAGAGGGGCCATCCTAAGGGATTACTCCACAATTCAGTGTGCAGGAGTGAAAACTGTTAGTTCTGGCAGCTGCTATGACATTAACTTCTTGCTCAATAAAAGAGAACTTACCAGCTGTCAGAGCTAACAGTGATGTACATTTTGCTCAATGCAAGAAGACACAAATTCTTCAGAACCAGAAAGACAGGGACAGAAAGAAAACTTTATCAGATTGTGTGCCTTGTGGTTGCTGAGGACATTCTGCACTTGCACATCACCCTGTGTGCTTAATTTGTTCCAGTTATACAAAACCATCAAATAATATCCAAGTCTAAGAAAATAACACCAAAGCCACTGCTTAAAGAGTATTAAGGATAGCTGGTTTAAAAATGTGTCATTTTCTGAGTAAGCTTCAAGACCCTGGGAAACATGAATATTCTCATGTGGAAAACAGATCAAGCTGCATAAATAAGGGGGTTTACTAGAGAATAAACCAGCAAGCCATTGAGAAGCCTGAGACATGGAGTGGCTGTGCAGTGGTGATGGCCTCTGTTGTGCATCTTTTTGTCCACCTAGCCTAGAAAGGAAGGTATTTATTTTAAAAGGTAGGGATGAATAGAAGAATAAAAACAAAAAAAGCAAAAGAGCACAAAATCAAGCTACTGAAAACAAAATTATTCAAGATCCTATATAACAGAAGATATTATGTGTTATTCTATACATCAGTGCTATAACCAATCATAAATAAATGGCTTTAGGCTTGTGCTTTTATTGACATAAAATCACCAAATCTTCATGAGAGTAGTCACTTTATATTAGTGTTAAAATAACTCATTATAACCTTTATAGCTTTTTTTTCCTTAAAAGAAGAGGAACTATAACATTAGGAGAGTTTAGAAAAAGGTATTTTCTAGTTCTGAAGAAGCAAGTAATGATGAAACCTTATCAAGCAGTGTGTGGACAGAGCAGCAGAGCAAGGACAAGCTGCCACATAATGCACATAGTGCCCGAGTGCTCCTGTTGAACAACAGCCAATTCATAAAACCCACCAGAAGTGCTCTGAGGAAAGCTGTGTTATCATGGGGGACTTGTGTTTGAGTGATGGGCTGCAATTCCCAGAATTAAATTGTATAGGTACTGTAATATCTTTTTGACGAGATTATACATACAGTTAATGAAGCCTCATGGGGCAGGTGCTCTGTCTTGCCTGGAATCTTCATTATGGAACTAGGATGACATGCTGTCAACACACACACTAACCTGATAGAAACCTGCATAATTCATGAGCCCCAGCACGTGCTGCACACAAGGAATCCCCACGGAGGCTGCTTTAGTGGGCACGTGGGAAATCCTGAGACATCCCCACGTACTGGAGCAGACTCAATCCTGAGACATCCCCACGTACTGGAGCAGACTCAATCCTGAGACATCCCCACGTACTGGAGCAGACTCAATCCTGAGACATCCCCACGTACTGGAGCAGACTCAGTCCTGAGACATCCCCACGTACTGGAGCAGACTCAATCCTGAGACATCCCCACGTACTGGAGCAGACTCAGTCCTGAGACATCCCCACGTACTGGAGCAGACTCAGTCCTGAGACATCCCCACGTACTGGAGCAGACTCATGTCTCCAGGATGAAGGACCAACCACCCCCTCCCTAAGATCCTGCTTTAGGCTGAACTTGGCACCGGCTGCCGCAAGAGGAGCCCTGAAGAAAAGATACAAGGACTCCCTGAAACAACATCTCAGCCTTGGCCATATTGATCACCATAACTGGTCCACCCTGGCCTCCAATCGGGAGGCCTGGAGACACCCCATCTATAACACTGCTGTCTCCTTTAAGAACACACGCAGGATCACCCTTGAGGAGAAAAGGCAACGCAGAAAGAACCGTGTCTTGCAGAATACACCATCTAAGGAGCCTTTCTGCTGTGCCTTTTGCAATCGGATATGTCTGTCACGTACTGGCCTCATAAGCCACCAGCGTGCCTGTAGCAAATGTGGATAGAGCCTTCCCAAATCTTCGTTCACGAAGCCCAGCCATGATATGTGGAGCAGACTGGAATCGTCCTCCAGTTCATGTGTTTCGATGGCTCCTCTAACAGAACAACTTCTATCCTGGATGTGACCTCTGAGTCTAAATGTTCTGAGTGTAACGTTCTCACAGGTTTATATTCCCTGTACATTTTTTTAAAGCTTTAGATAGTAACACTCCCTCCCCTGTGAGCTCTGTGGCTGGATCCTCAGAGCAAGGAGGATACACCTCACAGCAGCCTGCTGCCCTTGTCTTCTGGCCCACAGGGAAACCTGCAAATCCCCCCCAGAACATGAGGACCTGGCCATTGAGGTCTCTAAACTGGCCAGCCTCGAACATCACAAGCCAGCTCTGCTCCATGGCAGTGCTTGGGAAGGGCAGAGCCCCCTGCTCCGCTTTGCTCACAGTCGGTGCCTGCTGGAGAGGGGCAGGTGGGGAACAGGGCGAGTCCCGGGCAGGTGGACAGGGCAGGTGAAGTGGGTGAAACACTGCCTGTGCCAGTCCTCCTTCAGAAACAAACTTGGAGTCCTTCAGGCAGGGCCCTGCTGCAGGGGATGGGCTGGGACAGCCATGCTGGGCTGTACAGAACTGGGACACTGTGCAGGGCTGTACAGGGCTGGGACACTGTGCTGGGCTGTACAGGGCCTGGGACACTGTGCAGGGCTGTACAGAACTGGGACACTGTGCAGGGCTGTACAGAACTGGGACACTGTGCAGGGCTGTACAGGGCCTGGGTCAGCCATACTGGGCTGTACAGGGCTGGGACACTGTGCAGGGCTGTACAGAACTGGGACACTGTGCTGGGCTGTACAGGGCTGGGACACTGTGCTGGGCTGTACAGAACTGGGACACTGTGCTGGGCTGTACAGGGCTGGGACACTGTGCAGGGCTGTACAGAACTGGGACACTGTGCAGGGCTGTACAGGGCTGGGACACTGTGCTGGGCTGTACAGGGCCTGGGACACTGTGCAGGGCTGTACAGAACTGGGACACTGTGCTGGGCTGTACAGGGCTGGGACACTGTGCTGGGCTGTACAGAACTGGGACACTGTGCAGGGCTGTACAGAACTGGGACACTGTGCTGGGCTGTACAGGGCCTGGGACACTGTGCAGGGCTGTACAGAACTGGGACACTGTGCAGGGCTGTACAGGGCTGTACAGAACTGGGACACTGTGCTGGGCTGTACAGAACTGGGACACTGTGCAGGGCTGTACAGAACTGGGACACTGTGCTGGGCTGTACAGAACTGGGACACTGTGCTGGGCTGTACAGGGCCTGGGACACTGTGCAGGGCTGTACAGGGCCTGGGACACTGTGCTGGGTACAGGGCCTGGGACACTGTGCAGGGCTGTACAGAACTGGGACACTGTGCTGGGCTGTACAGGGCCTGGGACACTGTGCTGGGTACAGGGCCTGGGACACTGTGCAGGGCTGTACAGAACTGGGACACTGTGCTGGGCTGTACAGAACTGGGACACTGTGCTGGGCTGTACAGAACTGGGACACTGTGCAGGGCTGTACAGGGCTGTACAGAACTGGGACACTGTGCTGGGCTGTACAGAACTGGGACACTGTGCAGGGCTGTACAGAACTGGGACACTGTGCTGGGCTGTACAGGGCCTGGGACACTGTGCTGGGTACAGGGCCTGGGACACTGTGCAGGGCTGTACAGAACTGGGACACTGTGCTGGGCTGTACAGGGCCTGGGACACTGTGCTGGGTACAGGGCCTGGGACACTGTGCTGGGCTGTACAGAACTGGGACACTGTGCTGGGTACAGGGCCTGGGACACTGTGCTGGGCTGTACAGAACTGGGACACTGTGCTGGGTACAGGGCCTGGGACACTGTGCAGGGCTGTACAGAACTGGGACACTGTGCTGGGCTGTACAGAACTGGGACACTGTGCTGGGTACAGGGCCTGGGACACTGTGCAGGGCTGTACAGAACTGGGACACTGTGCTGGGCTGTACAGAACTGGGACACTGTGCTGGGTACAGGGCCTGGGACAGCCGTACTGGGCTGTACAGATGCTGGGACAGCCACGTGTTCATGAAGGGTGGACAAGCTACAAAGGGGTGTCAGGGCACACCAGCAGCTTTGCTGGGGTCTTTCACATCCCATCTGTGTTTTCCAGGCATTATTTCTTGCTGCCATGGCATCTTTCTCTGTGCTGGTCACTGTGTGAGGCACAGACCAGGGAGGTAATCACTAGGTTTGCTCCTTTAATGAGCTTCATGAAATTCTGGCAGGGGAGCACTGCTTTCATGCTGGTCACACCCCTGCCAGTGAGACCTGGGATGAAGAGGCCTCCCAGCCCGTACTCCCAGAGTTTCTGTGGAGCTGGGAGGATGCACCAAACGTCCTTATGTCTTTCCAGAGGGGTCCAGCTTTTCCCCCAGCCTGGAGCCCTGACTGAGCATTTAGGGACTGCAATGAAAGCAAAAGCAAGAATAAAAACCTCTGCCCCATCTCTGCTCCTTTGATTTGTTTTAAGGTGCACCTTCCACTCCTGAATTATTACCTCACATTCTCCTTCAGGTTTGCTACACGGCAGTAAGTGCCCAATGCTCTGTTCCTCACAGTCTGGGTGCCTTAAACGCACCGAACAGGCAGGGAAAGTAAAGAGTAACTTAACTACTCAGGTTTTTCTTTTTTCTCTCCCAACTTCGAAATATTATCGACAAGATTTTACACAAGTGAATCTGGAAAAAAAGATCCTTTTCCCTGCCGTGTACGTGGTTCGGAGCCGGGCCCGGGGTTTGGAGTCGGGCCCGGGGCGGTGCCCGGTCCCGCCCCCGCCGCGGGCGCTCCTCGCTCCCGCATTTCTCCCGGGTGGTTCCCTTCAGTGCTGGGAATGCCGCGGCTCTGGGCACGGACCCACCTCGGGGCGCCGATTCCCGATCCCGTCCCGAGCGGCTCCCGGAGCTCCGCGGGCGGGACTCGGCTCCGCGCATGCGCAGGGCGGCCCCGCGCCGCTCGTCCTTGGCGGGTCCGGGAGCGGCGGGAACGGGACGGGCGGGACTCGGCTCCGCGCATGCGCAGGGCCGGCCCCGGCTCGTCCTTGGCGGGTCCGGGAGCGGCGGGAACGGGACGGGCGGGACTCGGCTCCGCGCATGCGCAGGGCCGGCCCGTCCTTGGCGGGTCCGGGAGCGGCGGGAACGGGACGGGCGGGACTCGGCTCCGCGCATGCGCAGGGCCGGCTCGTCCTTGGCGGGTCCGGGAGCGGCGGGAACGGGACGGGCGGGACCGGAGCCATTGCTGAGGAACCCGGGGATCTGAGGCCAATCGAGGTACGCTGGTTTGAACTCCTTCCTGTAAATACAGAGCATTTTATTCTGGTTTTTAATGTTGTTGATACTTTTAAGAGATTCTTCAAGATTTGTTTGGAGTTCAGCGTATCATGGAGCTCTTGATTTATTGTCTTCTTCTTCGTACGTGAATTTATCTGTTGTCTTTCATGTCATACCAGAGACTAAATACCTGTGGAACCATCAACATAGCTAGAGCTGTCATAATTCATGGTAAATGTTGGTAAAAGGTTTTCAAAAAACCTCTCAGTCCTTGTACCAGCTATATCTTTAAACATGATAATTTCCGATATTAAAAGAATGCCGTTCGATTTTTGGCGTGAGTACCTGCTCTCCACAGGCATCCTTTGTGTTCGTATCCCCAGCTCAGCAAGCTCTGTGTGCACACACATGCCAGGCTCTGACTGGGATATTTCCTTCCTACCCCCCAGTAGGGTTAGTGCCTGCTGTGCTCCAGCTGCACCCATCTGCCCCCTGACCCAAACCACGCATATCGTTGTATCTGCTTGCTTACTGAGCAACTTTTTGTACACTGTTTTCTTTCTGACTCTAGACAGTGATATTAGAATAAGCTTTCTAGCTTTTTATTTCTGTAGAAAAAGGCATGAGGTAGGAAAATAAGTCTCTCTTAAGAAAATACACTTTTTGAAAGACTAAAAGAAGTGGCACTGTGTGTGTAAGGAAAGGTAGGCCTGAGGCTTAGGATTCATCACTTTGAACTTCATTTTGATCTCATGTTTAGCTTTTGCTAAAAAGTAGAGCCAATAGCATTGGAAGGATTTTTAACAAAATTTAATTAAATTTAATTTTTTTAAATTGACTCTTGATAAGAATGGAAGAATCCCAGGGAACTGGGATATATGTGCAGTGACAAACCCATAGACGTAAAGAATTTTAAGATTTGGAGAGGGAAAAAAGTAATTTGTGGAAGTGATTTAATTTTATTTACAGAATTTAATCAAGATAACTCTAAGTAGTCAGGCTTTGACCCTTGGTGGATTCAGTTCTGTCTCAAATCTCTTGAGTAATGCTAGGTAATACTTCATCTCTCTTCCTCCTTCCCACTGGTGAGGGCAATGAAATACATCAGAGTTTTAGGCAGCTCATACTGTGCCAAGAGTGGATATGCATGTGGCAAGATGTGTATGAAACTCTAATACACTGTTTTTATATGAATCCATGTAAAATTGTGGAACCATCTCACCTGTTTGTGTCAGTTGTCTTGCCCTGAGTTTAGCTCATCACTTCTTTGGGCCAGCACACAGCTCGCTTTCAGAGAGATCCCGGGGGGTTCCCCAGCCTGGAAGTGGCCCTCGCTCCCCAGGCAGTCAGGGAAGCTTGGGATCTTCACCGAGGTTGTTCTTGTCTGGCCTCAATCCTATGATCTACTATTTACACCTTAAATTCATTGTGCAGTATGCAATTTTTGGGTGCCCCTTCCCAGTAAAACCATAGGAGGCTTTAGAGTTGCAATTGTTTCCTTAAACAACTGTTGCCTTCCTAAACCTTAAGAAGTGGTTGTTTGTCTTCTCTTCCTGTATTCACGTAGTTGATTTGATAAAAAGTGAACTTGCAAAACTTCAGACCAGGGCTGAATATTTTTAAAGGATCAACATTTAAAAAAAAAAAAATTAACATGGATTTTTTAAATTTGTCCACTTAACAGCCTAAGGGTAAGATTATTACTTCTGAATATTTTCCCTTCTCCTTCCAGACTGACATAATTGACCACAGTTTTGCAGTGGAATGGATGCAGGACTTTGAGACTTCTCAGGATGCCCTGAATCAAGAGACCTCCTGTGTCAGTAACCTGACTCGTTCTATGGGTTTAGTGTTGGATGAATTTTACAGTTCACTGAAGGTAAAGGTCTTCCTTTTTTTATTACCTCTCCTAAAAGCCTGGAGAAGAGCAAGTTCCAGGAGAACGTTTTTGATGGGCAGAAATGCCTGGTAGGAGGGTGCAAGGAAGGCGAGCAGCAGACTCCGTTCACTGGGGCGTGGGGAAAGGACAAGGGACAGCAGACACAAGGGGAGACACAGGAAACTGTGTTCAAACAGAAGAGAAGAAAAAATGCTTTAGTTTTACTAATTCTGCACTGCAACAGATGGTGCAGAGAAATTGTGGAGTCTCCATCCTGGGAGATGCTTAAAACACTTTTGCTCAGGCAAAGTCGTGAGCGACCCATTGGACCTAATCCCGCTTTTTGAGCAGGAGAGACTGGACTAGATGGTCTCCAGAGGGATTGTCCAACCCCCACCATTCTGTCCTTCTGGAAAGGGGCTTTGCACTGCCCTTTGGAACTGGAATCTGTCCATGACCTGTGTTGAGGATTTGCTGATTTGAACATACAATAACTTTAGCAGCTTGTCACACTGAATAATTTAATATTGAACTGTGATTAATCACAAGATGAAAGCTCAGATAGGCTGGTAAGAGGCAGTGTTCTTTGCTGCAGCATTTCCCACCTGAGGTAATTTTCCTTGTTCTGAAAGTGTCAAGTACAGTTGGGCAATGTACTACATAGGAAGAAGGGAAAGAATCTCAAAAGCAAATAAATGAACAAAAAAACCCTTTATATTTGCTTGTGCAAGAAGAAGATTGTTATTCCACTCAACCAGGTTTTGAGAGGACAAATTAATTGTTTCTCTGACAACACTATGCATTGGAGGCTGTTAATGATCCCTTAGTCTGTGCTAAAGGTTTTAGCTGATTGTGTTTGTCATCAGCTTTTACTAAAGAAAAAACAAGCCTTCTCGGCTGTGTGGATATTACAGGAACGAAATGATTCCATTCATGTAGATAATGATAACAGAGCCAAACCAAAACTATTGTAAGTGTCCTATGTGGAACAATATACAGAATTTCAAAAGGGATTGTAGTGGTCCCATATACAGAACTAACATACTTCCTGTTCCTTATTTGCTGATCAGGTCATGTTTATCTGCCTGTCAGGACTGTTGGAGCACTGGATGGAGAGCAGGTCATATGAAGAGGATTACAGAGTAAAAGGCAGCTTGTACTGAAGTGTAGGGAAAGTATAAATATTGATATATATTGGCACAGCGCCTGGCCTTAATGCTTAAAATCCTTTGGAGAGCTGTCTGCATATTTACTGTATTAATGATCAAATGCAAGGCTGTGTTGGGAAAGGTCTTCCATTTGGAAGTCAGTAGCTGAGACTGTCTTGCCTATGAAAAAGAGGGAGAATTTTCATTAGAGGATGTAGGATTCTGGCTGGTAATAGTCTTAATTCAAGGTATTTTTAGATAACTGATTTAATACAAGCAGAACAAATGGCCAGAAGTGTAATGAGAGACAAGTTGAAATTAGAAAGTAGAGGTGCATTTTGAATGTATTGTCATAGCAACTGATTAAATTCTCCCTCTCTTGCTGTTCTGGGGACCTTTTAAATGTGCTTTGGCTAAATAAAAAGTATTAGACTATTTCAGAGCCAAAAGGTCAGTTCTTGTTGTCTCTTTTGCACTTTAATTCTAGTACACTGATACTTGCTAACCACTTATAACCCCAGATGCAGAATGAGAACTTGGGTTATTAACAATAAACAATAAACTGTCCCATCCCAGTTCCCCCAGTCCCTCCCCTGAGAATCCCAGTCGCAGTCCAGTGCCCCCAGTGCCAGCCCAGTTCTCCCCAGTCCCTCTCCCGTGCCTTCAGTCCCATCCCAGTTCTTCCCCACTACCCCCAGTCCCTCCTCAGTGCCCCAGTCACATCCCAGTGCCCCTAGTCACACCCAGTGCATCCAACTCCCTTCAAGTGTCTCCAGTCCCATCCCAGTCCCTCCCCACTGCCCCCAGTCCCTCCCCAGTGCGTTGTGCTCCTTTTCCCTGTGCATCCCATTCCCATCCCAGTCACTTCTCAGTCCCTCCCTGCTCCCTCCCCAGTTCCCCCAGTCCCATCCCAGTGCCACTAGTGCTCCCAGTCCCACCCCAGTGCCCCCACTCACATCCCAGTCCCTTCCCACTTCCCCCAGTCCCATCCCAATTCCCTCCCCAGTGATCCCAGTCCTATCCCAGTGCTTCCCTGCTGTATTACAGTCCCTCCACAGTTCACCCCTGTCCTTCTCTACTGGCTCAGTCCTATCCCAGTTCCCTCCCCACTGACCTCAGTCCCATCCCAGTGGTGCCCCAGTGTGTCCTAGTGCCTCCCCAGTGCCTCTCAGTCCCATCCCAGTGTTCCCAGTCCCCCCCGAAAATCTCAGTCCCACCCCAGTGTCCCTACTCCCAGCCCAAATCCCCCCAGTGCCCCCAATCCCTCTCCAGTGTCCCCAGTCCCATCCCAATCCCTCCCCACTGCCCCCAGTCTCTCCCAGTGCATCCCAGTCCTTTTCCATGATGCAAGAGGCACAGGGGGCACGAAATCCCAGGGCAGCTGCACTGAGGTTCTACAATTCGGTTGTTCTAAATTAGATAATTTTCTTAGTGAGCAGTTTGAGTTGTTAGACAGCGCGGACTGCAGAAGCATTTTTCGGTAAACTGATTGTTTTTTAATTTATGTTAAAGCTCTTCTAAAAACCCTACAGCGATGTGCATTCGCTGCACCTGCACTGGGAGCTGCAGGGAGAAGCAGCTGGGGGGGTTTGCTCTCTGCCCCTTTGCCACCTTCCCCTCACTTCCCTGGGACTGCAGGGAATCCCAGCTCCCCTTGGCTTCTCCGGGGGCCTCGCGGCAGGGTTTCGAAGTGTGGCCCTGAGATTTTCTGGCCTTGGAACTGATGGCTGTTTCGGGGCATGGCTTGCCGGGGGAGAATTGTGGCGGAAGAAAGCAAAGGAAGCCCAGAGCCTGGAGTAGGCAGGCCCGGGCCTCTGGCGAGCCCAGGCCTTGCTGCTCGGTGCCGATTGTGCCCGGGGCTTGTTCGTCACCATTCGGTTCCCACTGAGAGGGGAGCAAGAGGCAGAACAGCCCGCTGCTGCTGCTGCTGCTGCTGCTGCTGCTGCTGGGGCTGAACTGTCTGCAGTGCCCGGGGGCCGGGCAGGACTTGGCCCCGATGCCTGCATTGCTCTGCAGCGGCCAGGGAGGGGTCCCAAAAGTCATCCCCCCGCCTGCTGTGCTGCACAGCAGGGGCTGGCTAGGCCGGTTCCCGGCCGGGGGAGCCCGGGGGAGGCCGTGCTGGGGCTGAGGGGCTGCTGCTCTCTGGGCCTCTCGGGGTGTGCCTTGGAATCCCAAAGCCTGGGCCTGCGCGGGGGGGAGGAGGCAAAGGTGACTGTAAATTGGTCTGTTGTGGAGTGTTTTGGGGCCGAGTTCATGCTCTTGGCTTGTTGTGTGTCAATTCCCAGCCTCGGTCAGGGCTTCGCGGGGAGCGTTGCTGCTGCCGCTGCCGCCGCCGCCGGGAGAGAGAAGTCCTTTGGGAAGCCGGGATAAAAACAGCAACTCTGTGAATTGCCCAGCTTTTCCTAGGGAAGGGCAGGTTTCAGGGAAGAAAGGCCCGTCCTCGCGAAAGGCGCCGCGGGTCTCGCAAGGGGGGGGGCGCGGCTGCAGTGCCGTTCCCGGCCGTGTCCGCCAGGCGGCGACTGCGAGGCGGCGCCCGGCGGTCGGGGCGGGCTGGGAAGCGGAGAGCTGGAGTGTTTTGGCACTGCCGGGCTTCTCCGAGCTTCAATCCGGAGTGGGAGCTTTTTGTGGGACTGCACAGCGAAGCTGCCTGTGGGAATGACCCGGCTATTGCTCGGTGTACTCCTAACGACAGTGTCTTTTACTCCGTGTTCCCAGGCTCCCTCTTTCCCTTCGGTCGCCGTGGACACTGTGCCGGACGCCTCTGGCAGGACTAACCCCGGGGCTTTTATGTCCAACGTGCTGTGCTGTGTGTGCCTGCAGGTAAGAAAAGCTGGGAGTGCAGTCCCTCTGCTTTGGTTGCTGTGTCTCTTTGGGAGTTCTTTCGGAGGGCGATGAGAGAGCGATTTGGTTTGAAGGGGACCTTTAAAGGGCACCCTGTCTTCCGTAGGCAGGGGCACCTTCCACTCTCATCCCCGGCTGGATGCTGCAAGTCCCATCCAGCCTGGCCTGGAACACTTGCAGGGATCCAGGGGCAGCCTCGGCTTCCCTGTGCGGCGTGCTCTAATAGCTCTCCGCTGGCATCACGAAAAATGTTGTCAGCACCTTTTGTGCGACGATGGTAAGCGGGACCCGGGTGAAAATTGCCTTCTCTGAGGTGCAGAGGGAAATAATTCTCCTTTGAAGTCAAATGTATTCAGATTTGCACGAGTCTTGTCTGCCTTCTGTTTGAATTGCTTTCTCTTCTCGGCAGTTATTTGAAATTAAACTTTTTTTTTGTGTCTCCCCCTTCAGCATCCTGTCCAAGACCAAGCTACCTTTCTTTCCTCATGGGAATGGACCGGCCGGGCTTTGGCAATCTGGCCCCTCGAAAGACTAAAGTGACCTCTTCCAGCAGGGGAAGACTGAAGCAAGGGGTGCCAGGAAGAACTGGAGTCTCTGGAGAATAAAAGCTGGAAGCGTGCCCCCGAAAATCCCCAGCCCCGCGTGGTCAGTGGTCTGACTTGCACGGACCGGTGGCCTTGGCCAGGAGCGGTCCTGCGGGAAGTGCCTTTGCCCAGCCTGTAATTTTAATTTCCATTGGATGCTTGGCAAAGCCCCCCTGGGTGAGCCCCGGTGCCTGGCAGGAGCAGAGCGGGCTTCCAGGGAGGCATTCACCTGGTCAGCATCAGGAACCATCCTAACTGAGGCCTCGGTGAGTGCTTTTTGTGTGACTGGACGGTGAAGCTGTCTGTGTGAATGACCTGGCTATTGCTCAGTGTAGTCCTAATTAAGGTGTCTTTTACTCCGTGTTCCCAGGCTCCCTCTTTCCCTTCGGTCGCCGTGGGTGTGCCGGACGCCTCTGGCAGGACTAACCCCGTGGCTTTTATGTCCAGCGTGCTGTGCTGTGTGTGCCTGCAGGTAAGAAAAGCTGGGAGTGCAGTCCCTCTGCTTTGATTGCTGTGTCTCTTGGGTAGTGATTTTGGAGGGGAATCCCAGAACGATTTGGTTTGAAGGGGACCTTCAAAGGCCATCCTGTCTTCCGTGGGCAGGGACACCTTCCACTGTCCCCGGTTGCTCCGAGTCCCATCCAGCCTGGCCTGGAACACTTGCAGGGATGGGGCAGGCTCAGCTTCCGTGTGCAGTGTGCTCTAATATCTCTCCACTGGCATCCTGAAAAATGTTGTCAGTGTGTTTTGTTGGACGACGCTAGGCAGGACCTGGGTGAAAAGGACATTCTCTGGGGTGCTGGGAGAAGGAGGACTCGTGCGGGCACCTCCAGAGACAGCGGGAACGGGAGCGTGCTGCGGAGAAGGAAAATTCCAGGGGGTGGGTGCCGAGAAATTTGTCCTTCCCTTGCCCTGTGCTCTGCACTTAGCAATGGGTCAAGTGCAGAAGTTTCCTGGGGACCCTGGAAAATGATGCCGGGTCTGCTAAGAAAAGTGGGGCCAAAGGAGCAGGACCTGGGTCTGCGAGCGTGGGAGAAACAAGGGCCGGGTCATCGTCTGCCTCCAGGAGGGAGGGCAGCAGGAAAGGCCACGGACTAAAGCACTGAAGTGCCGTTCCCCAGGGAGCCCCTGCCCAGCACTGAACTTGCTTGTGCACTTGCTGTCCCTTTGCCAGCGGAGCCGAAGCGTCGGGTGCGGGTGCCGGGGGGATGGAGCTGCCAAGGACAAACTGGGAGGGTGTTTGCGAAGGAAGGGGGGAGAAGGAGCTCTTGACGTGCTTTTTTTACTTCTTCATCCCACAGAATTGCCACGAGAGGAAATACTTCAGAGGGGCTTCCCTCCAGATAAGCCCTGAATGTGCCAGGAGGTTTCAGCCGGGAGAAAGGAGCTGTGGAAGAAAAGCAGCCTAAAAATAGCCAGCAGGGATCATCAGGTTTTCCAGGCAAGAAGAACAAGGAGAGAGATGAGGGAATGGGGTTCCAATTCCTAAAGATTTGGTGGGTGTAGGAATGATTTGTGTGTGTTTTCCAGTCCCTTTTGATTCCTGGGATGATTTTAAAATGATGGCTAAATTGGAGATGTTGTTTTTGAGAGGAAATGATGCCAAATAAATGCAGAATTTTGGGTCAGTTTTTTGGATGATTTGGGTCAGTTTTTGGGGTCAGTTTTGGGTCATTGTTTGGGGTGATTTGGGTCAGTTTTGGGTCAGGTTTTGGGGTCAGTTTTGGGTCAGCTTTTGGGGTGATTGGGGTCGGTTTTGGGTCAATTTTTGGGGAGCACTGGGTGTTACTGGGGGTTGTTGGGGAGCACTGGGTGTTTCCTGGGGAGCACTGGGTGTTACTGGGGGTTGTTGGGGAGCACTGGGTGTTACTGGGGTGCACTGGGGAGCACTGGGTGTTACTGAGGGTTGTTGGGGAGCACTGGGTGTTACTGGGGAGCACTGGGAGAGAAGATGAAAAATAAAGAGAATAAAAAATAAACGAAATAAAAAAGGAAATATAAAAAAGAAAATTAAAAAAAAAAGGCAAAAAAACTAAAAAGGAAATAAAATGAAAATGAAATAAAAGAGAAAAAAAAAAAAAAAAACCAAAAAAAAAAAAAAACCGCGAAGCCGGGCGGTCGGGCGGCGGGGTGGGGGGGGAAGCCGAGGTGGCGACGCCGGCGCATGCGCAGTCGTTGGCAAGACGCCGGCGATCACGTGGAAAGTAAGGGCAGGCAGGAGCGGGACCGGCGGCGCATGCGCAGTGGCTCTCGTGCCGGTGCAGCGCTCCCCGCTCGAGTTAAGGGCCGGTTCCGGCGGCAGGGCGGGACTGGCGGTCTCCCGTCTCTCCCGGGGTGTGTGTTGGGGGAATAACATGAAGATTTTTTTGGGGTGAAAGCGCAGAAATTAGCCAGGAGGGACGCTAATTTGGGTAAACTCGGTCACCGGAAGTAGAGAGCGACCGGAAGTCCTCCAAGGCCCCGGCGCGGAAGTCCGCCAAGCCCACAGTAAAGATGGCGCCGCCAGGACCGGAACGACCACACTAAAGATGGCGCCCCTGCCCGGAAGTCCGCCCCGACGCCACACTCTAGATGGCGCCGCCAGGACCGGAACTTAGCCGAGGCCACACTAAAGATGGCGGCGAGACGCCCCCTCGCCTCAGAGAGGCGTCTATCCTGTTGCTTGACCTCCGCCGCGACCCGGACCCCCGCCCCGCGCCCGCAGCGCCGTCTCGCCGCGCCGCTTCCCGCTGTGGGGACGGGGCGGGGCGCTCGGCGGCGCCGGGCGTGGGCGGCAGGTTCGTGGGCGGTGGCAGGCACCGGCGAGGGCAACCCCCCCGCTCCCCCCCCCCCGCTCCCCTCCGCTCTCGCTCCCGCCGTGCCCTGGAGATGCTGTCGGAGCTGCGCCGCCGCCTTCCCCCCCCCCCCCCCCCAGGAAGCGACCCACGGCGCCAGATCCGACGGAGATCGTCCCCGGGGTAAGCTGGGCGCGGCCGCTCTTCTGCCTCTCCCGCGGCCATCGGCGACTGCAGGCAGGGGAAGCGACAGGCAAGTTTCTCGCCTCTGCGGAGAAACTTGCACCTGCGTGCCGCCGCAGGGCCGGGTTCGGATGTGCCCTGGCATTGCACACGCACCACACCCCCCCGCGGGGAGGGTGTGCGCTGCCTCGGGGCCCCTGTCTGTGCTGCCGGGAGAGAGAAATCCTTTGGGAAGCTGGGCGGGAAACAGCAACTCTGTGAACTGCTCAGCTTTTCCTAGGGAAGGGCAGGTTTTAGGGAGGAAAGGCCCGTACGCGCGAAAGGCGCCGCGGGTCTCGCCAAGGGGTGGGGGGGGCGCGCGGCTGCAGTGCCGCGCGCGGCTGCAGTGCCGCTCCCGGCCGTGTCCGCCAGGCGGCGACTGTGAGGCAGGGCCCGGCGCTCGGGGGCGCTCTCGCAAGCGACGCCCCCGGGAAAGCGGCGGGGTTTGGGCACTGCCGGCCTTCCCCCGGAGCGCCCGGGCTGGCCCGGCGCCTGGCAAAACCTCTGAGGGAAAAGGCAAGCAACAACTGCGCTTGTTCTGCCCTTTCTTTAGCCAGGGACTGGAACACAGACAAAATCGAGGGGCTCTTTGACCTGGGCAGGCTCCGAGCATTTTTCAGCCTTCCCTAGCAGGGCATTCTCACCCTCCGAAAAGCTGAAAGGCTTTAACAGCTGGAGACGCGCCTGCAGCTGTGCAAATTAATGTAGTTCCTTTTAGGAAACGAAGGGGAAGTTTTCCTGTTGTGAGCCTAAATACCGAGTCTACTCTGCTTTTTCAATCAGGTGACGAAGCTTATGGAAAAAAAGACCAAAGGCCTCGAGGTGAGTACATTCTACCGAGTTCTGCTTTTCTGGGATCGGTTTGGGAAAATCACGTGGAATTCTAAAAAGCTTCTCTCCGTGTTTTCTAGTTGTTTTTTCAGCCTTGGTCTAAGTTTCCTGTAGAAAAGGGCATAGAATTATTAGAACAGACAAACTAGGCTTTCTCGGGAGAGATGGAAGAAAAGTCTGCTGATTGCAGTTCTGCTTTTCTTGTCTTCCCTTCGACTGTCATTTTCTCTCCCCTGCTGTTCAAATAGGCAGCAATTAATTGCTCTGCTGAAGAGTTTGCTGTACTAAGTGTCTGTCAAATGGATGCCTTCAACTCAAGATAGCACCTGCTCCTTAGTTACAAAAAGTTCCTCACAGGAGATTTTCAGGCGTGCCCATAAATCTCCTTGCTGTTTGTTTGGGAGAACAGGGTTTTCTCGTCTGTAACAGAATAGTTGTGGCATTTGCTATGGAATGCTGGTGGCAATCTAGTCAGAAGAGGACCCCGTGCTTCACTAATTTTCCCTTTTTGCTGTTGGGGGTGACTTCTTCCCAGGGATGTTCTTCTTGACCCCCCGGGGCAAACGGAGGTGTCGGCGTCAGGAGCCATCCTAACTGAGGCCCTGGTAGGTAAGTGCTTTTTGTGTGACTGGACGGTGAAGCTGTCTGTGGGAATGACCTGGCTATTGCTCAGTGTAGTCCTAATTAAGGTGTCTTTTACTCCGTGTTCCCAGGCTCCCTCTTTTCCTTCGGTCGCTGTGGACACTGTGCCGGACGCCTCTGGCAGGACTAACCCTGGGTCTTTTATGTCCAGCGTGCTGTGCTGTGTGTGCCTGCAGGTAAGAAAAGCTGGGAGTGCAGTCCCTCTGCTTTGGTTGCTGTGTCTCTTTGGGAGTTCTTTCGGAGGGGAATCCCAGAGCGATTTGGTTTGAAGGGGACCTTCAAAGGGCACCCTGTCTTCCGTGGGCAGGGGCACCTTCCCCTCTCATCCCCGGTTGCTCCAAGTCCCATCCAGCCTGGCCTGGAACACTTGCAGGGATCCAGGGGCAGCCTCGGCTTCCCTGTGCGGTGTGCTCTAATAGCTCTCCACTGGCATCAGGAAAAATGTTGTCAGCACCTTTTGTGTGACGATGGTAAGCGGGACCCGGGTGAAAATTGCCTTCTCTGAGGTGCAGAGGGAAATAATTCTCCTTTGAAGTCAAATGTATTGGGTTTTGCACGAGTCTCGTCTGCCTTCTGTTTGAATTGCTTTCTCTTCTCGGCAGTTATTTGAAATTAAACTTTTTTTTTGTGTCTCCCCCTTCAGCATCCTGTACAAGACAAAGCTACCTTTCTTTCCTCATGGGAATGGACCGGCCGGGCTTTGGCAATCTGGCCCCTCGAAAGACTAAAGTGACCTCTTCCAGCAGGGGAAGACTGAAGCAAGGGGTGCCAGGAAGAACTGGAGTCTCTGGAGAATAAAAGCTGGAAGCGTGCCCCCGAAAATCCCCAGCCCCGGGTGGTCAGTGGTCTGACTTGCACGGACCGGTGGCCTTGGCCAGGAGCGGTCCTGCGGGAAGCGCCTTTGCCCAGCCTGTAATTTTAATTTCCCTTGGATGCTTGGCAAAGCCCCCCTGGGTGAGCCCCGGTGCCTGGCAGGAGCAGAGCGGGCTTCCAGGGAGGCATTCACCCGGTCAGCGTCAGGAACCATCCTAACTGAGGCCTGGGTGAGTGCTTTTTGTGTGACTGGACGGTGAAGCTGTCTGTGTGAATGACCTGGCTATTGCTCAGTGTAGTCCTAATTAAGGTGTCTTTTACTCCGTGTTCCCAGGCTCCCTCTTTCCCTTCGGTCGCCGTGGACACTGTGCCGGACGCCTCTGGCAGGACTAACCCCGGGGCTTTTATGTCCAACGTGCTGTGCTGTGTGTGGCTGCAGGTAAGAAAAGCTGGGAGTGCAGTCCCTCTGCTTTGATTGCTGTGTCTCTTTGGTAGTGATTTTGGAGGAGAATCCCAGAACGATTTGGTTTGAAGGGGACCTTCAAAGGCCATCCTGCCTTCCGTGGGCAGGGACACCTTCCGCTCTCATCCCCGGCTGGATGCTCCCAGTCCCATCCAGCCTGGCCTGGAACACTTGCAGGGATGGGGCAGGCTCGGCTTCCGTGTGCAGTGTGCTCTAATATCTCTCCACTGTCATCAGGAAAAATGTTGTCAGCGTGTTTTGTTGGACGATGGTAAGCAGGACCCGGGTGAAAATGACATTCTGTTAGGTGCAGAGGGAAATAATTCTCCTTTGAAGTCAAATGTATTCAGATTTGCACGAGTCTTGTCTGCCTTATGTTTGAATTGCTTTCTATTTTAGGCAGTTGTTTTAAATTAAACTTTTATTTTGTGTCTCCCCCCCAGTATCCTGTCCAAGACCAAGCTACCTTTCCTCGTGGGAATGGACTGGCCGGGCTTTGGCAATCTGGCCCCTCGAAAGACTAAAGTGACCTCTTCCAACAGGGGAAGACTGAAGCAAGCGGTGCCAGAAAGAACTGGAGTTTCTGGAGAATAAAAGCTGGAAGCGTGCCCCCGAAAATCCCCAGCCCCGCGTGGTCAGTGGTCTGACTTGCACGGACCGGTGGCCTTGGCCAGGAGCGGTCCTGCGGGAAGTGCCTTTGCCCAGCCTGTAATTTTAATTTCCCTTGGATGCTTGGCAAAGCCCCCCTGGGTGAGCCCCGGTGCCTGGCAGGAGCAGAGCGGGCTTCCAGGGAGGCATTCACCTGGTCAGCGTCAGGAACCATCCTAACTGAGGCCTCGGTGAGTGCTTTTTGTATGACTGGACAGTGAAGCTGTGTGAATGACCTGGCTATTGCTCAGTGTAGTCCTAATTAAAGTGTCTTTTACTCCGTGTTCCCAGGCTGCCTCTTTCCCTTCGGTCGCCGTGTGTGTGCCTGACGCCTCTGGCAGGACTAACCCCGGGGCTTTTATGTCCAGCGTGCTGTGCTGTGTGTGCCTGCAGGTAAGAAAAGCTGGGAGTGCAGTCCCTCTGCTTTGATTGCTGTGTCTCTTGGGTAGCAATTTTGGAGGGGAATCCCAGAACGATTTGGTTTGAAGGGGACCTTCAAAGGCCATCCTGTCTTCCGTGGGCAGGGACACCTTCCACTGTCCCCGGTTGCTCCGAGTCCCGTCCAGCCTGGCCTGGAACACTTGCAGGGATGGGGCAGGCTCAGCTTCCCTGTGCAGTGTGCTCTAATATCTCTCCACTGGCATCCTGAAAAATGTTGTCAGTGTGTTTTGTTGGACGACGCTAGGCAGGACGTGGGTGAAAAGGACATTCTCTGGGGTGCTGGGAGAAGGAGGACTCGTGCGGGCACCTCCAGAGACAGCGGGAACGAGAGCGTGCTGCGGAGAAGGAAAATTCCAGGGGGTGGGTGCCGAGAAATTTGTCCTTCCCTTGCCCTGTGCTCTGCACTTAGCAATGGGTCAAGTGCAGAAGTTTCCTGGGGACCCTGGAAAATGATGCCGGGTCTGCTAAGAAAAGTGGGGCCAAAGGAGCAGGACCTGGGTCTGCGAGCGTGGGAGAAACAAGGGCCGGGTCATCGTCTGCCTCCAGGAGGGAGGGCAGCAGGAAAGGCCACGGACTAAAGCACTGAAGTGCCGTTCCCCAGGGAGCCCCTGCCCAGCACTGAACTTGCTTGTGCACTTGCTGTCCCTTTGCCAGCGGAGCCGAAGCGTCGGGTGCGGGTGCCGGGGGGATGGAGCTGCCAAGGACAAACTGGGAGGGTGTTTGCGAAGGAAGGGGGGAGAAGGAGCTCTTGATGTGCTTTTTTTACTTCTTCATCCCACAGAATTGCCACGAGAGGAAATACCTCAGAGGGGCTTCCCTCCAGATAAGCCCTGAATGTGCCAGGAGGTTTCAGCCGGGAGAAAGGAGCTGTGGAAGAAAAGCAGCCTAAAAATAGCCAGCGGGGATCATCAGGTTTTCCAGGCAAGAAGAACAAGGAGAGAGATGAGGGAATGGGGTTCCAATTCCTAATGATTTGGAGGGTGCAGGAATGATTTGTGTGTGTTTTCCAGTCCCTTTTGATTCCTGAGATGATTTTAAAATGATGGCTTTAGCAATCAACTAAATCGGAGATGTTGTTTTTGAGAGGAAATGGTGCCAAATAAATGCAGAGTTTTGGGTCAGTTTTGGGGATGATTTGGGTCAGTTTTTGGGGTCAGTTTTGGGTCATTGTTTGGGGTGATTTGGGTCAGTTTTGGGTCAGCTTTTGGGGTGATTGGGGTCGGTTTTGGGTCAGCTTTTGGGGATGATTGGGGTCAGTTTTTGGGGTCAGTTTTGGGTCATTGTTTGGTGTGATTTTGGTCGGTTTTGGGTCAATTTTTGGGGAGCACTGGGTGTTACTGGGGGTTGTTGGGGAGTACTGGGTGTTTACTGGGGAGCACTGAGTGTTACTGGGGGTTGTTGAGGAGCACTGGGTGTTACTGGGGTGCACTGGGGAGCACTGGGTGTTACTGAGGGTTGTTGGGGAGCACTGGGTGTTACTGGGGAGCACTGGGAGAGAAAATGAAAAATAAAGAGAATAAAAAATAAACGAAATAAAAAAGGAAATATTAAAAAAAAATAGAAAATTAAAAAAAAAGGCAAAAAAACTAAAAAGGAAATAAAATGAAAAGGAAATAAGAGAGGAAAAAAAAAAAAAGAAAAAAAAAAAGAAACCCCTTCTTGGGCACCCCGTTTCCTCTCCTCCCCCGCCCCGAACCGTAAATTGCGGGGTCATCACCCCTAAAATGTGAGACGGGGACCCCAAAATGTGGGTGGGGGAACCCCAGGGAGCCGAAAAAGCGGAGGGGGAGCCGCAGTAAGAAAGCGAAGCCGGGCGGTCGGGCGGCGGGGTGGGGGGGGAGCCGAGGTGGCGACGCCGGCGCATGCGCAGTCGTTGGCAAGACGCCGGCGATCACGTGGAAAGTAAGGGCAGGCAGGAGCGGGACCGGCGGCGCATGCGCAGTGGCTCTCGTGCCGGTGCAGCGCTCCCTGCTCGAGTTAAGGGCCGGTTCCGGCGGCAGGGCGGGACTGGCGGTCTCCCGTCTCTCCCGGGGTGTGTGTGGGGGGAATAACATGAAGATTTTTTTGGGGTGAAAGCGCAGAAATTAGCCAGGAGGGACGCTAATTTGGGTAAACTCGGTCACCGGAAGTAGAGAGCGACCGGAAGTCCTCCAAGGCCCCGGCGCGGAAGTCCGCCAAGCCCACAGTAAAGATGGCGCCGCTAGGACCGGAACGACCACACTAAAGATGGCGCCCCTGCCCGGAAGTCCGCCAAGCCCACAGTAAAGATGGCGCCGCCAGGACCGGAACGACCACACTAAAGATGGCGGCGCGGCGCTCCGCCCTCCCGCCTCGTTCCGCTCCGCTCCCCTCCCGCCCCCGCTCCCCCCCCCCGCTCCCCTCCGCTCCCGCTCCCGCCGTGCCCTGGAGATGCTGTCGGAGCTGCGCCGCCGCCTTCCCCCCCCCCCCCCCAGGAAGCGACCCACGGCGCCAGATCCGACGGAGATCGTCCCCGGGGTAAGCTGCGCGCGGCGGGTGGGCGCGGCCGCTCTTCTGCCTCTCCCGCGGCCATCGGCGACTGCAGGCAGGGGAAGCGACAGGCAAGTTTCTCGCCTCTGCGGAGAAACTTGCACCTGCGTGCCGCCGCAGGGCCGGGTTCGGATGTGCCCTGGCATTGCACACGCACCACACCCCCCCGCGGGGAGGGTCTGCGCTGCCTCGGGGCCCCTGTCTGTGCTGCCGGGAGAGAGAAATCCTTTGGGAAGCTGGGCGGGAAACAGCAACTCTGTGAACTGCTCAGCTTTTCCTAGGGAAGGGCAGGTTTTAGGGAAGAAAGGCCCGTACGCGCGAAAGGCGCCGCGGGTCTCGCCAAGGTGGGGGGGGGGGGGGGGGGGCGGCTGCAGTGCCGCGCGCGGCTGCAGTGCCGCTCCCGGCCGTGTCCGCCAGGCGGCGACTGTGAGGCAGGGCCCGGCGCTCGGGGGCGCTCTCGCAAGCGACGCCCCCGGCAAAGCGGCGGGGTTTGGGCGCTGCCGGCCTTCCCCCGCAGTGCCCGGGCTGGCCCGGCGCCTGGCAAAACCTCTGAGGGAAAAGGCAAGCAACAGCTGCGCTTGTTCTGCCCTTTCTTTAGCCAGGGACTGGAACACAGACAAAATCGAGGGGCTCTTTGACCTGGGCAGGCTCCGAGCATTTTTCAGCCTTCCTTCGCAGGGCATTCTCACCCTCCGAAAAGCTGAAAGGCTTTAACAGCTGGAGACGCGCCTGCAGCTGTGCAAATTAATGTAGTTTCTTTTAGGAAACGAAGGGGAAGTTTTCCTGTTGTGAGCCTAAATACCGAGTCTACTCTGCTTTTTCAATCAGGTGACGAAGCTTATGGAAAAAAAGACCAAAGGCCTCGAGGTGAGTACATTCTACCGAGTTCTGCTTTTCTGGGATCGGTTTGGGAAAATCACGTGGAATTCTAAAAAGCTTCTCTCCGTGTTTTCTAGTTGTTTTTTCAGCCTTGGTCTAAGTTTCCTGTAGAAAAGGGCATAGAATTATTAGAACAGACAAACTAGGCTTTCTCGGGAGAGATGGAAGAAAAGTCTGCTGATTGCAGTTCTGCTTTTCTTGTCTTCCCTTCGACTGTCATTCCCTTCTCCCCTGCTGTTCAAATAGGCAGCAATTAATTGCTCTGCTGAAGAGTTTGCTGTACTAAGTGTCTGTCAAATGGATGCCTTCAACTCAAGATAGCACCTGCTCCTTAGTTACAAAAAGTTCCTCACAGGAAATTTCCAGGCGTGCCCATAAATCTCCTCGCTGTTTGTTTGGGAGAACAGGGTTTTCTCGTCTGTCACAGAATAGTCGTGGCATTTGCTATTGAATGCTGGTGGCAATCTAGTCAGAAGAGGACCCTGTGCTTCACTAATTTTGCCTTTTTGTTGTTGGGGGTGACTTCTTCCCAGGGATGTTCTTCTTGATCCCCCGGGGCAAACGGAGGTGTCGGCGTCAGGAGCCATCCTAACTGAGGCCCTGGTAGGTCAGTGCTTTTTGTGTGACTGGACGGTGAAGCTGTCTGTGGGAATGACCTGGCTAGTGCTCAGTGTAGTCCTAATTAAGGTGTCTTTTACTCCGTGTTCCCAGGCTCCCTGTTTTCCTTCGGTCGCCGTGGGTGTGCCGGCCGCCTCTGGCAGGACTAACCCTGTGGCTTTTATGTCCAACGTGCTGTGCTGTGTGTGCCTGCAGGTAAGAAAAGCTGGGAGTGCAGTCCCTCTGCTTTGATTGCTGTGTCTCTTGGGTAGTGCTTTTGGAAGCGGCGCCCGCGCAGGGCGAGGCGTTGGCCGGGCCGGCGCCTGAGGCGCTCGGGGCCGCCGGGCAGGGCAGTGCCCGGCTGGTGGGTGCCTCGCAGAGAGAAGAGCCTGGCCCTGGGAAGGCAGGAGCCTGGGCTCAAGCTGCTCTGGACCGCTGTGGGTATGGGTTTGAAGTTTTGGGATCGCTTGTTTCTGTCCCTACCTTCCCACTGAAAACAATAACTTAAGAAGTTCTCCTCTGGACTGGTCCAGAGAAATTGTGGAGTCTCCATCCCTGGAGATGCTTAAAACACTTTTGCTCAGGCAAAGTTGTGAGCAACCTCTTCTGCCTAATCCCGCTTTTTGAGCAGGAGAGACTGGACTAGATGATCTCCAGAGGTATTGTCCAACCCCCACCATTCTGTCCTTCTCTAAAGGGGCTTGGCACTGCCCTTTTGAACTGTAATCTGTTGATGACCTGTGTTGAGGTCACACTGCAGCTTGTTACACTGCAGCTTGTCACACTGAATGGCAGCCTGAATAATTTAATATTGAACTGTGATTAATCACAAGATGAAAGCTCAGATAGGCTGGTAAGAGGCAGTGTTCTTTGCTGCAGCATTTCCCACCTGAGGTAATTTTCCTTGTTCTGAAAGTGTCAAGTACAGTTGGGCAATGTACTACATAGGAAGAAGGGAAAGAATCTCAAAAGCAAATAAATGAACAAAAAAACCCTTTAGATTTGCTTGTGCAAGAAGAAGATTGTTATTCCACTCAGCCAGGTTTTGAGAGGACAAATTAATTGTTTCTCTGACAACAGTATACACTGGAGGCTGTTAATGATCCCATAGTCTGTGCTAAAGGTTTTAGCTGATTGTGTTTGTCATCAGCTTTTACTAAAGAAAAAGCAAGCCTTCTTGGCTGTGTGGATATCACAGGAACGAAATGATTCCATTCATGTAGATAATGATAACAGAGCCAAACCAAAACTATTGTAAGTGTCCTATGTGGAACAATATACAGAATTTCAAAAGGGATTGTAGTGGTCCCATATACAGAACTAACATACTTCCTGTTCCTTATTTGCTGATCAGGTCATGTTTATCTGCCTGTCAGGACTGTTGGAGCACTGGATGGAGAGCAGGTCATATGAAGAGGATTACGGAGTAAAAGGCAGCTTGTACTGAAGTGCAGGGAAAGTATAAATATTGATATATATTGGCACAGCGCCTGGCCTTAATGCTTAAAATCCTTTGGAGAGCTGTCTGCATATTTACTGTATTAATGATCAAATGCAAGGCTGTGTTGGGAAAGGTCTTCCATTTGGAAGTCAGTAGTTGAGACTGTCTTGCCTATGAAAAAGAGGGAGAATTTTCGTTAGAGAATGTAGGATTCTGGCTGGTAATAGTCTTAATTCAAGGTATTTTTAGAGAATTGATTTAATACAAGCAGAACAAATGGCCAGAAGTGTAATGAGAGACAAGTTGAAATTAGAAAGTAGATGTGCATTTTGAATGTATTGTCATAGCAACTGATTAAATTCTCCCTCTCTTGCTGTTCTGGGGACCTTTTAAATGTGCTTTGGCTAAATAAAAAGTCTTAGACTATTTCAGAGCCAAAAGGTCAGTTCTTGTTGTCTCTTTTGCACTTTAATTCTAGTACACTGATACTTGCTAACCACTTATAACCCTAGATGCAGAATGAGAACTCGGGTTATTAACAGTAAAGAAGTAAACAGCAGAAAGACTTGACCTTTCTTTTGAATTGCCCTACAGTGTTACAAAATACCAAACAAACCTCCTTCCCCAAAGAAACACCCCCCAAAATACCCCAACAACTCACCAAACACAAAATCACCGACAACCAAAAAGCAGAAGTAACAAACATGAACAGCAAGTGGAGGAAGAGTTTGAAAGCGGGCTGGACAGAAGCAGAAGTGTTACTGCCCACTCTTAGGCCACTGTGCTGGTTAAATGGGTGTTGTTAGGTTTAGATTAGTAGTTCGTTGTTGTTGGGTTTTTCGGTGGTGTTGATTTTTTTTGTTGTCGTTGTGGGGGATTGTTTGTTTGTTTGTTTTTATTTTGGTTTTTTTTCTGTATTAAAAATCTGGCTCAGTTACTCTCTAGTTCTGGTGTGTTCTCTTTTCCAGGTGGTTGGTGTTTCTGCAGTGTTTGGCACAGGACTGGGGGAGATTTTTACCCAGCTTTCTAAAGCTGTAGATGAGTAGGAGAGGTAAGGGGATAACTTCTGGTCCGCAACCCAGTGACCACTTCCTGAAGGTCCTGATTCATGAGTCTGCTCCTTTGATTTGAAGGAGTGTACAGTTGCCATAGCCAAGGTAGCTTAGGGTGTCCAGTATCAGCATAAAAAGCAGCAGTAAAAAGGAACTATTCAGAGATGAATTTTTGTGCTGTTCCGTGAAAAAGTAAAAGCTATCTGTGCCAGCAAGTCTGTGAAGTAATTTTTTTCTTGTAGTTCCATACCAAGTTTTGAATTGTTGCTGTTTTAATGAAGTATGTTCATTGATTTTGCATCCATTGGTTTCAGAATCCAAATCTGGGGAAAAAGGTACTGTCTTTCTGAAATGTCTCTCAAACATGAAAGCCTAGAGAAAACTTTTTTTTGTGAGTAAAAAGAAGCCTCCAGGATGATCCTTATGCAATACAAATCATGTGTTTTTCAGACTGAATGCACTCCCTTTATTCACCTTTTCAGAGAGTATCGGCCAGAATACGAGCGCCTGAGAAAAACACTGGTAAGTGTTTTTAGCTGTTTTACACCTGAACAGTGTATCTTGGGTCGCTTTTAGGCACACAATTGCCTTTATGTTGAGAGGGTCTAACATTTCATTTACTAGTCGTACTCACTGTGGGAAAACTCCTGTCCTGAAGGAGTCCACCATTTGCCTTTTTTTTCCTAGATGTGGTGGAGCATATCTTTACAAAACTAAAGATTTTGTAAAACAGATGTTGCTCACTGGTTTAGTGCTAATATTTGAGCTAATTGTGTGAAAATGATTGGGAAATAAGATTGTGTCTTCCATTCAGATGGACAGAGAGTTCTTAAAAATAAATTTCCAAAGGGATTTGTTGAGACTATCCCTGTATCTTCCTGCACCAGTGAAGAGTACTAGTTTGACTTAGTAAGAAAGACTGAATCGCAGTGCCAAAATCAGTAGCTCTGCTCACCTTGAGTTCTGGCTGTCCAAAGGACAGTTCTCTGCAGGCACAGCTACACAGAGTTTGGCTTCCCGGCGCTGCTGAAAACGTCCTAGAATCCCACCTGACTGGAGGTTGCTTTCCACGCTTAGTCAGAAGTTCTGTGTAACCTGAGTTGAAATGTAAGACCTGCGTAGTGACTTCTGCTCTCTGACTGGGGGACAGGCTGCTGGGTTTGGGTGAGGTTTCTCTTCTCCTGATGTTTTAAATGTTCTCAGAATCCACATGTAAATCTTTGTCTACGGGAGAAAGCTCAAAATAAACAAAAGAGAGAGCAGCTGGAACACTTGTGGAAGGACATGGGCAGCATGTGTGTGCAGGGCAGCACAATGGCAGGTACCTCCCCAGGAAGATAAAGTTTACTGCAGAAGTTTTCTGAAGAGTTTGCCTTGTGAAGTAGTACAGTGCTTCTTTGTCCTCACAGCAGAAATATGAAAGCAGCTCCATGTTAGAGGAGCAGGGCTTTAGTTCCTGTGGGATTGGTCGCACTTAGCTCTTCCTGTGTCAGTCACAGGTTTGGAAGAAACCCCGCTGTGTAGCTAAAGCAGTGGACCTACTAGAAATAATGAAATACTTTAGAAAAGGTGAAACAGTCAGATCAGAATATGAGAAAGCTCTGCTGTTGGCTGCACTGTTCCTTAGATGAGGCGAGTAGGTGCTGATGGAGTCTGTCCTGTGTCTGGGATCCACAAGCAGCTTTCTGTCCCCTTAGAGCAGGTGTTCATTGCTGGGTTTCTGTGCAGACAGAAACCTTACCTTTAGCAAGCTGGTTTGTGTACAGCTGTTTCTGTTCCCTTCAAGGACCTGATGCTTCTGCAATGGGTCCCTCTGAGCTAATACTAACACGAGGAACTCTCGATGAAGAGCAAGAAGAGAGGGAGAGTGACGCTGATGGCATTGACCATGAAGGTAAGGGAATGAGGTCTAAAAGCTGCCTCTCAAGAAATCCCCTCTATATTTCATGACCTGGATGGACTGTAAGGAGAGCCTAGAAAACAAGGAAACATTCAGTCACCTGACGTGTCAGAATCTGTAGCAGAAGCTCAGCTGCAATGGTCAGTGCAGGGATATCACTCTGTAACCTTTGTGAAAGTTCATTTGTAAATTTTCTATTCAAGTAATTAATAGGTGTATAACACACATAAACCAGAGAACTCATTAGGCTTGGGGCATGCAGTGACCTCTGAACCTGATTGATGCACAGATGTGTCCATCATCTTTTTGGCCTTACAGTTTCTGCCCCTGGCTCTCTTCCCTTTTCCTGTGACTGTGGTCTTGGAGCAATCTTCTAAGTTGTTACAGTGTGATTTTTCTCTTCTATAGCTCACAGACTTAATCTTCATTCTTTCCCTGTTCCACTGATGGGTAGGATCACTTATTTCCTTTGCCCTGTAATGTAGCTGAAGATGGAATAGACTGTCTATGTTGCTTTGGCTATCCTGATTCTAGCTTTTTTTCAGAAACACAAGTAGAACAAGTACCGAAATAGCGCTGAACTTCAGCAGCAGCGGGGACTGCGCAGGAGAAGGAGGGTGGGCAGCGGGCCTGGGGCAGGCAGGGGGATGGGGGTGGGGGCGGGCACTTAAAGATTTCGGCCAGGGAGCTGATCTCAGCCAGCACCCAGTCGGGGCAGCCTAAGTCGCCTTCGCGATCCGGAACCGCCCCGTGTGCCGGTGGGGGGCTCCCCGAGGGGCTCTGCAGGGGCCTTGGGGCCGGGACCCCGGGGGTGCAGCCCGACCAAGGGGCGGGGCAGGGGACGGGGTCCCGGGAGCGGGACCCGGGACGGCCACGGACCCGCGGGAAGGGCCCCTCCGACACGGCCCTAGTCCCTCCTCCTGACCACCCGAGCACCTCCCGCCACCCCGCGGGCTCCAAGCCCCGCCAATCCGGGCCCGAGGCAGCGTCTGGCCCGCCAATCCCGGGCCGCCTTCTCGGCACCGTCCAATCACAGCCCGCCTTTTCAATCCGGCAGCGGTCTCGCAAGCTCTGCCCGCTCAGACGCGGCGCGGCCCCTTCGCGCGGCACCGTCCCCCCGTTCCCCTCAGGCGCTGCTGGGACCACGGAAGGCCGGTGGGAGCTCCGCGGTCACGTCCCCTCCGGGAGCTCTCCCAGGAGAAGGAGAGGGAGGCGGGGAGCGGGCGGGAGGGGCTCCGGGAGCGGGGCCTGCGGGACCAGCGGGGTTCTCGGGAACGGGCGGGCGGGGATTGGCTGGGCTGGCACGGGGGGGCGGGGCCGTGCGGGCCGCGGGCTATAAATAGCGGGGGGGGGGGCAGTTCGGCGGCGGAGGTGGAAGCGGCGCTGGAGCGGCGGGAGCCGGGGCGAGATCGGCGGTGAGCTGGGGCGGGGTCCCGCGGCTGCCGCTCCCGACGTGCAGGTCCGATCCCGGCCCGCCACTCCCAGCCCGCTCTTCTCCGCTCCGTCCAATCGTAGCCCGCCCTTTCAATGGGGCCGCGGTCCCGTAAGCTGTGCCCGCTCAGCCGCGGCGCGGCGCCGCCCCCCTTCCCCACGTTCCCCTCAGGCGCTGCAGGTGCCGGCGCCTTTGCTTCCGGAGCCGCGCCTGTGCTGCCGCAGCCCCCACAGGCCCTGTTGGGACCAGGGAGGGCGGGTGGCACAGCTCCGCGCTCACGTCCCGTCTGGGAGTTCTTCCGGGAGGCGGGGAGGGGGCGGGAGCGGCGGCGGCCCTTTCAACAGGGCCGCGGTCGAGCAAGCTCTGCCCGCTCAGCCGCGGCGCGGAGCCGCCCCCCTCTCCACCTCGTCCCCCGCGTTCCCCTCAGGCGCCGGTCTCGGCGCCTTTGCTTCGGGATCCGGCGGAGCCGCGCCTGCGCTGCCGCGGTGCCCGCAGGCGCTGTTGGGAGGGCGGGTGGGAGGTCCGCGGTCCCGTCCCGTCCCGGAGTTCTCCCAGGAGAAGGGGAGGGAGGCGGGGAGCGGGCGGAAGCGGAGCAGCCCCTGGGAGCGGGGCCTGAGGGGACAGCGGGGTTCTTGGGGACGGGCAGGCGGGGATTGGCGGACGCTGCCGGACGCTGGGATTGGCTGGGCTGGCACGAGGGGGGCGGGGCCGTGCGGGCCGCGGGCTATAAACGGCGTGGGCGGGGGGCGCTGGGGGCAGTTCGGCGGCGGGGCTGGGGGCGGCGCTGGAGCTGCGGGAGCCGGCCCGGGATTGGCGCGGCCGCCGGGCCGAGGAGCGGCGGTGAGCCAGGGTGGGACCCTCGCGGCTGCCGCTCCAGGGAGCGGTGGGGAGCCATGGGGCAGCACCCCCTCGGCTGCCGATCCAGGGGGAGCCGGGGTCGGTCCCCCACAGCTGCCGAGGCAGGGCGTTGGGCAGGCGGTGTCCCGGGCAGCTGTGCCGGCCAGCTTTGGTCAGTGCTCAGTGGGGGAGCAGCCCATGCTCAGGGGTGCTCCCCCGAACCAGAAGGACTAGGATGCAGCCTCTCAGTGGGGCTGGTACTGAAAGTATTGTTACAAAGAAAAGTAATAAAAGATGTTTCATTCTATTATAATTTTATTTTACTTTTATTTTCATCTTTGACTACTTGATTGTTTATTCTATTGTTTTGTTGCTGTTCCAGTTGGGATGGGTGGGACAGCTCCTAGAGATATTTAAGTGAACGACAAAGACTGATTTGTGACCTTGTCAACAGCCCGGGGCTGCAGAGATACCCAGGAGCGGATTTAGGCAGAGGCAGCAGAAAGCTGAGGCAGAGGCAGCAGAAAGCTGAGAACCTGGAGCTCAGGCAGCAGAGCTGGTGGAGACATAAAGACGGTAGGACTGTGGGCAGAACAAGAGTGGGGCTGGATTAGGGAGCATGGACCTGGCATAAGTACTGCAGGGATGGAGCTGGGATAAAAATAGTCAGGCCTGGCCTGGAATGTGGGCTTGAGAACTGGGGTGGAAAACTCAGACCTTAAACAAAAGAAAGATGCTAGGATTGGAACGTGCAGCAGCTTTACCGGGAGCTGACAGCAGAGCTGGCAGAGAAATAAAGGTTGTGGGTCTGGGTATGGGATAGGGAGATTGGTGCTCGGAAAGGGACTGTGGAGCAGGGATAGGGACTGTGGCAGTGCAGCAGAAATCACTGTAGGATTGAGACAGGGACTGGCACCGTCGCTCAAACATCTGTGTGTCTGTGAAATAGGATTGATGGGCGGGAACGTGGACGGGGGGAAGAGCTGAAATCAGTCTAGGGCAGGGATCTGGACTTTGGAGTTGGGATCAGGTTTGTGGGGCTAGAGGAGTACCTGGGGGACTGGGACTGGGAGTGTGAGGTGGGAGCTGGAAAGTCGCAGAGCTGGAGCCAAGCTGAACATCCTGCAGTGAGAACCTGGAGCAGCTTCCCATGGTGGTGCTGGCAAGATGCAGAGCTACTGCTGAGAGAGCAGAGCTGGCAGTGCAATAAAGCTTGTGGGTCTCGAGCTGAAATCACTGAGGGGCTGGAGTAGGGACAGGGTTTGGGCTTGGGACTGTAATACTTGGGGCAGTAATCAGAGCAATCACTGTGAGATAGGGCCTGTGGCACCGTCGCTGCAATGGCTGTGTGTCTGATATAGGGATTGATGGGTGGGAATGTGGATTGGGTGGGAGAGCTGAAATCAGTCTAGTGCTGGGCTTGTGTCTTTGGTATTGGGATAGGAATTCTGGGGCTGGAGGAGCACCTGGGGGACTGGGACTGGGAGTGTGAGGGTGGAGCTGGAAAGTGGCAGAGCTGGAGCCAAGCTGAAGATCCTGCAGTGAGAACCTGGAGCAGCTTCCCGTGGCAGCGCTGGCAAGATGCAGAGCTACTGCTGAGAGAGCAGAGCTGGCAGTGCAATAAAGCTTGTGGGTCTGGAGCTGAAATCACTGAGGGGCTGGGGTAGGGACAGGGTTTGGGCTTGGGACTGTAACACTCGGGCAGGAATCCGTGTGAGGAGGAGATAGGGCCTGTGGCACCGTCGCTGAAATCTCTGTGTGTCTGTGGAATTGGGATTATAATTGGGAATGTGGACTGAGAGGCTGGGGCTGAAATCAGCATAATGCTAGGATTGCATCTGTGGAGCTGGGAGAGTGTCTGGAGCTCAGATAGGGCCTGTGGCACCGTCGCTGAAATCTCTATGCAGCTGGAAATGGGACTGTAAATTGGGAATGTGGACTGGGCGGGAGAGCTGAAATCAGTCTAGTGCTGGGCTTGTGTCTTTGGTATTGGGATAGGAATTTTGGGGCTGGAGGAGCACCTGGAGGACTGGGATTGGGAGTGGGAGGGTGGAGCTGGAAAGTGGCAGAGCTGGAGCCAAGATGAAGATCCTGCAGTGAGAACCTGGAGCAGCTTCCTGTGGCGGCGCTGGCAAGATGCAGAGCTACTGCTGAGAGAGCAGAGCTGGCAGTGCAATAAAGCTTGTGGGTCTCGAGCTGAAATCACTGAGGGGCTGGGGTAGGGATGGGCTCTGGGCTGGGGACAGTAACACTTGGGCAGTAATCAAAGCAATCACTGTGAGATAGGGCCTGTGGCACCGTCGCTAAAATCCCTATGTGGTTGGAATTGGGATTGTAAATTGGGAATGCGGACTGGGAGGCTGGGCCTGAAGTCAGTATAGTTTTAGGATTGCATCTCTGGAGCTGGGAGAGTGTCTGGAGCTCGGATAGGGACTGGCACCGTTACTTAAAAACCTATGCGACTGTGGACTATTGATTGATGGGCAGGAACATGGACTGGGCGAGGAGAGGTTAAATTAGTCTAGTGCTGGGTTTGTGAGTTTTGAATTGGGCTAGGGTTTGTGGGGCTGGAGGAGTAATTGGGGGACTGGGAATGGGAGTGTGAGGGTGGAGCTGGAAAGTCACAGAGATGGAGCCAAGATGAAGATCCTGCAAGATTTGGAGCTGCTGCTGAGAGAGCAGAGCTGGCAGTGCAATAAAGCTTGTGGGTCTCAAGCTAAAATCACTGAGGGGCTGGGATAGAGCTGGGGGCTAGAATATGGACTGGATGTTTTGGTCAGTGACTGTTGGTTTTGAGTAGAAATTACTGTGGGATTGGGATTGTATTTTTGTGCGCACTGGGGAGTCTAGTAATTTTATTGCAAGCCATTGGAGAGAACTGAGAGTACTGGGTAGAGTCAGCTGTTCTATGGGGAAGGCCCAGGTGTTAACAGTGAGGGGGAGGAGGGGCCAGGGCTTGGGCTGAGGCCCCTTGGCTATTGTTCGGAGTCAGGAGCTGTAGCAGAACTTCTTAGAACATGACTCAGGTGAGTCTGTTTCAATTTCACCTTTTCAGTCCCTTCCCACTGTCCCCAGTCCCTCCCCACTGTCCCCAGTCCCTCCTGAGTCCCTCCCAGTTTCTCCCAAGTACCCCAAACCCCATCCCAGTGCAGTCAGTCCCCTCCCTGTTCCTTCCCCAGTGCCTCCACTTCTTCCCAATTGCTCCCACTACACCCCAGTCCCATCCCAGTCCATCCCTAGTACCCTCAGTCCAACCAAGCTCCCTGTGCAGTTCCCTCCAGAACCTCCCCAGTGCTCCCAGTCCTTCCCAAGTTGTTTCAAACCCATTGCAGTCCCTCCCCAGTGCCTTCAGTCCCATCCTAGTTCCCTCCCCAGTGATCCCACTTGCTCCCAAGTGCCCCCAGTGCAGCCCAGTCCCAACCCAGTGCCCCTGGTACCTCCCCAGTGCCCACAGTGCAATCCTAGTTCTCTCAGTCCCATCCAAGTACCTCCAGTCCTTCCCCACTGCAACCCAGTGCTCCCAGTCCCTCCCAAGTGCATTAAAGAGCCATCATCAGTGGCCCCAGTCCCTCCCCAGTCCCATCCAAGTCCCTCCTAAATGATTCCTAGTCCCTCCCCAGTGCTTACAATCAAATCCCAGTCTCACCCCAGTCCCTTCCCAGTACATCTGCGCCCCATCCCAGTGGTCCCAGTCCCTCCCCAGAGATTCTCAGGCCCATCCCAGGCACGCTCTCCAGTCCCCTCCCCAGTCCTCTCACAGTCCCCTTGCAGTCCCTTCCCAGTCCTATCCCAGTCCCTGCAGTCCCTTTCCCAGTGCTCCCAGTCCCATCCCAGTTCCCTCCACAGTGACCTCAGTCCCATCCCTGTGCCCACCCAGCGCATCTCAGTCCCATCCCAGTGCCTGTAGTCCCACTGTCCCCAATCCCTCCCCAATGACCCCTGTCCCATCCTACTTCCCCCAGTCCCTCCCCTGAGAATCCCAGTTGCAGTCCAGTGCCCCCAGTGCCAGCCCAGTTCTCCCCAGTCCATCTCCAGTGCCCTCAGTCCCATCCCAGTCCCTCCCTACTACCCCCAGTCCCGCTCCAGTGCCCCTAGTCGCACCCAGGGCATCCAACCCCCTTGAAGTGTCCCCAGTCCCATCCCAGTTCCTCCCCAGTGCGTTGTGCTCCTTTTCCCTGTGCATCCCATTCCCATCCCAGTCACTTCGCAGTCCCTCCCTGCTCCCTCCCCAGTTGCCCCAGTCCTAGCCCAGTGCCACCAGTGCTCCCAGTCCCACCCCAGTGCCCCCACTCTCATCCCAGTCCCTTCCCACTTCTCTCAGTGCAAGCCAGTGCACCCATTCCTTCCCAAGTGTCCTCCTGCAGTGCAACTCAGTCCTTCCCCAGTTTGCCCAGTCCCATCCCAGTCCCTTCCTACTGCACCCAGTCCCGTTCCAATTCCCTCCCCAGTGATCCCAGTCCCATCCCAGTGGTGCCCCAGTGTGTCCCCAGTGCCTCTCATTCCTATCCCAGTGCCTCCAGTCCCTCTCCAGAGAATCCCCATCACAGCTCACTTCCCCCAAGTGCCCCCAGGGCCTCTCCAGTGCCCTCAGTCCCATCCCAGTCCCTTCCTACTGCACCCAGTTCCATCCCAATTCCCTCCCCGGTGATCCCAGTCTTATCCCAGTGCTTCCCGGCTGTATTACAGTCCCTCCACAGTGCACCCCTGTCCTTCCCTACTGACCTCAGTTCCATCCCAGTGGTGCCCCAGTGTATCCTAGTGCCTCCCCAGTGCCTCTCAGTCCTATCCCAGTGCCTTCAGTCCCTCCCCAGAGAATCCCAGTCCCAGCCCACTTCCCCCAAGTGCCCCCAGGGCCTCTCCAGTGCCCTCAGTCCCGGCCCAGTCCCTCCCCAGTGCATCTCACTCCTATCCCAGTGCCCCCAGTCCCACGGTTCCCCACTCACTCCCCAATGACCCCCAGTCCCATCCCAGTGCTCCCAGTCCCCTCCCGCCCCCCGAAAATCTCAGTCCCACCCCAGGGTCCCCACTCCCAGCCCAAATCCCCCCAGTGCCCCCAGTCCCTCTCCAGTGTCCCCTGTCCCATCCCCATCCCTCCCCACTGCCCCCAGTCCCTCCCAGTGCATGCCAGTCCTTTTCCCCGATGCATCCCACTCCCTCCCTAGAACATCCAAGTCCCATCCCCGTTCCCTCCCCAGTGCCCCTGACCCATCCCCAGCCCTCCCGTGACCTCAGTCCCTCCCCAGAGCATCCCGGTTCTTTCCCCCTGTGCATCCCAGTCCTATCCCAGGCCCACTCCCCAGTCCTGTCACAGTCCTCTTGCAGTCCCTCCCCAGTCCAATCCCAGTCCCTGCAGTGGCTTTCCCGTTGCTCCCAGTCCCTCCCCAGTGCATTCCGCTCCTTTCTCCCATGCATCCCATTCCCATCCCAGTACCATCCCAGTTCCCTTCCCAGCCCCCTCGCAGTCCCTCCCTGCTCCCTCCCCAGTTCCCCCAGTCCTAGCCCAGTGCCACCTGTCCTCCCAGTCCCACCCCAGTGCCCCCACTCTCATCCCAGTCTCTCCCCACTTCCCCCACTGCAACCCACCACCTTCTTTCCCTCCCAAGTGTCCTCCTGCAGTGCAACCCAGTCCTTCCCCAGTTTGCCTAGTCCCATCCCAGTCCCTCCCCAGTCCCTTCCCAGTACAACTGCATCCCATCCCAGTGACAGCAGTCCCATCCCAGTGGTCCCAGTCCCTCCTCAGAGATTCTCAGGCCCATCCCAGGCACGCTCTCCAGTCCCCTCCCCAGTCCTCTCACAGTCCCCTTGCAGTCCCTTCCCAGTCCTATCCCAGTCCCTGCAGTCCCTTTCCCAGTGCTCCCAGTCCCATCCCAGTTCCCTCCCCAGTGAGCTCAGTCCCATCCCTGTGCCCACCCAGCGCATCTCAGTCCCATCCCAGTGCCTGTAGTCCCACTGACCCCAATCCTTCCCCAATGACCCCTGTCCCATCCCACTTTCCCTAGTCCCTCCCCTGAGAAATCCCAGTTGCAGTCCAGTGCCCCCAGTGCCAGCCCAGTTCTCCCCAGTCCATCTCCAGTGCACTCAGTCCCATCGCAGTCCCTCCCTACTACCCCCAGTCCCTCTCCAGTGCCCATAGTCGCACCCAGTGCCCCTAGTCGCACCCAGTGAATCCAACTCCCTTGAAGTGTCCTCAGTCCCATCCCAGTCCCTCCCGACTGCCTCCAGTCCCTCCCCAGTGCGTTGTACTCCTTTTCCCTGTGCATCCCATTCCCATCCCAGTCACTTCGCAGTCCCTCCCTGCTCCCTCCCCAGTGCGTTGTGCTCCTTTTCCCTGTGCATCCCATTCCCATCCCAGTCACTTCGCAGTCCCTCCCTGCTCCCTCCCCAGTTCCCCCAGTCCTAGCCCAGTGCCACCAGTGCTCCCAGTCCCACCCCAGTGCCCCCACTCTCATCCCAGTCCCTTCCCACTTCTCTCAGTGCAAGCCAGCGCACCCATTCCTTCCCAGGTGTCCTCCTGCAGTGCAACTCAGTCCTTCCCCAGTTTGCCCAGTCCCATCCCAGTCCCTTCCTACTGCACCCAGTCCCATTCCAATTCCCTCCCCAGTGATCCCAGTCCCATCCCAGTGGTGCCCAAGTGTGTCCTAGTGCCTCCCCAGTGCCTCTCAGTCCTATCCCAGTGCCTCCAGTCCCTCCCCAGAGAATCCCAGTCCCAGCCCACTTCCCCCAAGTGCCCCCAGGGCCTCTCCAGTGCCCTCAGTCCCGGCCCAGTCCCTCCCCAGTGCATCTCACTCCTATCCCAGTGCCCCCAGTCCCACGGTTCCCCAGTCCCTCCCCAACGACCCCCAGTCCCATCCCAGTGCTCCCAGTCCCCCCCCGCCCCCCGAAAATCTCAGTCCCACCCCAGGGTCCCCACTCCCAGCCCAAATCCCCCCAGTGCCCCCAGTCCCTCTCCAGTGTCCCCTGTCCCATCCCCATCCCTCCCCACTGCCCCCAGTCCCTCCCAGTGCATGCCAGTCCTTTTCCCCGATGCATCCCACTCCCTCCCTAGAACATCCAAGTCCCATCCCAGTTCCCTCCCCAGTGCCCCTGACCCATCCCCAGCCCTCCCGTGACCTCAGTCCCTCCCCAGGGCATCCCGGTTCTTTCCCCCTGTGCATCCCAGTCCTATCCCAGGCCCACTCCCCAGTCCTGTCACAGTCCTCTTGCAGTCCCTCCCCAGTCCAATCCCAGTCCCTGCAGTGGCTTTCCCGTTGCTCCCAGTCCCTCCCCAGTGCATTCCGCTCCTTTCTCCCATGCATCCCATTCCCATCCCAGTACCATCCCAGTTCCCTTCCCAGCCCCCTCGCAGTCCCTCCCTGCTCCCTCCCCAGTTCCCCCAGTCCTGGCCCAGTGCCACCTGTCCTCCCAGTCCCACCCCAGTGTCCCCACTCCCATCCCAGTCTCTCCCCACTTCCCCCACTGCAACCCACCACCTCCTTTCCCTCCCAAGTGTCCTCCTGCAGTGCAACCCAGTCCTTCCCCAGTTTGCCTAGTCCCATCCCAGTCCCTCCTAAGTGATTCCCAGTCCCTTCCCAGTACAACTGAGGGCACTGAAGAGGCCCTCGGCGCACTTGGGGGAACTGGGCTGGGACGGGGATTCCCTGGGGAGGGACTGGAGGCACTGGGATACGACTGAGAGGCACTGGGGAGGCACTAGGACACACTGGGCCACCACTGGGATAGGACTGGAATCACCGGGGAGGGAATTGGGATGGGACTGGGGGCAGTGGGAAGGGACTGGGATGGGACTGGGCAAACTGGGGAAGGACTGGGTTGCACTGCAGGAGGACACTTGGGAAGGAATGGGTGCACTGGCTTGCACTGAGAGAAGTGGGAAGGGACTGGGATGAGAATGGGGGCATTGGGGTGGGACAGGGAGCACCTCCAGTGCCCTCAGTCCCATCCCAGTCCCTCCCTACTACCCCTAGTCCCTCTCCAGTGCCCCTAGTCTCAGCCCAGTGCCCCTAGTCGCACCCAGGGCATCCAACCCCCTTGAAGTGTCCCCAGTCCCATCCCAGTTCCTCCCCACTGCCCCCAGTCCCTCCCCAGTGCGTTGTGCTCCTTTTCCCTGTGCATCCCATTCCCATCCCAGTCACTTCGCAGTCCCTCCCTGCTCCCTCCCCAGTTCCCCCAGTCCTAGCCCAGTGCCACCTGTGCTCCCAGTCCCACCCCAGTGCCCCCACTCTCATCCCAGTCCCTTCCCACTTCTCTCAGTGCAAGCCAGCGCACCCATTCCTTCCCAAGTGTCCTCCTGCAGTGCAACTCAGTCCTTCCCCAGTTCGCCCAGTCCCATCCCAGTCCTTTCCCACTGCCCCCAGTCCCATTCCAATTCCCTCCCCAGTGATCCCAGTCCCATCCCAGTGGTGCCCCAGTGTGTCCTAGTGCCTCCCCAGTGCCTCTCAGTCCTATCCCAGTGCCTCCAGTCCCTCCCCAGAGAATCCCAGTCCCAGCCCACTTCCCCCAAGTGCCCCCAGGGCCTCTCCAGTGCCCTCAGTCCCGGCCCAGTCCCTCCCCAGTGCATCTCACTCCTATCCCAGTGCCCCCAGTCCCATGGTCCCCAGTCCCTCCCCAATGACCCCCAGTCCCATCCCAGTGCTCCCAGTCCCCCCCCGCCCCCCGAAAATCTCAGTCCCACCCCAGGGTCCCCACTCCCAGCCCAAATCCCCCCAGTGCCCCCAGTCCCTCTCCAGTGTCCCCAGTCCCATCCCCATCCCTCCCCACTGCCCCCAGTCCCTCCCCAGTGCATCTCACTCCTATCCCAGTGCCCCCAGTCCCATGGTCCCCCAGTCCCTCCCCAATGACCCCCAGTCCCATCCCAGTGCTCCCAGTCCCCTCCCGCCCCCCGAAAATCTCAGTCCCACCCCAGGGTCCCCACTCCCAGCCCAAATCCCCCCAGTGCCCCCAGTCCCTCTCCAGTGTCCCCTGTCCCATCCCCATCCCTCCCCACTGCCCCCAGTCCCTCCCAGTGCATGCCAGTCCTTTTCCCCGATGCATCCCACTCCCTCCCTAGAACATCCAAGTCCCATCCCCGTTCCCTCCCCAGTGCCCCTGACCCATCCCCAGCCCTCCCGTGACCTCAGTCCCTCCCCAGGGCATCCCGGTTCTTTCCCCCTGTGCATCCCAGTCCTATCCCAGGCCCACTCCCCAGTCCTGTCACAGTCCTCCTGCAGTCCCTCCCCAGTCCAATCCCAATTCCCGCAGTGGCTTTCCCGTTGCTCCCAGTCCCTCCCCAGTGCATTCCGCTCCTTTCTCCCATGCATCCCATTCCCATTCCAGTACCATCCCAGTTCCCTTCCCAGCCCCCTTGCAGTCCCTCCCTGCTCCCTCCCCAGTTCCCCCAGTCCTAGCCCAGAGCCACCTGTCCTCCCAGTCCCACCCCAGTGCCCCCACTCTAATCCCAGTCTCCCCCCACTTCCCCCACTGCAACCCACCACCTCCTTTCCTTCCCAAGTGTCCTCCTGCAGTGCAACCCAGTCCTTCCCCAGTTTGCCTAGTCCCATCCCAGTCCCTCCCCAGTCCCTTCCCAGTACAACTGCATCCCATCCCAGTGACAGCAGTCCCATCCCAGTGGTCCCAGTCCCTCCTCAGAGATTGTGAGGCCCATCCCAGGCACGCTCTCCAGTCCCCTCCCCAGCCCTGTCACAGTCCTCTTGCAGTCCCTCCCCAGTCCAATCCCAGTCCCTGCAGTGGCTTTCCCGATGCTCCCAGTCCCTCCCCAGTGCATTCCGCTCCTTTCTCCCATGCATCCCAGTACCATCCCAGTACCATCCCAGTTCCCTTCCCAGCCCCCTCGCAGTCCCTCCCTGCTCCCTCCCCAGTTCCCCCAGTCCTAGCCCAGTGCCACCTGTCCTCCCAGTCCCACCCCAGTGCCCCCACTCTCATCCCAGTCTCTCCCCACTTCCCCCACTGCAACCCACCACCTCCTTTCCCTCCCAAGTGTGCTCTCGCAGTGCAACCCAGTCCTTCCCCAGTTTGCCTAGTCCCATCCCAGTCCCTCCTAAGTGATTCCCAGTCCCTTCCTAGTATAACTGCATCCCATCCCAGTGACAGCAGTCCCATCCCAGTGGTCCCAGTCCCTCCCCAGAGATTCTCAGGCCCATCCCAGGCACGCTCTCCAGTCCCCTCCCCAGTCCTCTCACAGTCCCCTTGCAGTCCCTTCCCAGTCCTATCCCAGTCCCTGCAGTCCCTTTCCCAGTGCTCCCAGTCCCATCCCAGTTCCCTCCCCAGTGAGCTCAGTCCCATCCCTGTGCCCACCCAGCGCATCTCAGTCCCATCCCAGTGCCTGTAGTCCCACTGACCCCAATCCTTCCCCAATGACCCCTGTCCCATCCCACTTCCCCTAGTCTCTCCCCTGAGAAATCCCAATTGCAGTCCAGTGCCCCCAGTGCCAGCCCAGTTCTCCCCAGTCCATCTCCAGTGCCCTCAGTCCCATCCCAGTCCCTCCCTACTACCCCCAGTCCCTCTCCAGTGCCCGTAGTCGCACCCAGTGCCCCTAGTCGCACCCAGTGCATCCAACTCCCTTGAAGTGTCCTCAGTCCCATCCCAGTCCCTCCCGACTGCCTCCAGTCCCTCCCCAGTGCGTTGTACTCCTTTTCCCTGTGCATCCCATTCCCATCCCAGTCACTTCGCAGTCCCTCCCTGCTCCCTCCCCAGTTGCCCCAGTCCTAGCCCAGTACCACCACTGCCACCAGTGGCTCTCGTGCCGGTGCAGCGCTCCCTGCTCGAGTTAAGGGTCGGTTCCGGTGGCAGGGCGGGACTCGTGGCCTCCCGTCTCTCCCGGGGTGTTTGTGGGGGGAATAACATGAAGATTTTTTGGGGTGAAGGCGCAGAAATTAGGGAGGAGGGACGCTATTTTGGGTAAACTCGGTCACCGAAAGTACGAGCGACCGGAAGTCCTCCAAGACCCCGTCCCGGAAGTTCGCCGAGCCCACAGTAAAGATGGCGCCGCCAGGACCGGAACGACCACACTAAAGATGGCGGCCCCGGCTCGGAAGTTCGCCCCGACTCCACACTCAAGATGGCGACGCCAGGACTGGAACTTAGCCGAGGCCACACTAAAGATGGCGGCGAGAGGCCCCCTCGCCTCAGAGAGGCGCCTTTCCTGTTGCCTGACCTCCGCCGCCACCCGGACCCCCTCCCCGCGCCCGCAGCGCCGTCTCGCCGCGCCGCTTCCCGCTGTGGGGACAGGCGCGGGCGGCAGGTTCGTGGGCGGCGGCAGGCACCGGGGCGGCAGCCCCCGTCTCGTGGCCGCGGCGCGTGAGGACCCCAGGCGTCCACGCCGCGCCCCCCTCCCGCCCCGTTCCGCTCCGCTCCCGTACCCGCTCCCGCTCCGTCCCCGCTCCGCGGGGGGGGGATCCGTCCGAGATCATGATCAGCACCCTGGGGGACCCCGCTGGCAACGGGAAAGGTACCCCAGGAACCCCCCGGGAGGGATCTGGGAGGCTGCTGCCCTTCGGCCCCTGATCACAAATGGATGTAGAAGTGATGGTGTTTAGGGAATGTTGATTGTATTTCCCTGACTTTAGCAACGTGGTCATTAAAAAGAGAAAAATAACAAGTCTATGGAAATTACCTGCACGTGGGAGCGTGCAGGCTCTGGATTAAACTTGGCTCTCTAATGTTAAAACTGTGGGCGAGGGGCGGTGGCCGAGCAGGGCCAGCGGCGGTGCCGGACGGGGCCGGCCCGGGGGTCCCTTCCCCGCGGGGTCGCAGCCGCGGGACCCGCCCCCGCCCCGCGCGGCCCCTCCCGGCGCGCCCCGCCCGTCCTTGGGGGCTGCGGCCGCTCCCGGCGCTGCCGAGGCTGCCGGGAAGGGACCGGCCTGTGCTGGGGGCACGGGGGTTTGTTCCTTGTGTTCGAGGCGGCAGCGGGAGCGGTGCTGCGGGGCAGGACGTGCCGGGTGACGGCGGGGCCCGGGGGCTGCAGCTCTCTGGCTTCCCGACTCGCTTTGTAGACATTTGCCACCTTCAGAGAAGGCACAAATCCCCGCGAAGCTGAGCAAGGGGTACGGGGAGTGCAGCTGGGTGCAGCGAGCTGGGGCGGGGCTGTGATCAGGAGAGGGTGTGCACAGTCCCCCAAAACCAGCCCAAAAGAACCCCAGAGTCCACAGCGAAGCGGAGCGGGCACCTGCCCCTCCCTCCTGCTCGCGCCGACCCCGCCCCCCGGCTCACCCCGCCCCCCGGCTCACCCCGCCTCCTCTCCCCGCGCGCCCGCCTGTGGCTCCACCCGTCCTTCTCTCCCCTCCCATGCGGGACAGCCCCAGGTGTGGGCAGTGAGGCTGACAAAGAGGCGGGACAGCCCCAGGTGTGGGCAGTGAGGGGGACAAGGGGCGGGCCGTGCTCGGTGGGGCACTTTTTATAGGGTGCTTCTGCAGGGGAGCAGTCGATCCCAGGGAATCTCTCAAGCAGTGATGGTGAGAGTATCTTGCAGGGGCTGGGGGAAGCACCTGATGTACCCGGATTATCGCTCGAGGAAGGTGCCGAGGGATGAGCCCTGTTCCAGGAAGCAGCGCAGGAGAGGGGAGCAGCGCACGTGAACAGGTGGGAGAGTGTGGGGGTGCAGAAAAGATGCAGCTCAGACTGGAGGAAGACCTTGGAAGTTTCTTTTATTGATACAAACGTGCAAAGCAGAGAGTGAGGTGGAATATAAACACTGTAGGTGCTCGGGCAGGTGAACCAGGACTTAGGAGAGGAAATCGCTTTCCTGAGCACCTAAAGTTCTAATTGCCTCTCTCAGGAGCAGTCGAGAGGAGTTTCTGCTTTGGGGCTTGTCTCCAAAGGCAGGCACCTGAAACTGCTGTGGGAAGCTTACTGCCGTAACCAGACAGTAATTTCCCCTGATATTTTAGCTCCTAAACCCAGTGAGTTTTATTTCCTCTGTTCAGAGCTCTCCACTCTCATTTTAAGGCCTTTTCCCCGGTCCTCACCGCAGGACAGCGGCTCTTTCCCGGTTCAAACCTCGGCACAGCCACCGAACCGGGCGCGGGTCCGTAGAAGCATTTCCTGATTCTCGTTATTACCTCACTCCACATCCCCCATCGCGAAGCACCCCGGGAGCTCAGCCCAGCACCGCGGGAGGGTCCCGGCAGCCCCGGGGCTCCTTGCGGCCCCCTCCGCGCCTCGTTCCGGTACCGCCAGGCTCACCCTTGTCCCGCAGGTAGGACGCGGCCACGCCGCGCTGCCCCAGCCCGCGCCGCCCCGCTCCCCTTCCCGGCGCCGCAGCCCGCGCCGCCCCGCTCCCCTTCCCGGCGCCGCAGCGCCCGCCGCCCCGCTCCCCTTCCCGGCGCCGCAGCCCGCGCCGCCCCGCTCCCCTTCCCGGCGCCGCAGCGCCCGCCGCCCCGCTCCCCTTCCCGGCGCCGCAGCGCCCGCCGCCCCGCTCCCCTTCCCGGCGCCGCAGCCGCCGCCGCCGCCGCCCCGCTCCCCTTCCCGGCGCCGCAGCCCGCGCCGCGCCGCTCCCCTTCCCGGCGCCGCAGCGCCCGCCGCCCCGCTCCCCTTCCCGGCGCCGCAGCCCCCGCCGCTCCAACTCCCGCCATTCTGCTCCAGTTCCTCCGCTCCAGCCCCTACCCGAATCCAATACCAACCCTAAATCTAATAGCAACTATAATACCTGCTCACGTTAGGAGTCCTTTTCTGTCAGGCTCTTTACTTATCCTGATTTTAAGTCAGAGATGCAAACCAGGTGCTGCTGCTCCCAGCGCCTTTATACTGTCTTGGATTGGGCTGCTCCCTTTCTCCCGGGGCCTCACGGGAAGGGAGGTGGGCACGGCCAGGGGTATATTAACCCCAGCCTTTGGGCAGGGAAGTCATTCAGCAGGCAGGCTTCAATGGGATAAGAGCTCTCCCTTTCTTTCATTTAATGGGACTTCTCAAGCTATTCCTGCTTTATTAAAGCATCAGCTTTGGTATCCAAAGAAGCAGAGCTGTATATGGCAATGAAGAGGATTACACTCACATGCAGGGTTTTTAAATTTAATAACTTGGTGTTGCTAAGCTGCTTTTATAATTGGTTATCTGTTTTTCTTTTCCTTAGGAGCCTTGCATATTTTGGGATTTCCTGATCAACTGCAGTTTGGCATTTTTTCACCAGTGTTATCCAGTCCTCAAGTGAAGCTGCTCTGTGTTGAAGATGGCTACAGACACCCAGGTTTGCAAGTAGTCAGTGGGGGGTTATAGCCCACAGATGGAGAGAGGGCTGGGGTGCCAGCTTAGGAATTGCCAGGGGTTTTTTGAAGGTAGTATGGGTGGAAAGCAGTGTCCAGGAGCCACCTAAATGCCTGTGAAGGCACCCACTGACTTTTCAGATGTGCTACTTAAGTTTTCTTCTCATTCACCCAGGTATTCTGTGCGATTACAGCTGCAGTCTTTGGCTGCAGGCAGTGACCCTGGGTGGTTTGCCTAAAGAGAAGGGAGACTCTTTGAGCTCTCCCCATCTATCTGGGTGACTTTGGTTAGAGTTTCTTTACCATGTCAGAGGGGCAGGGTGTAAAGCAGAGTTGAACAGAACAGAGGCCAGAGGAGCAGAGAAGAAGGTGGGTCATCACCTGACATCAGCACAAAGATGTGGCTTTTAGCTCCATGTTTACTTGTGTGTTAAGGATTTTGTTGTTTGGGTTTGTTTTTTCTTTGTTTTCAGATGCAGAGCCCTGGGCCCAGGAGGCTCTAGGCACCGGAGGGGAGGTGATCCAGGTGAGTACCAGTGAGCAAGGTGAGCATTGACTCCAGGACAGAACTAGATGGTCTTTTACAGGTGTTGTGGTGAATCTGTGCACATGCTTTGTTTCTTGTGTTTTCCAGGGGTTCTGCCACCTTCTGACAGTCCAGTGCTTCAGGGCCCCTGCTGGTAAGAGGTCACTGTGGAGGAGAGGTAGGTAGGAGCTCCCACAGGAAAGCCATCCTTTCAGGCAGTACCTCAGTCTGTACCTTTGCCTTTGGCTTTTTTACTTTGCGGAGAATGTGTGCAGCCTCAGAGGGCTGGAGCCACCTGCCAATTAGGTTTGATGGTCTTCATCTGTCCTTGTGAGTAATCTCCTAGTACTACGAGGGTCATCAATTAAGGCTCGACCTTTCCCAGTTGCAGGTGCCATCCAGCCTGCCTTTGGCCAAGGAGGAGCATTGAGGTTGAGCTGGGGAGGTAGGGAGGAGGTGCTGGGGTCTCCCTTACTTTCAGAAACACCCATAACTTTTTTTCTCACTCCCCCAGGTACGGCACACGGTGATGGCAGCAGCCTCCAACTGGGGTCGGAGCCAGTGGCCCGAGAACCTCTCAGCTCAGGGGAGGGTGAGTAGCCAATTGCGGGGTTATCTCCCACGTGCTGCCCAACTCTTGTGTCAGTTTCTGTTTTCTTTCTCACAGCAACCGAGTCAGGGATCACAGGACCCTCTGAGCCAGCTGTGCGTCCTTCCTTCACATCGAAGATGGATTCACATCCCCAGCTGTGGGAAAGATAAGTGGAGGACTCCCACCTGGAGAGGGGATGAGAGCTGGGTCCAGTTTTATGGTTAGGAGGGAGGGATTTTCAATTGAGCAGAGGGGAAAGGATCTACCCTAAGAGGCCCTTGGCACACATAGGAGGAGCAGTTTACTTTTCATCATGGAGTAGGATGTGCAGGGCAGAGCCGTTCAGGTCTGTGTCATGTCCTTTGTCCGGTCTGTGTTTCGTGTCTTACACTTTACAGTCACTGTGTCTTTGCTTCCTGCCCTCAAAGGTCTTATCTGAGATGTCAAAGCATCATTCCTAGAGTCTTGAACCTCTGCACTGCCCAGCCCAGTGCCCATACCATCCGTTCTTTGGCTCACTAGCTTGGACATGCATCGGAATCACATCTGAGAAGTGTCAGGTCAGGTGTCTTTTACAGCCTCCTTACAGGTTGTATCGGTGGCTGTGCCGTGCAGTCATCCCTTGTCATCCCACCTAGGACTTGTGAGAATCTAAGAAGATTCTGAACATAGCATTGTCTCCCATCCATCTTAGCAATTTTGTAGGCAGTTCTTGTCCCAGGCCATTCTGTTAGAGTGTGTTTTCAGGCTCCTCAGAGCCTCCTCCGTTCAGTCTCGCCGTATCCTCCGTCTTCTCGTGCGGTAGCACATCGATTTTGGCGTCGTTCCTTTCTCAGAGTTCTCTCTCCTGGTTGCACCACAGCACTTGTCTGGAAATGTGTCCTTGGAGTTTGTGTTGGGCCTGGAACTGCTCTGCCCTGCAGTGTAGACTTGGGGGTAGGTGGAGTAGAAAGGAGACTTTCCATTTACCCTGTGATAGGCTCAGCCACTCAGGGCAGCAGTTCTCTGGTCCTCCTGGAGGCAGCCCCTGCCTGCAGCGTGTGTGCAGTCACGAGAGCAGGCTTGTCCGGGGCCAATGGGAACGGTACGGCAGGGCCCTTAAAGTTAGGTCAGTGTTTGTTTGTGCAGGCTGTCTTTGCATCCCAGAGGGCTTGTCTAAGGAGAAATTAGAATTGCACAGCAGTTAATGTAGCCCTGTCTATATGGCTGACTTTGCTAACTCATTTCTTTGCAGCATCAGAGAGGCTGGATGTAAAGCAGAGATGAACAGAGGAGGCTGGAGGAGCACAGTCAGAAGGTGGGTTGTCATGTGAGGTCAGAGCCAAGACATGACTTTTGGCCCTAGGTTTACTTGATCATTTGGATGGTTTGGTGGTTTAGTTTTGGTTTTTTGGGTTTTTTTAAGATGCAGAGCCCTCAGCCCAGCAGAGGACAGGCACCAGAGGGAAGGTGAGCCCGGTGAGCAAGGTGAGCCGTGACTGCAGGACAAAACTAGCTGCTCTTTTGCAGGCGGTGTACTTGTGGTGAATCTTTGTACATACTTGTTTTTTTGTTTTACAGGCAGTGCACAGACTTCTAACGTGCAGTCCAACATGACAGGGACCCTACCTGTAAGAGGTCACGGTCAAGGGGTGTCAGACAGAAACTGCCATGGGAGCAGCAAACTCTTGGGCAGTATCTAAGTACTCACACTTGCCTCTGGGTTTTTTTGCAGGAGATGTAGGCAGCCTCAGATGGCCGAAGCCAACTCACAGTGAGGTGACGGACACAGTTTGGTCCTCTGGAGCTGTCCTTGTAGGTAATCTCCGAGTATTGAAAAGATCAGCAATGAAGAACTGAGCTTTTTGGATTGCAGGTGCCATCCAGCTAACCTTTGGGAGCCGATGAGCCTTGTAGGTGAGTTGGGGAGGCAGCAGGAGGAGCAGGAATCCCCTGCAGCTTTAGAGATGCCCTCTAATTTTGTCTCTCTCTCGCTCATGTATCCTAGGAGATGACAGCACATTGTCCAAGTCTAGTCAGACTCAGTGACACGAGGACCTGCCTCGGTGACAGTGAGTAGAGGCATCATGGGGGCTGGGGCCACGTGCCACACTACTCAGATCTGGTGTCTGGTTTTCTTTCTCGCAGTTGACTCCGAGTGGTCTGACGATGGCAGGAACCTCTGAGGCAGCCCAGGTGCCCCTCCTCTGCATCAAAGATTGATTGGCATCCCCTGCTCTCGGAAAGATAAGTGCAAGGCAAAGACCCAGAGAGGGGTTGGGAGTGGGTGCAAGTGTGTGCCTCGCCTGGAGGGATTTTTGAAATTAGTCCGGTGCAGGGGGTATCCTGTGACAGGTTATTTGGACACATCAAAGGAAGGGCTTACTTTTTATCATTGGATTCCCGTGTGCAGGGCAGAGGAGTTCTGGTGTGTGTCACGTCCTTTCTCTTGTGCGTGTTTTGTGTCACCTGGTGTGTGTGGTCACAGGTGTGGGGTGTCTTACTTGGGGTCAGCCTGGACCTGCTCTGCTCTGCTCCGTGGATCAGTGGGTAGATAGAATATTGCTCAGAGTCTCACATCAACATGTCAGTTCCCTTAGACAGTGGAGCTGATGGCTGTCCAGTCGGTGAGCAGGATGGTCTTGCAATGCCCTGCTTGGGTGTATAGGGTCCCGACTGGGTAGAGTAGGAACCAGTGTCTAGGGTTTAGAGGTTTTTGGCTTTCCTTGTGAGCAATCCCTAAATGTTTGAGAGCTGAGTGTTTGAGCATTTGCCCATTTCATTTGCAGAGGCGGTCTTGGGAGCAGCTGAAGAGAGAGGAGCCTTGTAGGTGAGTTGGGGAGGCAGCAGGAGGAGCGGGGATCCACTGCAGCTTTAGAGATGCCTTCTAAGTTTGTGTCTCTCTCACTCAGGTATCCCGGAACGTGACATCCACAGTGTCCGACTCTGGTCAGGGCCTGGATGCTGGTGAGTAGGGGGATCACTGGGGTTTGAGCCCCATGCCACGCAACTCACGTATTGCTTGTGGTTTTCTTTCTCGCAGTTGGCTCCTAGTAGTCTGACGATGGCAGGAACCTCTGAGGCAGCCCACGTGCCCTGCCTCTGCATCAAAGATGGCTTCGCATCCCCAGCTCTTTGCAAGATAAGTGCAGGGCAAAGACCCAGAGAGGGGTTGGGAGTGGGTGCAAGTGTGTGCCTGGCCTGGAGGGATTTTTGAAATTAGTCCGGTGCGAGGGGTATCCTGTGATAGGTTATTTGGAGGCCTCAAAGGCAGGGCTTACTTTTTATCATTGGATTCACGTGTTCCGGGCAGAGCAGTTCCGGTCTGTGTCACGTCCTTTGTCTCGTCCATGTTTTGTGTCCTTCGTCTCTTAATTGTGTCATGTGGTGTGTGTGGTCACAGGTGTGGGGTGTCTCACTTGGGGTCAGCCTGGACCTGCTCTGCCCTGCTCCGTGGATCAGTGGGTAGATAGAATATTGCTCAGAGTCTCACATCAACATGTCAGTTGCCTTAGACAGTGGAGCCGATGGCTGTCCAGTCGGTGAGCAGGATGGTCTTGCAATGCCCTGCTTGGGTGTATAGAGTCCTGGCTAGGTAGAGTAGGAACCAGTGTCTAGGGTTTAGAGGTTTTTGGCTTTCCTTGTGAGCAATCCCTAAATGTTTGAGAGCTGAGTGTTTGAGCATTTGCCTATTTCATTTGCAGAGGCGGTCTTGGGAGCAGCTGAAGAGAGAGGAGCCTTGTAGGTGAGTTGGGGAGGCAGCAGGAGGAGCGGGGATCCACTGCAGCTTTAGAGGTGCCCTCTAATTTTGTCTCTCGCTCACTCAGGTATCCCAGAAGATGACAGCACGTTGTCCAAGTCTGGTCAGAGCCAGTGACCCGAGGACCTGCCTCGGTGACAGTGAGTAGAGGCGTCATGGTGGCTAGGGCCTCGTGTCACACTAGTCAGATATGGTGTCTGGTTTTGTTTCTCGCAGTTGACTCCGAGTGGTCTGACGATGGCAGGAACCTCTGAGGCAGCCCAGGTGCCCCTCCTCTGCATCAAAGATGGCTTCGCATCCCCGGCTCTTTGCAAGATAAGTGCAGGGCAAAGACCCAGAGAGGGGTTGGGAGTGGGTGCAAGTGTGTGCCTCGCCTGGAGGGATTTTTGAAATTAGTCCGGTGCGAGAGGTATCCTGTGATAGGTTATTTGGAGGCCTCAAAGGCAGGGCTTACTTTTTATCATTGGATTCACGTGTTCCGGGCAGAGCAGTTCCGGTCTGTGTCCCGTCCTTTGTCTCGTCCATGTTTTGTGTCCTTCGTCTCTTAATTGTGTCATGTGGTGTGTGTGGTCACAGGTGTGGGGTGTCTCACTTGGGGTCAGCCTGGACCTGCTCTGCTCTGTTCCGTGGATCAGTGGGTAGATAGAATATTGCTCAGAGTCTCACATCAACATGTCAGTTGCCTTAGACAGTGGAGCCGATGGCTGTCCAGTCGGTGAGCAGGATGGTCTTGCGATGCCCTGCTTGGGCGTATAGAGTCCTGGCTAGGTAGAGTAGGAACCAGTGTCTAGGGTTTAGAGGTTTTTGGCTTTCCTTGTGAGCAATCCCTAAATGTTTGAGAGCTGAGTGTTTGAGCATTTGCCCATTTCATTTGCAGGGGTGGTCTTGGGAGCAGCTGAAGAGAGAGGAGCCTTGTAGGTGAGTTGGGGAGGCAGCAGGAGGAGCGGGGATCCACTGCAGCTTTAGAGGTGCCCTCTAATTTTGTCTCTCGCTCACTCAGGTATCCCAGGAGATGACAGCACGTTGTCCAAGTCTGATCAGAGCCAGCGACCCGAGGACCTGCCTCGGTGGCAGTGAGTAGAGGGGTCATGGTGGCTGGGGCCACGTGCCACACTACTCAGATATGGTGTCTGATTTTTTTCTCGCAGTTGACTCCGAATGGTCTGACGATGGCAGGAACCTCTGAGGCAGCCCAGGTGCCCCTCCTGTGCATCAAAGATTGATTGGCATCCCCTGCTCTTGGAAAGATAAGTGCAAGGCAAAGACCCAGAGAGGGGTTGGGAGTGGGTGCAAGTGTGTGCCTCGCCTGGAGGGATTTTTGAAATTAGTCCAGTGCAGGGGGTATCCTGTGATAGGTTATTTGGACGCATCAAAGGAAGGGCTTACTTTTTATCATTGGATTCCCGTGTGCAGGGCAGAGGAGTTCTGGTGTGTGTCACGTCCTTTCTCTTGTGCGTGTTTTGTGTCACCTGGTGTGTGTGGTCACAGGTGTGGGGTGTCTCACTTGGGGTCAGCCTGGAACTGCTCTGCCCTGCTCCGTGAATCAGTGGGTAGATGGAATATGGCTTGGAGTCTGATGTCAACATGTCAGTTCCCTTAGACGGTGCAGCTGATGGCTGTCCAGTCGGTGAGCAGGATGGTCTTGCAATGCCCTGCTTGGGTGTATAGGGTCCCGACTGGGTAGAGTAGGAACCAGTGTCTAGGGTTTAGAGGTTTTTGGCTTTCCTTGTGAGCAATCCCTAAATGTTTGAGAGCTGAGTGTTTGAGCATTTGCCCATTTCATTTGCAGAGGCGGTCTTGGGAGCAGCTGAAGAGAGAGGAGCCTTGTAGGTGAGTTGGGGAGGCAGCAGGAGGAGCGGGGATCCACTGCAGCTTTAGAGATGCCTTCTAAGTTTGTGTCTCTCCCACTCAGGTATCCCGGAACGTGACATCCACAGTGTCCGACTCTGGTCAGGGCCTGGGTGCTGGTGAGTAGGGGGATCACTGGGGTTTGAGCCCCATGCCACGCAACTCACGTATTGCTTGTGGTTTTCTTTCTCGCAGTTGGCTCCTAGTAGTCTGACGATGGCAGGAACCTCTGAGGCAGCCCAGGTGCCCCGCCTCTGCATCAAAGATGGGTTCGCATCCCCGGCTCTTTGCAAGATAAGTGCAGGGCAAAGACCCAGAGAGGGGTTGGGAGTGGGTGCAAGTGTGTGCCTCGCCTGGAGGGATTTTTGAAATTAGTCCGGTGCGAGAGGTATCCTGTGATAGGTTATTTGGAGGCCTCAAAGGCAGGGCTTACTTTTTATCATTGGATTCACGTGTTCCGGGCAGAGCAGTTCCGGTCTGTGTCACGTCCTTTGTCTCGTCCATGTTTTGTGTCCTTCGTCTCTTAATTGTGTCATGTGGTGTGTGTGGTCACAGGTGTGGGGTGTCTCACTTGGGGTCAGCCTGGACCTGCTCTGCCCTGCTCCGTGGATCAGTGGGTTGATAGAATATTGCTCAGAGTCTCACATCAACATGTCAGTTGCCTTAGACAGTGGAGCCGATGGCTGTCCAGTCGGTGAGCAGGATGGTCTTGCAATGCCCTGCTTGGGTGTATAGAGTCCTGGCTAGGTAGAGTAGGAACCAGTGTCTAGGGTTTAGAGGTTTTTGGCTTTCCTTGTGAGCAATCCCTAAATGTTTGAGAGCTGAGTGTTTGAGCATTTGCCCATTTCATTTGCAGAGGCGGTCTTGGGAGCAGCTGAAGAGAGAGGAGCCTTGTAGGTGAGTTGGGGAGGCAGCAGGAGGAGCGGGGATCCACTGCAGCTTTAGAGGTGCCCTCTAATTTTGTCTCTCGCTCACTCAGGTATCCCAGGAGATGACAGCACGTTGTCCAAGTCTGATCAGAGCCAGCGACCCGAGGACCTGCCTCGGTGGCAGTGAGTAGAGGGGTCATGGTGGCTGGGGCCACGTGCCACACTAGTCAGATATGGTGTCTGGTTTTCTTTCTCGCAGTTGACTCCGAATGGTCTGATGATGGCAGGAACCTCTGAGGCAGCCCAGGTGCCCCTCCTCTGCATCAAAGATTGATTGGCATCCCCTGCTCTCGGAAAGATAAGTGCAGGGCAAAGACCCAGAGAGGGGTTGGGAGTGGGTGCAAGTGTGTGCCTGGCCTGGAGGGATTTTTGAAATTAGTCCGGTGCGAGGGGTATCCTGTGATAGGTTATTTGGAGGCCTCAAAGGCAGGGCTTACTTTTTATCATTGGATTCACGTGTTCCGGGCAGAGCAGTTCCGGTCTGTGTCACGTCCTTTGTCTCGTCCATGTTTTGTGTCCTTCGTCTCTTAATTGTGTCATGTGGTGTGTGTGGTCACAGGTGTGGGGTGTCTCACTTGGGGTCAGCCTGGACCTGCTCTGCTCTGCTCCGTGGATCAGTGGGTAGATAGAATATTGCTCAGAGTCTCACATCAACATGTCAGTTCCCTTAGACAGTGGAGCCAATGGCTGTCCAGTCGGTGAGCAGGATGGTCTTGCAATGCCCTGCTTGGGTGTATAGAGTCCTGGCTAGGTAGAGTAGGAACCAGTGTCTAGGGTTTAGAGGTTTTTGGCTTTCCTTGTGAGCAATCCCTAAATGTTTGAGAGCTGAGTGTTTGAGCATTTGCCCATTTCATTTGCAGAGGCGGTCTTGGGAGCAGCTGAAGAGAGAGGAGCCTTGTAGGTGAGTTGGGGAGGCAGCAGGAGGAGCGGGGATCCACTGCAGCTTTAGAGGTGCCCTCTAATTTTGTCTCTCGCTCACTCAGGTATCCCAGGAGATGACAGCACGTTGTCCAAGTCTGGTCAGAGCCAGCGACCCGAGGACCTGCCTCGGTGACAGTGAGTAGAGGCATCATGGTGGCTGGGCCATGTGTCACACTAGTCAGATATGGTGTCTGGTTTTCTTTCTCGCAGTTGACTCCGAGTGGTCTGACGATGGCAGGAACCTCTGAGGCAGCCCAGGTGCCCCTCCTCTGCATCAAAGATTGATTGGCATCCCCTGCTCTCGGAAAGATAAGTGCAAGGCAAAGACCCAGAGAGGGGTTGGGAGTGGGTGCAAGTGTGTGCCTCGCCTGGAGGGATTTTTGAAATTAGTCCAGTGCAGGGGGTATCCTGTGATAGGTTATTTGGAGGCCTCAAAGGCAGGGCTTACTTTTTATCATTGGATTCACGTGTTCCGGGCAGAGCAGTTCCAGTCTGTGTCACGTCCTTTGTCTCGTCCATGTTTTGTGTCCTTCGTCTCTTAATTGTGTCATGTGGTGTGTGTGGTCACAGGTGTGGGGTGTCTCACTTGGGGTCAGCCTGGACCTGCTCTGCCCTGCTCCGTGGATCAGTGGGTAGATAGAATATTGCTCAGAATCTCACATCAACATGTCAGTTCCCTTAGACGGTGGAGCTAATGGCTGTCCAGTCGGTGAGCAGGATGGTCTTGCAATGCCCTGCTTGGGTGTATAGGGTCCCGACTGGGTAGAGTAGGAACCAGTGTCTAGGGTTTAGAGGTTTTTGGCTTTCCTTGTGAGCAATCCCTAAATGTTTGAGAGCTGAGTGTTTGAGCATTTGCCCATTTCATTTGCAGAGGTGGTCTTGGGAGCAGCTGAAGAGAGAGGAGCCTTGTAGGTGAGTTGGAGAGGCAGCAGGAGGAGCAGGAATCCGCTGCAGCTTTAGAGATGCCCTTTAATATTGTGTCTCACTCACTCAGGTATCCTGGAAGGTGAGGGCCACAGTGTCTGACTCCGGTCAGGATGTCGGTGCTGGTTAGTAGGGGGTTCGCTGGGGTTCGAGCTCCGTGCCACACAACTCACATATCTCTTATGGTTTTCTTTCTCGATATTGAGTTGGAGTAACCCCGTGACCGCATGAACCACCTCACCATGGGCGACTGACCCAGACTGGTCGTCTTGAGCTGTCCTTGTCTGCAGTCTCGAAGATTTATAAGGATGAGCAACGAGGCACTGAGCTTTAGTGATGGCAGGTGCCATCCGGGTAACTTTTGGGAGCATCCGGGCATTGGAGGTTAGTCAGGGAGGCAGCATGAGAAGCAGGGATGCAGTGCAGCTTTAGAAATGCCCTCCAATTTTGTCTTGCTTTTATTTCTCTTAGTCTCTTTTCCTGATTTTAATTCTCTTAGTCTCATATTCTGCTTTTATTTCTCTAAGGCTCTTCTCCTGCTATTAATTCTCGTAGTCTCTTCTCCTGATATTAATTCTCTAAGGCTCTTCTCCTGATTTTAGTGCTCCTGATCTCTTCTCTTGCTTTTAATTCTCTTACTCTCTTCTCTCTCTTTTTATTTCTCCTAGGCTCTTCTCCTGATTGTAATTTTCCTAGGCTCTTCTCCTGATTTTAATTCTTTTTGGCTCTTCTCCTGATTTTAGTTCTCTTAGGCCCTTCTCCTGATTTTAATTTTTTTAGGCTCTTCTCCTGATTTTGATTTTCTTAGGTTCTTCTTCTGATATTAATATTTTATGCTCTTCTCCTGATTTTAATACTCTTAGGGTTATCTCCTCGTTTTATTTCGTTAGGCGTCTCTCCTGATTTTAATTTTTTTAGGTTCTTCTCCTGATAGTAATTTTTTTTATGCTATTCTCCTGGTTTTAATTCTATTTGGCTCTTCTCCTGATTTTAATTCTATTTGGCTCATCTCCTGGTTTTATTTCTCTTAGGCTCTTCTCCTGATTTTTTTTCTCTTAGGCTCTTCTACTGATTTTAATTTTCTTAGGCTCTTCTCCTGATTTTAATTTTTTTTGGCTCTTCTCCTGAATTTATTTCTGTTAAGCTCTTCTCCTTACTTTAATTTTTTTAGGCTCATCTCCTGATTTTAATTCTCTTAGGCTCTTCTCCTGATTTTAATTCTTTAGGCTCTTCTGATTTTAAATCTTTTAGGCTCTTCTCCTGATTTTAATTCTTTTAGGCTCTTCTCCTGATTTTAATTCTTTTAGGCTCTTCTCCTGATTTTAATTTTTTTAGGCTCTCTTCCTGATTTTAATTCATTTAGGCTCTTCTCCTGATTTTAATTCATTTAGGCTCTTCTCCTGATTTTAATTCTTTTAGGCTCTTCTCCTGATTTTAGTTTTTTTAGGCTCTTCTCCAGATTTTAATTTTTTTAAACTCTTCTCCTGATTTTAATTTTTGTAGGCTCTCTTCCTGATTTTAATTTTTTTAGCCTCTTCCCATGATTTTAATTTTTTTAGGCTCTTCTCCTGATTTTAATTCTTTTAGGCTCTTCTCCTGGTTTTATTTCTGTTAGGCTTATCTCCTGATTTTAATTTTGTCAGGCTCTTCTCCTGATTTTAATTTTGTCAGGCTCTTCTCCTGATTTTATTTCTCTAAGGCTCTTCTCCTGATTTTAATTCTTTAGGCTCTTCTCCTGATTTTAATTTTTTTAGGCTCTTCTCCTGATTTTAATTCTCTTAGGCTCTTCTTCTGATTTTAATTCTCTTAGGCTCTTCTCCTGATTTTAATTCTCTTAGGCTCTTCTCCTGATTTTAATTCTCTTAGGCTCTTCTCCTGATTTTAATTCTTTTAGGCTCTCTTCCTGATTTTAATTTTTTTAGGCTCTCTTCCTGATTTTCATTTTTTTAGGCTCTCTTCTTGATTTTAATACTCTTAAGCTCTTCTCCTGATTTTAATTCTTTTAGGGTCTTCTCCTGTTTTTAACTTTTTTAGGCTCTCTTCCTGATTTTAATTTTTTTTAGGCTCTTCTCCTGATTTTAATTCTTTTTGGCTCTTCTCCTGATTTTAGTTTTTTAGGCTCTTCTCCTGATTTTAGTTTTTTTAGGCTCTTCTCCTGATTTTAATTCTTTTTGGCTCTTCTCCTGATTTTAATTTTTTTTGGCTCTTCTCCTGATTTTAATTTTTTTAGGCTCTTGTCCTGATTTTAATTTTTTTAGACTCTTCTCCTGATTTTAATTTTTTTAGACTCTTTTCTTGATTTTAATTTTTGAAGGCTCTTTTCCTGATTTTATTTCTCTTAGGCTCTTCTCCTGATTTTAATTCTTTTAGGCTCTTCTCCTGGTTTTATTTCTCTTAGGCTCTTTTCCTGATTTTAAGTTTATAGACTCTTCTCCAGATTTTAATTTTTGTAGGCTCTCTTCCTGATTTTAATTTTTTTAGCCTCTTCCCATGATTTTAATTTTTTTAGGCTCTTCTCTTGATTTTAATTCTTTTAGGCTCTTCTCCTGGTTTTATTTCTGTTAGGCTTATCTCCTGATTTTAATTTTGTCAGGCTCTTCTCCTGATTTTAATTTTGTCAGGCTCTTCTCCTGATTTTAATTTTGTCAGGCTCTTCTCCTGATTTTAATTTTGTCAGGCTCTTCTCTTAATTTTAATTTTGTTAGACTCCTTTCCTGATTTTATTTCTCTAAAGGTCTTCTCCTGATTTTAATTCTCTTAGGCTCTTCTCCTGATTTTAATTCTCTTAGGCTCTTTTGCTGATTTTAATTTTTTTAGGCTCTTCTCCTGATTTTAATTTTTTTAGGCTCTCTTCCTGATTTTAATTTTTTTAGGCTCGTCTCCTGATTTTAATTTTTTTAGGCTCTCTTCCTGATTTTAATACTCTTAAGCTCTTCTCCTGATTTTAATTCTTTTAGGCTCTTCTCCTGTTTTTAACTTGTTTAGGCTCTTCTCCTGATTTTAATTTTTTTTGGCTCTTCTCCTGATTTTAGTTTTCTTGGCTCTTCTCCTGATTTTAGTTCTCTTAGGTTCTTTTCCTGATTTAAATTTTTTTAGGCTCTTCTCCTGATTTTTTAGGCTCTTCTCCTGATTTTAATTTTTTTAGGCTCTTCTCCTGGTTTTATTTCTCTTAGGCTCCTCTCCTGATTTTAATTTTTTTTGGCTCTTCTCCAGATTTTAATTTTTTTAGACTCTTCTCCTGATTTTATTTTTTTAGGCTCTTCTCCTGATTGTATTTCTCTTAAGCTCTTCTCCTGATTTTTATTTTTTTAGGCTCTTCTCCTGATTTTAATTTTTTTAGGCTCTCTTCCTGATTTTTATACTCTTAAGCTCTTCTCCTGATTTTAATTCTTTTAGTCTCTTCTCCTGTTTTTAACTTTTTTAGGCACTCTTCCTGATTTTAATTTTTTAGGCTCTTCTCCTGATTTTAATTCTTTTTGGCTCTTCTCCTGATTTTAGTTTTTTTGGCTCTTCTCCTGATTTTAGTTTTTTTAGGCTCTTCTCCTGATTTTAATTCTATTTGGCTCTTTTCCTGATTTTAATTTTTTTAGGCTCTTCTCCTGATTTTAATTCTTTTTGGCTCTTCTCCTCATTTTAGTTTTTTTGGCTCTTCTCCTGGTTTTATTTCTCTTAGGCTCCTCTCCTGATTTTAATTTTTTTTGGCTCTTCTCCAGATTTTAATTTTTTTAGACTCTTTTCCTGATTTTAATTCTCTTAGGCTCTTCTCCTGATTTTATTTCTCTTAGGCTCTTTTCCTGATTTTAAGTTTATAGACTCTTCTCCTGATTTTAATTTTTGTAGGCTCTCTTCCTGATTTTAATTTTTTTAGCCTCTTCCCATGATTTTAATTTTTTTAGGCTCTTCTCTTGATTTTAATTCTTTTAGGCTCTTCTCCTGGTTTTATTTCTGTTAGGCTTATCTCCTGATTTTAATTTTGTCAGGCTCTTCTCCTGATTTTAATTTTGTCAGGCTCTTCTCCTGATTTTAATTTTGTCAGGCTCTTCTCCTGATTTTAATTTTGTCAGGCTCTTCTCCTGATTTTAATTTTGTCAGGCTCTTCTCCTGATTTTAATTCTTTAGGCTCTTCTCCTGATTTTAATTCTCTTAGGCTCTTCTCCTGATTTTAATTTTTTTAGGCTCTTCTCCTGATTTTAATTCTCTTAGGCTCTTCTCCTGATTTTAATTCTTTAGGCTCTCTTCCTGATTTTAATTTTTTTAGGCTCGTCTCCTGATTTTCATTTTTTTAGGCTCTCTTCTTGATTTTAATACTCTTAAGCTCTTCTCCTGATTTTAATTCTTTTAGGGTCTTCTCCTGTTTTTAACTTTTTTAGGCTCTCTTCCTGATTTTAATTTTTTTGGCTCTTCTCCTGATTTTAATTCTTTTTGGCTCTTCTCCTGATTTTAGTTTTTTAGGCTCTTCTCCTGATTTTAATTTTTTTAGGCTCTTCTCCTGATTTTAATTTTTTTAGGCTCTTGTCCTGATTTTAATTTTTTTAGACTCTTCTCCTGATTTTAATTTTTTTAGACTCTTTTCTTGATTTTAATTTTTGAAGGCTCTTTTCCTGATTTTATTTCTCTTAGGCTCTTCTCCTGATTTTAATTCTTCTTGGCCTTCTGCCAAGGCCTTCCTGGTAATCTCTATACCTTCTGTCCTCTCTTTCTCTAAGGTCGTCCTCATATCTGGAATATTCATAATCTCTCTCCATTCTTTCCCTATCATAGGGGTGTCGGTATAGAGGGTCGAAGGGGTCTTCCAGATTTTCCTCTATGCTCCTCATCCAAGCACACATGGTGTCCACACTTGGTTCATCCATCTTTGGATGATATGCGGTTATCAAGCAATACCTATATGGTTTAGGGGCACCTTGAATTACCTTCTTCCACATTGGTTGTGTGCAAGGAACATTCTCGGGAACTTGGATGTCATAATATTCTGGATCAGAGTAGACAATTTCCTGCATGGCCAATTCCCGCAGGTATTGGATGCCTTCTTCCGCAGTCCTCCACCTTCTCGAAGAACTCTTGAGGGACTCCTTAAACGGGTATTTCGCCCTCACAGCATGAAGAATTCGGAGCCAAAGACTGGATGCCGTTTTCTCCCTTCCCATTTCTTGTTCTATCTTAGGGTCTCGGGCAATGGATCCCAGTTGTCGTGCTTCATCACCTTCAATTATGTGACTATCAGCTCCCTTGTCCCAGCATCGCACCAGCCAGGCGAGGATTTGTTCACCAGGCAAGCGCATATAATCTCTCCGTAAATCTCTAAGCTCTCTTGTGGTCAGTGATTGTATAATTTCGCTTTCTCGCATTATTTCTTGTCCATCTCTCCCACGTAGAATCTTTTCTACCTCCCTCTTTACTCTTCCGCTCTTACGTGGAACCGCTCCTGCCTCCTCCCTGTATCTCTCACGTGGAGATGGAGACTGGGCATGCCATGGGGATAAGCTTCTATGTTGTTCATGGCGTGGAGATGGACTTCTACGCCGTTCATACCGTGGGGACGGACTCCTACGTCGTTCACGCCGTGGAGATGGACTTCTACGTCGTTCACGATACCCAGCCGGTGGAGGTAGCGAGTAGTCTCTCGGGTGCCAAGATAAGGGCTTCTTCCAATCATCCACACCTCCAAGAGAAGGTTGGGTCTGGAGGGGTAGAGATAATTCCCCCTCCAATTGAGGGGGATGCTTTGGCTCCTTCTTTGCGTCCTTTGTAACACTGAATTTGTAGTCAGGATATAAATCATCAAGCGACAATATACCACCGGCCATTTGTGCTGTTGCTTTCTTTTCTCTTGGTGCTGTTCTGTATTCCTTTGGGCGTGCCCCTAGTTCTTTTGGACGTGCTCCTTCCCGTGTAGCCGTTTCTTCCTCTCTGGTAGCTGCTTCTTCTCTTCCAATCGCTCCTTCCTCAGTCACAACCACTTCTTCCTCTCTCGCAGTCGCGCCTTCATCACTTGCTGTTGCTCCTTCTCCCATTGCTGCCGCTCCTTCGTTCACTACATCCTCTGTTCCTTCTTCTTCTTCTTCTCTTTCTTCTGTGCGTTCTGGTTGCGGAGATGGGTCCGTAAGTTCCTCGATCTCCCTTACCCACGTCTTCTTCTTCTTTATAGGGGCAATGATGATCTTCCGGTTCTTAGCTTGAGTCCCGGTTCTAGTGGACTTAGTAGAAATGTCATTGACTTCAAGTTGTGTTTGGACCCCAACTTCTGTGGACCTAATAGGGACATCACTGGTTTCAAGTGGCGTGGTTTGGGTCTCTGTGTTGACCTTAGCCCTCTGAAGGTGGTCTATGGCAGCTCGATAAGCATTAGCCAGGCCCCAGCACAAAGCGGAGAATTGCATATTCGGATCTTTGTAGGAAAAACACCCTTCTGCCAAACAGTGGGCCATCTCACCAGAATCAAACATTTGTTCTGGTGTGAACTCCCAATTAATGGGGGGTGACACACGTCCTACTAATCTACCGAAATCTCCCCAAGCTCCATGCCACCCGGGGACTGGCCTGTCTGCAGCCCTTTCCAAAGTTCCAGCGAATCCCTTTGAGGTGTGATCTTTCCTACAAGAGGGAGAGCAACGGAACCCCATTCTTCCAAGTTTAAGGAGCACTTCCAGTACCTTTATCAATGACAGTACTGTTGCAATAAGATTTATATAGTAATTAGAGCCGATTTTAACCATGGGGATCTCCTTTACCAAACCTTCGATGTCAAAATTAAAGGATGGAAGCAATTCGTTCCATCCATCCTCAAGGTCTGGACGTCTCCCTATAGAGTAGCCTAACACAGGTGTAAAGACGGCTAGAATTATAAGACAAATTAATGAAATAGCCATTGCTTTTTGTTATTATTTCTTCTTGATCCCAAAACAAACTTTTGTTTTATATAAACAAAGTTTCCTTGGCTGTTTTCCCAGACTCTGGCAGTGTTCCCAGACCTGTTCCCAAAACAATAGATTGGCTTGCAAAACAACACCGAGCTTAGCTGTCTTCCTGGAAAATGTTTATCAAAACAAGCCAAACTTAACCAAAATATCCCACTTCTGACACCAAAAATGTTGTACAAGTTTCGAGCTGGCTTCCTGCCAAGTCCCCCGAAACTTGACAACAAGGACCCGCCTCCCAGAGAGGGAAAAGAAGAAAAACCAAGCAGCCAAAGCTATAGCAAAAAATATATATATATATATATATGTATATTTATATATAAGACAGATACACGAAAGGGGAATACCACACACCAGGGGGGGAAGGGGGGGGGGGGGGGGAGGAAAAAAAGGAGAAGGACAAAAAGGGGCAAGGACCGAACAAGTCAAACAGCCAGTCGAAGGCAAACTAGCAAGAATCTCACCACTTCCCTTCGAACAGGCAGGATGGCCAGACACGGTCCTTGGCTCTCCCCTCACGCGTGGCAGATAACGGCAGTCACTGTAGGCCTCGGCTCCAGATAAGCCCAACCGAAACAGGGACCCACCGTTCTCGAACCTCGCCGGAGAGGAAAGAGGGCGAACTCTCTTATCAATGCCTTATTTATACCCTGGGTTACGTAAAGGAATAGCATGGAATACTTCCTTGGTCACCTTCCTAGTTCCTTCCTGGTTACAAGCTGGTTTCCAGGAAGGCCTAGACTGAAACCATCACACTTTTTTAGGCTCTCTTCCTGATTTTAATTTTTTTGGCTCTTCTCCTGATTTTAATTCTTTTTGGCTCTTCTCCTGATTTTAGTTTTTTAGGCTCTTCTCCTGATTTTAATTTTTTTAGGCTCTTCTCCTGATTTTAATTTTTTTAGGCTCTTGTCCTGATTTTAATTTTTTTAGACTCTTCTCCTGATTTTAATTTTTTTAGACTCTTTTCTTGATTTTAATTTTTGAAGGCTCTTTTCCTGATTTTATTTCTCTTAGGCTCTTCTCCTGATTTTAATTCTTTTAGGCTCTTCTCCTGGTTTTATTTCTCTTAGGCTCTTTTCCTGATTTTAAGTTTATAGACTCTTCTCCAGATTTTAATTTTTGTAGGCTCTCTTCCTGATTTTATTTCTCTTAGCCTCTTCCCATGATTTTAATTTTTTTAGGCTCTTCTCTTGATTTTAATTCTTTTAGGCTCTTCTCCTGGTTTTATTTCTGTTAGGCTTATCTCCTGATTTTAATTGTTTCAGGCTCTTCTCTTGATTTTAATTTTGTCAGGCTCTTCTCCTGATTTTAATTTTGTCAGGCTCTTCTCCTAATTTTAATTTTGTTAGACTCCTTTCCTGATTTTATTTCTCTAAAGGTCTTCTCCTGATTTTAATTCTTTAGGCTCTTCTCCTGATTTTAATTCTCTTAGGCTCTTCTCCTGATTTTAATTCTCTTAGGCTCTTTTGCTGATTTTAATTTTTTTAGACTCTTCTCCTGATTTTAATTTTTTTAGGCTCTCTTCCTGATTTTAATTTTTTTAGGCTCGTCTCCTGATTTTAATTTTTTTAGGCTCTCTTCCTGATTTTAATACTCTTAAGGTCTTCTCCTGATTTTAATTCTTTTAGGCTCTTCTCCTGTTTTTAACTTGTTTAGGCTCTTCTCCTGATTTTAATTTTTTTTTGCTCTTCTCCTGATTTTAGTTTTCTTGGCTCTTCTCCTGATTTTAGTTCTCTTAGGTTCTTTTCCTGATTTTAATTCTCTTAGGCTCTTTTGCTGATTTTAATTTTTTTAGGCTCTTCTCCTGATTTTAATTTTTTTAGGCTCTTTTCCTGATTTAAATTTTTTTAGGCTCTTCTCCTGATTTTAATTTTTTTAGCCTCTTCTCCTGGTTTTATTTCTCTTAGGCTCCTCTCCTGATTTTAATTTTTTTTGGCTCTTCTCCAGATTTTAATTTTTTTAGACTCTTCTCCTGATTTTTATTTTTTTAGGCTCTTCTCCTGATTTTAATTTTTTTAGGCTCTCTTCCTGATTTTTATACTCTTAAGCTCTTCTCCTGATTTTAATTCTTTTAGTCTCTTCTCCTGTTTTTAACTTTTTTAGGCTCTCTTCCTGATTTTAATTTTTTAGGCTCTTCTCCTGATTTTAATTCTTTTTGGCTCTTCTCCTGATTTTAGTTTTTTTGGCTCTTCTCCTGATTTTAGTTTTTTTAGGCTCTTCTCCTGATTTTAATTCTATTTGGCTCTTTTCCTGATTTTAATTTTTTTAGGCTCTTCTCCTGATTTTAATTCTTTTTGGCTCTCCTCCTGATTTTAATTCTTTTTGGCTCTTCTCCTGATTTTATTTCTCTTAGGCTCCTCTCCTGATTTTAATTTTTTTTGGCTCTTCTCCAGATTTTAATTTTTTTAGACTCTTCTCCTGATTTTAATTTTTTTAGGCTCTTCTCCTGATTGTATTTCTCTTAAGCTCTTCTCCTGATTTTAATTTTTTTAGACTCTTTTCCTGATTTTAATTCTCTTAGGCTCTTCTCCTGATTTTATTTCTCTTAGGCTCTTTTCCTGATTTTAAGTTTATAGACTCTTCTCCTGATTTTAATTTTTGTAGGCTCTCTTCCTGATTTTAATTCTTTTAGGCTCTTCTCCTGGTTTTATTTCTGTTAGGCTTATCTCCTGATTTTAATTTTGTCAGGCTCTTCTCCTGATTTTAATTTTGTCAGGCTCTTCTCCTGATTTTAATTTTGTCAGGCTCTTCTCCTGATTTTAATTTTGTCAGGCTCTTCTCCTGATTTTAATTCTTTAGGCTCTTCTCCTGATTTTAATTCTTTAGGCTCTTCTCCTGATTTTAATTCTTTAGGCTCTTCTCCTGATTTTAATTTTTTTAGGCTCTTCTCCTGATTTTAATTCTCTTAGGCTCTTCTTCTGATTTTAATTCTCTTAGGCTCTTCTCCTGATTTTAATTCTTTAGGCTCTCTTCCTGATTTTAATTTTTTTAGGCTCTCTTCCTGATTTTCATTTTTTTAGGCTCTCTTCTTGATTTTAATACTCTTAAGCTCTTCTCCTGATTTTAATTCTTTTAGGGTCTTCTCCTGTTTTTAACTTTTTTAGGCTCTCTTCCTGATTTTAATTTTTTTAGGCTCTTCTCCTGATTTTAATTCTTTTTGGCTCTTCTCCTGATTTTAGTTTTTTAGGCTCTTCTCCTGATTTTAATTTTTTTAGGCTCTTGTCCTGATTTTAATTTTTTTAGACTCTTCTCCTGATTTTAATTTTTTTAGACTCTTCTCCTGATTTTAATTTTTTTAGACTCTTTTCTTGATTTTAATTTTTGAAGGCTCTTTTCCTGATTTTATTTCTCTTAGGCTCTTCTCCTGATTTTAATTCTTTTAGGCTCTTCTCCTGGTTTTATTTCTCTTAGGCTCTTTTCCTGATTTTAAGTTTATAGACTCTTCTCCAGATTTTAATTTTTGTAGGCTCTCTTCCTGATTTTAATTTTTTTAGCCTCTTCCCATGATTTTAATTTTTTTAGGCTCTTCTCTTGATTTTAATTCTTTTAGGCTCTTCTCCTGGTTTTATTTCTGTTAGGCTTATCTCCTGATTTTAATTGTTTCAGGCTCTTCTCTTGATTTTAATTTTGTCAGGCTCTTCTCCTGATTTTAATTTTGTCAGGCTCTTCTCCTAATTTTAATTTTGTTAGACTCCTTTCCTGATTTTATTTCTCTAAAGGTCTTCTCCTGATTTTAATTCTTTAGGCTCTTCTCCTGATTTTAATTCTCTTAGGCTCTTCTCCTGATTTTAATTCTCTTAGGCTCTTTTGCTGATTTTAATTTTTTTAGACTCTTCTCCTGATTTTAATTTTTTTAGGCTCTCTTCCTGATTTTAATTTTTTTAGGCTCGTCTCCTGATTTTAATTTTTTTAGGCTCTCTTCCTGATTTTAATACTCTTAAGCTCTTCTCCTGATTTTAATTCTTTTAGGCTCTTCTCCTGTTTTTAACTTGTTTAGGCTCTTCTCCTGATTTTAATTTTTTTTGGCTCTTCTCCTGATTTTAGTTTTCTTGGCTCTTCTCCTGATTTTAGTTCTCTTAGGTTCTTTTCCTGATTTTAATTCTCTTAGGCTCTTTTGCTGATTTTAATTTTTTTAGGCTCTTCTCCTGATTTTAATTTTTTTAGGCTCTTTTCCTGATTTAAATTTTTTTAGGCTCTTCTCCTGATTTTAATTTTTTTAGCCTCTTCTCCTGGTTTTATTTCTCTTAGGCTCCTCTCCTGATTTTAATTTTTTTTGGCTCTTCTCCAGATTTTAATTTTTTTAGACTCTTCTCCTGATTTTTATTTTTTTAGGCTCTTCTCCTGATTTTAATTTTTTTAGGCTCTCTTCCTGATTTTTATACTCTTAAGCTCTTCTCCTGATTTTAATTCTTTTAGTCTCTTCTCCTGTTTTTAACTTTTTTAGGCTCTCTTCCTGATTTTAATTTTTTAGGCTCTTCTCCTGATTTTAATTCTTTTTGGCTCTTCTCCTGATTTTAGTTTTTTTGGCTCTTCTCCTGATTTTAGTTTTTTTAGGCTCTTCTCCTGATTTTAATTCTATTTGGCTCTTTTCCTGATTTTAATTTTTTTAGGCTCTTCTCCTGATTTTAATTCTTTTTGGCTCTCCTCCTGATTTTAATTCTTTTTGGCTCTTCTCCTGATTTTATTTCTCTTAGGCTCCTCTCCTGATTTTAATTTTTTTTGGCTCTTCTCCAGATTTTAATTTTTTTAGACTCTTCTCCTGATTTTAATTTTTTTAGGCTCTTCTCCTGATTGTATTTCTCTTAAGCTCTTCTCCTGATTTTAATTTTTTTAGACTCTTTTCCTGATTTTAATTCTCTTAGGCTCTTCTCCTGATTTTATTTCTCTTAGGCTCTTTTCCTGATTTTAAGTTTATAGACTCTTCTCCTGATTTTAATTTTTGTAGGCTCTCTTCCTGATTTTAATTCTTTTAGGCTCTTCTCCTGGTTTTATTTCTGTTAGGCTTATCTCCTGATTTTAATTTTGTCAGGCTCTTCTCCTGATTTTAATTTTGTCAGGCTCTTCTCCTGATTTTAATTTTGTCAGGCTCTTCTCCTGATTTTAATTTTGTCAGGCTCTTCTCCTGATTTTAATTCTTTAGGCTCTTCTCCTGATTTTAATTCTTTAGGCTCTTCTCCTGATTTTAATTCTTTAGGCTCTTCTCCTGATTTTAATTTTTTTAGGCTCTTCTCCTGATTTTAATTCTCTTAGGCTCTTCTTCTGATTTTAATTCTCTTAGGCTCTTCTCCTGATTTTAATTCTTTAGGCTCTCTTCCTGATTTTAATTTTTTTAGGCTCTCTTCCTGATTTTCATTTTTTTAGGCTCTCTTCTTGATTTTAATACTCTTAAGCTCTTCTCCTGATTTTAATTCTTTTAGGGTCTTCTCCTGTTTTTAACTTTTTTAGGCTCTCTTCCTGATTTTAATTTTTTTAGGCTCTTCTCCTGATTTTAATTCTTTTTGGCTCTTCTCCTGATTTTAGTTTTTTAGGCTCTTCTCCTGATTTTAATTTTTTTAGGCTCTTGTCCTGATTTTAATTTTTTTAGACTCTTCTCCTGATTTTAATTTTTTTAGACTCTTCTCCTGATTTTAATTTTTTTAGACTCTTTTCTTGATTTTAATTTTTGAAGGCTCTTTTCCTGATTTTATTTCTCTTAGACTCTTCTCCTGATTTTAATTCTTTTAGGCTCTTCTCCTGGTTTTATTTCTCTTAGGCTCTTTTCCTGATTTTAAGTTTATAGACTCTTCTCCAGATTTTAATTTTTGTAGGCTCTCTTCCTGATTTTAATTTTTTTAGCCTCTTCCCATGATTTTAATTTTTTTAGGCTCTTCTCTTGATTTTAATTCTTTTAGGCTCTTCTCCTGGTTTTATTTCTGTTAGGCTTATCTCCTGATTTTAATTGTTTCAGGCTCTTCTCTTGATTTTAATTTTGTCAGGCTCTTCTCCTGATTTTAATTTTGTCAGGCTCTTCTCCTAATTTTAATTTTGTTAGACTCCTTTCCTGATTTTATTTCTCTAAAGGTCTTCTCCTGATTTTAATTCTTTAGGCTCTTCTCCTGATTTTAATTCTCTTAGGCTCTTCTCCTGATTTTAATTCTTTAGGCTCTCTTCCTGATTTTAATTTTTTTAGGCTCTCTTCCTGATTTTCATTTTTTTAGGCTCTCTTCTTGATTTTAATACTCTTAAGCTCTTCTCCTGATTTTAATTCTTTTAGGGTCTTCTCCTGTTTTTAACTTTTTTAGGCTCTCTTCCTGATTTTAATTTTTTTAGGCTCTTCTCCTGATTTTAATTCTTTTTGGCTCTTCTCCTGATTTTAGTCTTTTAGGCTCTTCTCCTGATTTTAATTTTTTTAGGCTCTTCTCCTGATTTTAATTTTTTTAGGCTCTTGTCCTGATTTTAATTTTTTTAGACTCTTCTCCTGATTTTAATTTTTTTAGACTCTTTTCTTGATTTTAATTTTTGAAGGCTCTTTTCCTGATTTTATTTCTCTTAGGCTCTTCTCCTGATTTTAATTCTTTTAGGCTCTTCTCCTGGTTTTATTTCTCTTAGGCTCTTTTCCTGATTTTAAGTTTATAGACTCTTCTCCAGATTTTAATTTTTGTAGGCTCTCTTCCTGATTTTAATTTTTTTAGCCTCTTCCCATGATTTTAATTTTTTTAGGCTCTTCTCTTGATTTTAATTCTTTTAGGCTCTTCTCCTGGTTTTATTTCTGTTAGGCTTATCTCCTGATTTTAATTGTTTCAGGCTCTTCTCTTGATTTTAATTTTGTCAGGCTCTTCTCCTGATTTTAATTTTGTCAGGCTCTTCTCCTAATTTTAATTTTGTTAGACTCCTTTCCTGATTTTATTTCTCTAAAGGTCTTCTCCTGATTTTAATTCTTTAGGCTCTTCTCCTGATTTTAATTTTTTTAGGCTCTTCTCCTGATTTTAATTCTCTTAGGCTCTTTTGCTGATTTTAATTTTTTTAGGCTCTTCTCCTGATTTTAATTTTTTTAGGCTCTCTTCTCCTGATTTTTATTTTTTTAGGCTCGTCTCCTGATTTTAATTTTTTTAGGCTCTCTTCCTGATTTTAATACTCTTAAGCTCTTCTCCTGATTTTAATTCTTTTAGGCTCTTCTCCTGTTTTTAACTTGTTTAGGCTCTTCTCCTGATTTTAATTTTTTTTGGCTCTTCTCCTGATTTTAGTTTTCTTGGCTCTTCTCCTGATTTTAGTTCTCTTAGGTTCTTTTCCTGATTTAAATTTTTTTAGGCTCTTCTCCTGATTTTAGTTTTTTTAGGCTCTTCTCCTGATTTTAATTCTATTTGGCTCTTTTCCTGATTTAAATTTTTTTAGGCTCTTCTCCTGATTTTAATTTTTTTAGGCTCTTCTCCTGGTTTTATTTCTCTTAGGCTCCTCTCCTGATTTTAATTTTTTTTGGCTCTTCTCCAGATTTTAATTTTTTTAGACTCTTCTCCTGATTTTGTTTTTTTAGGCTCTTCTCCTGATTGTATTTCTCTTAAGCTCTTCTCCTGATTTTAGTTTTTTTAGACTCTTCTCCTGATTTTAATTTTTTTAGGCTCTCTTCTTGATTTTAATACTCTTAAGCTCTTCTCCTGATTTTAATTCTTTTAGGGTCTTCTCCTGTTTTTAACTTTTTTAGGCTCTCTTCCTGATTTTAATTTTTTAGGCTCTTCTCCTGATTTTAATTCTTTTTGGCTCTTCTCCTGATTTTAGTCTTTTAGGCTCTTCTCCTGATTTTAATTTTTTTAGGCTCTTCTCCTGATTTTAATTTTTTTAGGCTCTTGTCCTGATTTTAATTTTTTTAGACTCTTCTCCTGATTTTAATTTTTTTAGACTCTTTTCTTGATTTTAATTTTTGAAGGCTCTTTTCCTGATTTTATTTCTCTTAGGCTCTTCTCCTGATTTTAATTCTTTTAGGCTCTTCTCCTGGTTTTATTTCTCTTAGGCTCTTTTCCTGATTTTAAGTTTATAGACTCTTCTCCAGATTTTAATTTTTGTAGGCTCTCTTCCTGATTTTAATTTTTTTAGCCTCTTCCCATGATTTTAATTTTTTTAGGCTCTTCTCTTGATTTTAATTCTTTTAGGCTCTTCTCCTGGTTTTATTTCTGTTAGGCTTATCTCCTGATTTTAATTGTTTCAGGCTCTTCTCTTGATTTTAATTTTGTCAGGCTCTTCTCCTGATTTTAATTTTGTCAGGCTCTTCTCCTAATTTTAATTTTGTTAGACTCCTTTCCTGATTTTATTTCTCTAAAGGTCTTCTCCTGATTTTAATTCTTTTAGGGTCTTCTCCTGTTTTTAACTTTTTTAGGCTCTCTTCCTGATTTTAATTTTTTTAGGCTCTTCTCCTGATTTTAATTTTTTTTGGCTCTTCTCCTGATTTTAGTTTTCTTGGCTCTTCTCCTGATTTTAGTTCTCTTAGGTTCTTTTCCTGATTTAAATTTTTTTAGGCTCTTCTCCTGATTTTAGTTTTTTTAGGCTCTTCTCCTGATTTTAATTCTATTTGGCTCTTTTCCTGATTTAAATTTTTTTAGGCTCTTCTCCTGATTTTAATTTTTTTAGGCTCTTCTCCTGGTTTTATTTCTCTTAGGCTCCTCTCCTGATTTTAATTTTTTTTGGCTCTTCTCCAGATTTTAATTTTTTTAGACTCTTCTCCTGATTTTGTTTTTTTAGGCTCTTCTCCTGATTGTATTTCTCTTAAGCTCTTCTCCTGATTTTAGTTTTTTTAGACTCTTCTCCTGATTTTAATTTTTTTAGGCTCTCTTCTTGATTTTAATACTCTTAAGCTCTTCTCCTGATTTTAATTCTTTTAGTCTCTTCTCCTGTTTTTAACTTTTTTAGGCACTCTTCCTGATTTTAATTTTTTAGGCTCTTCTCCTGATTTTAATTCTTTTTGGCTCTTCTCCTGATTTTAGTTTTTTTGGCTCTTCTCCTGATTTTAGTTTTTTTGGCTCTTGTCCTGATTTTAGTTTTTTTAGGCTCTTCTCCTGATTTTAATTCTATTTGGCTCTTTTCCTGATTTTAATTTTTTTAGGCTCTTCTCCTGATTTTAATTCTTTTTGGCTCTTCTCCTCATTTTAGTTTTTTTGGCTCTTCTCCTGGTTTTATTTCTCTTAGGCTCCTCTCCTGATTTTAATTTTTTTTGGCTCTTCTCCAGATTTTAATTTTTTTAGACTCTTCTCCTGATTTTAATTTTTTTAGGCTCTTCTCCTGATTGTATTTCTCTTAAGCTCTTCTCCTGATTTTAATTTTTTTAGACTCTTTTCCTGATTTTAATTCTCTTAGGCTCTTCTCCTGATTTTATTTCTCTTAGGCTCTTTTCCTGATTTTAAGTTTATAGGCTCTCTTCCTGATTTTAATTTTTTTAGCCTTTTCCCATGATTTTAATTTTTTTAGGCTCTTCTCTTGATTTTAATTCTTTTAGGCTCTTCTCCTGGTTTTATTTCTGTTAGGCTTATCTCCTGATTTTAATTTTGTCAGGCTCTTCTCCTGATTTTAATTTTGTCAGGCTCTTCTCCTGATTTTAATTTTGTCAGGCTCTTCTCCTGATTTTAATTTTGTCAGGCTCTTCTCCTGATTTTAATTTTGTCAGGCTCTTCTCCTGATTTTAATTTTGTCAGGCTCTTCTCCTGATTTTAATTTTGTCAGGCTCTTCTCCTGATTTTAATTTTGTCAGGCTCTTCTCCTGATTTTAATTTTGTCAGGCTCTTCTCCTGATTTTAATTTTGTCAGGCTCTTCTCCTGATTTTAATTTTGTCAGGCTCTTCTCCTGATTTTAATTCTTTAGGCTCTTCTCCTGATTTTAATTCTTTAGGCTCTTCTCCTGATTTTAATTCTCTTAGGCTCTTCTCCTGATTTTAATTTTTTTAGGCTCTCTTCCTGATTTTAATTTTTTTAGGCTCTCTTCCTGATTTTCATTTTTTTAGGCTCTCTTCTTGATTTTAATACTCTTAAGCTCTTCTCCTGATTTTAATTCTTTTAGGGTCTTCTCCTGTTTTTAACTTTTTTAGGCTCTCTTCCTGATTTTATTTTTTTTAGGCTCTTCTCCTGATTTTAATTCTTTTTGGCTCTTCTCCTGATTTTAGTTTTTTAGGCTCTTCTCCTGATTTTAATTTTTTTAGGCTCTTCTCCTGATTTTAATTTTTTTAGGCTCTTGTCCTGATTTTAATTTTTTTAGACTCTTTTCTTGATTTTAATTTTTGAAGGCTCTTTTCCTGATTTTATTTCTCTTAGGCTCTTCTCCTGATTTTAATTCTTTTAGGCTCTTCTCCTGGTTTTATTTCTCTTAGGCTCTTTTCCTGATTTTAAGTTTATAGACTCTTCTCCAGATTTTAATTTTTGTAGGCTCTCTTCCTGATTTTAATTTTTTTAGCCTCTTCCCATGATTTTAATTTTTTTAGGCTCTTCTCTTGATTTTAATTCTTTTAGGCTCTTCTCCTGGTTTTATTTCTGTTAGGCTTATCTCCTGATTTTAATTGTTTCAGGCTCTTCTCTTGATTTTAATTTTGTCAGGCTCTTCTCCTGATTTTAATTTTGTCAGGCTCTTCTCCTAATTTTAATTTTGTTAGACTCCTTTCCTGATTTTATTTCTCTAAAGGTCTTCTCCTGATTTTAATTCTTTAGGCTCTTCTCCTGATTTTAATTTTTTTAGGCTCTTCTCCTGATTTTAATTCTCTTAGGCTCTTTTGCTGATTTTAATTTTTTTAGGCTCTTCTCCTGATTTTAATTTTTTTAGGCTCTCTTCCTGATTTTAATTTTTTTAGGCTCGTCTCCTGATTTTAATTTTTTTAGGCTCTCTTCCTGATTTTAATACTCTTAAGCTCTTCTCCTGATTTTAATTCTTTTAGGCTCTTCTCCTGTTTTTAACTTGTTTAGGCTCTTCTCCTGATTTTAATTTTTTTTGGCTCTTCTCCTGATTTTAGTTTTCTTGGCTCTTCTCCTGATTTTAGTTCTCTTAGGTTCTTTTCCTGATTTAAATTTTTTTAGGCTCTTCTCCTGATTTTAGTTTTTTTAGGCTCTTCTCCTGGTTTTATTTCTCTTAGGCTCCTCTCCTGATTTTAATTTTTTTTGGCTCTTCTCCAGATTTTAATTTTTTTAGACTCTTCTCCTGATTTTAATTCTTTTAGGCTCTTCTCCTGATTTTAATTTTTTTTAGGCTTAACTCCTGTTTTTATTTCCATTAAGCTCTTTTCTTGATTTTAATTTTTTTGGGCTCTTCTCCCGATTTTAATTTTTTTCGGCTCTTCTCCTGATTTTAGTTTTTTTAGACTCTTCTCCTGATTTTAATTCTATTTGACTCTTCTCCTGATTTTAATTCTTTTTGGCTCTTCTCCTGATTTTAGTTTTTTTGGCTCTTCTCCTGATTTTTGTTCTTAGGTTCTTTTCCTGATTTTAATTTTTTTAGACTCTTCTCGTGATTTTAATTCTATTTGACTCTTCTCCTGATTTTTATTTTTTCAGGCTCTTCTCCTGATTTTTATTTTTTAAGGCTCTTTTCCTGATTTTTATTTTTTCAGGCTCTTCTCCTGATTTTAATTTTTTTAGGCTCTTCTCCTGATTGTAATTTTTTTAGACTCCTTTCCTGATTTTATTTCTCTAAGGCTCTTCTCCTGATTTTAATTCTTTAGGCTCTTCTCCTGGTTTTAGTTTTTTTAGGCTCTTCTCCTGGTTTTAATTTTTTTAGGCTCTTCTCCTAATTTTAGTTTTTTTCTCCTGATTTTAATTTTTTTAAGGTCTTCTACTGATTGTAATTTTTTTATGGTCTTCTCCGGGTTTTAATTTTTTTAGACTCTTTTCCTGATTTTAATACTCTTAGGCTCTTCTCCTGATTTAAAGTTTATTAGACTTTTGTCCTGATATTAGTTCTCTTAGGCTCTTCTCCTGATTTTAATTTTTTAGGCTCTTCTCCTTATTTTAATTTTTTTTAGGCTTAACTCCTGATTTTATTTCCCTTAGGCTCTTTTCTTGATTTTAATTTTTTTCGGCTCTTCTCCTGATTTTAATTTTTTTCGGCTCTTCTCCTGATTTTAATTTTTTAAGGCTTTTTTCCTGATTTTATTTCTCTTAGGCTCTTCTCCCGATTTTAATTTTTTTTATACTCTTGTCCTGATTTCAATTTTTTTAGGCTCTTCTCCTGATTTTAATTCTCTTTGGCTCTTCTCCTGGTTTCATTTCTCTTAGGCTCTACTCCTGATTTTATTTCTCTAAGGCTCTTTTCCTGATTTTAAATTTTTTAGGCTCTTCTCCTGATTTTAATTTTTTTAGACTCCTTTCCTGATTTTATTTCTCTAAGGCTCTTCTCCTGATTTTAATTCTTTAGGCTTTTCTCCTGGTTTTAGTTTTTTTAGGCTCTTCTCCTGGTTTTAATTTTTTTAGGCTCTTCTCCTAATTTTAGTTTTTTTCTCCTGATTTTAATTTTTTTAAGGTCTTCTACTGATTGTAATTTTTTTATGGTCTTCTCCGGGTTTTAATTTTTTTAGACTCTTTTCCTGATTTTAATACTCTTAGGCTCTTCTCCTGATTTAAAGTTTATTAGACTTTTGTCCTGATATTAGTTCTCTTAGGCTCTTCTCCTGATTTTAATTTTTTAGGCTCTTCTCCTTATTTTAATTTTTTTTAGGCTTAACTCCTGATTTTATTTCCCTTAGGCTCTTTTCTTGATTTTAATTTTTTTCGGCTCTTCTCCTGATTTTAATTTTTTTAAGGCTCTTTTCCTGATTTTATTTCTCTTAGGCTCTTCTCCCGATTTTAATTTTTTTTATACTCTTGTCCTGATTTCAATTTTTTTAGGCTCTTCTCCTGATTTTAATTCTCTTTGGCTCTTCTCCTGGTTTCATTTCTCTTAGGCTCTACTCCTGATTTTATTTCTCTAAGGCTCTTTTCCTGATTTTAAATTTTTTAGGCTCTTCTCCTGATTTTAATTTTTTTAGACTCCTTTCCTGATTTTATTTCTCTAAGGCTCTTCTCCTGATTTTAATTCTTTAGGCTCTTCTCCTGGTTTTAGTTTTTTTCGGCTCTTCTCCTGGTTTTAATTTTTTTAGGCTCTTCTCCTAATTTTAGTTTTTTTCTCCTGATTTTAATTTTTTTAAGGTCTTCTACTGATTGTAATTTTTTTATGGTCTTCTCCGGGTTTTAATTTTTTTAGACTCTTTTCCTGATTTTAATACTCTTAGGCTCTTCTCCTGATTTAAAGTTTATTAGACTTTTGTCCTGATATTAGTTCTCTTAGGCTCTTCTCCTGATTTTAATTTTTTAGGCTCTTCTCCTTATTTTAATTTTTTTTAGGCTTAACTCCTGATTTTATTTCCCTTAGGCTCTTTTCTTGATTTTAATTTTTTTCGGCTCTTCTCCTGATTTTAATTTTTTTCGGCTCTTCTCCTGATTTTAATTT